>NC_081566.1:47653092-47832873 GCF_022355385.1 Mustela nigripes
GGTCAACTAAATTATTTTAGGATATTTCTCTTCTGCTATTTAAATCTTCTGACAAGGTTTAAAAATTCTGGTAAATAAGCAGTTTATAATAATTCTTTCTAGAAATTAATGAATGCATTTACTTGTCAGTGTAGTTACTTACTTTAGTCATTTTGCTTAGAGTATCTTCAAATATTATTTAATTCTTACTCTTTCAAGTTCTCAGTTGTTTTTATTGATCAAGAGTTGGAAATGAATTAAAACAGAAACTGATATATACCCACACTTGAAATAAAAACAATTACCAAGCACACAGAAATAATTACATCCCAGTGTTTGAATATCATATTCTCTAATCCATTGTAGCATCATGTTAAGCTATGAATATTGTGATTTCTACACTGTTCACTCATGCTATTGATTTCTTTTTAAAAAACAACTATTGTACTTTGAATTTAGTAGGCTGTATCCAGATGGTCATTTTAGTCCTGGGCCATTGTCTTTTCCATATCACTTGTTCTAAAGTTTGTGTTGATTCAAGTGTTAGCTCCCCTAAATAATAGCTGTGTGTCCTTGAACAAGTTACTTAAACTTTCTGTGCCTGTTCTGTAAAATAGTAATGATAATAATATATATCTCATGGTATTGCCATGGATGCTTAATAATTTAAGAAAAGTTAAATGCGTATAATAATTTATGGTGCGAAAGAATGGCTAAGTCAATGTTACCTGTATTACTACTACTATTATGTTTTACCATAAAACTAGATTTTTCCTCCACCTTTTATTCACTTACATGTTCATTCAACAAATATATTTAAGTGCTTGCTCCGTGCCATCCACAGTTCTAGTAAAGGAAATCAGGAGTGCTAGGATGGAGCAACAGAGTAGGTTACAATACTCAAGATAGTTCTCATTGAGTAGATGATATTTATACAATAATATGAAGGAGCTGCTGAAATAAGCAAGGATGACACCTGGGGGAATAATGTTCCAGGTAGAGGAACAGCCAGGCACTAATCTTAACATGGAAGCAGATGGAAGTGTGCCTGGGGTGTTCAAAGCACAAGGCCAGTAGGATCGGAGCTGAATGAAGGAAGGAAGAATAGTAGGGGTCAAAGACACAGCTGCAACAGAGGCTAGATCACACAGAGGCTTCTTAACTTTTGTAAGGACTTGACTTTCCTGCTGAGGGAAAGGAGGAGTCATTCCAGGATTTCAACTGAATGTTTTAAAAGGCTGCTGTGTTGAGTAAAGAGGTAAAGAAACAGAGACCAGACTCCACTGTTAATGATCTTGCCAAGGTCAGTCATCAAATACCTCCTTGCTCCTATACCCAAAGGGCACTCTCAGTCCTTATGTCAACCCAAATTTCCAGCAGTTGGTATCATTAGATCATTCATTCCTTTTTGTAAAGCTCTCATTCCCTGCCTATTTTGAAGGAATGCTTCTTAATGTTCTTCCTACTTCCCAGCTTTTTCTTCTTTGTCTCCTTTATTAGCTGTACCTTCTGTTCCTTTTAAATATTAGTATTACTCAGGGTTCTCACCGTATACACTATACAGTGGCATAAGGGATATTGAAGTGAAATTAATTTGACCTGGTTCACCTGCCTCAAGTAATTACTCTATATGTGTTCTTGTGTAGATTAGTGACCTCTTAGGTTCTGTAGAATGGGAAAATAGAGTTACACATTTCTTATTGGTATGAAAACCAAATCATATGTTTGGAGGTCTGAACTAAATGTGTTTAATGGTGAGTGCTGTGAAGTGTGTAAACCTGGTGATATACAGATCTGTACCCCTGGGGATAAAAATATATGTTTATAAAAATAAAAAATTAAAATAAAAAAGAAAATAAATAAATAAATAAATAAATAAATGTGTTTAATCCAGTGTGTGGAACATAGTAAGTGCATATAAAGAGGGACTTCACCACCTGGGCAATGTAAAACATGCCCAAGCCTGTAAATTCCTGTAAGAAGCTGTTGATTCCAAATGTATGCTTTAAAACATGTTATGTCACATACACCTTTGTAATATCAGATATATATATATACTTAATTTCCTACTTCATATTTCCAATTTAGTTATTCATAATCATCTTGCACTCAGTATATGGAAAGTAGACCTAATAACCTGCACTCCCTCCTTTGTTCTCAAACAGCCTAGAAGTTGCTGACATCCACTCTGGTTTCCAAGCCAGCATCTTTGACTTCTCTTCTCACCAGAGAAACATTATTGATTCTCATTAATTCTAGTCCATAAATATCTTCTCAACTTGTACACATTTTGCCATCCATCATAGCAACTGCCTCAGTCCAGGACATACAACTCTCTCTCACTTGGGTTATTGAGAGCATTGTTTAAGTTGGCTCCCTGTATCCAGAATTAACCACCCCAATTCATTCTGCACCTTGAAACCATTTTTTTCAAATGCAAATATCATTACATTGTTCACTCACTTTAAGTTTTAGTCATAACCATAATTTGACAAGAAACTAAAGTAACATTCTTTTTTTTAAAGTAACATTCTATAACATAGAGACCAACCCTTTCCTTGAGTTAGCTGACATGTTCTTTTTTCATACCTTATCCAATATCCACTTCATACCATGTGTTCTTGTCGTACTAAATTACTTTGAAATGTTGACTAATGTTTTCCTTCTACCTAGAAACTTCTGCCACTACAGTCTTTGCATCTGGAAAGTTTTCTCCAGCCTCTCCTCTGAAGTCGATTTTGGGCACTTTTCACGTGTTCTGCACTCTATAATTTTTCTGTCATTATCTGTATCCCATGTAATAAAATTTTAATTTATTTTCTCTTTGTAGACTTTACTCATTACAAAAGAGTCAACTCATGTCTGTCTTGCTCCAGTTCACAGTATACTTTTATTTTCCAAAACTTATTTTTTTTTACTCCACATTCCTTCTTAGTGTCATCTGTTATAATTGTGCTAGTTTAATACTTCATTCACTTTCTTTCTCTTCTTTATGGGTTTAAAATAGAGAATTCAGGGTCCCTAATGGTTTATAGTATATTTTTTCTAGATAATGGTTCTGAAGAACACAGCCATACACTGTTTTGAGGGTTGAACCCAATTATCTATATGATCATTTCTAACACTCTTAATTCTGAGATTCTGTGGATCACACCATATGGGAACATGGGTTTGATCATTGACATTTAGTACTGTTTCAGGTTGTTTCATAATGTTAAGGCGCTAAAAATCACTTTGAAAATTAAATCCTAAAATGGGGATTCTGTAAGTTTTACAACCCAAACTCCTAGCTTACTCTATCTTTCTCAAATATCCCATGCATTCACTTATAATGTATTGATGGAATATCCATTTAGTTAGGCTGAACATATGGGAAGGAAGAAAGATAAACAAATGTACCAACAGAAACTCAGAAAGAGAAAAAAAAAACTGCTTGAGCATGGTTTAGAATTAGCATATTTTCATCATTAATTTTTCAAATATTTGTCTATTTATGAAAAGCCTATGTTTCCCTCTTCTTCTTCTTCTTCTCCTCCTCCTTCTATTCCTCCTTTCTCCTCCTCATCTTCCTCCTCTTCTTTCTTCTTCTTTAACAAAACTTTTGCTCCTGGTTAATTACATCGTAAGAAAGTTAGCTCTAGTTAAAACATCTAGAATTATTCTAGACTTCTCTTTCTCTTTACCTTTCCTGTATAGTCAGTCTTCAATTAAAACGTGTTTCTCTTCTTTGGTATTTTTTCCTCCATATCTATTACATTATCCTCATTATTTATAGTGTCTCAGTTGGACTATCAACCAATTTCCTAACTGGTTTCCTTATCACCAGACTGTTTCAAAAAATATGAGCAGACCCTACCTTTCCTCTTAAATATCTGTTTGCGTCTCCTTGACTCCATGAGAAAGTAGATCCTCTTTATCATAACATACAGACCCTAACATGGTCCCAATCTGATTCTAGCCTACGTTTATAATCATAGCCCTTGCCATTTCCTCTGCTCACTAATCTTCCTCTCAACCCTCATGCTACTGTGCATCATAAGGTTCCAAATCTTTAATTTTCTTGGAATCACCTCAACCTTTTCCTACAAAGTATTTATACTTAACTTAAATTTTACTATTTCTGTTAAGCCGTCTATGGTGGTTGATATTATTTCTAAATGTGTCTGAGGATGTTTTTGGATGAGATTAGCTTTTGAATCAGTGGACTTAGTAAAGTCAATGGCCCTTCTCAGTGTGGATAGACATCACCTAATCCACTGAGGGCCTGAATAGAACAAAAGATGGAAGCAAGAACTTACTCCCCCTTTTTTCCTTCTTGCTATTCAAACTGAGACAACAGTCTTTCTACTTCTTGATCTGAGACTTCCATCATCTGCTTCCTGATTCTTAGGCCTTTGGACTGGGACTGAATTATACTATGGCTTTCCTGGGTCTCCAGCTTGCACATAGCAAACTGTTAGACTTCACAGCCTCCATAATTGCATGACCTGATTTCTCCTAATAAATATCTATATCTATATCTATCCCCTATTGGTTTCCTTACTCTGGAGAACCTGAACTAATACATGATTTCTGATAACTCTGAGGACTCAGCCATTAAAAAATCTGTGTTCTGTAGCAGTTTATCTAGTATAGTGCATTAATTAAGTACTTGGATTCTAAAGTTAAATTATTTTAGTTTCCGTACTACCTCTAGCACTTAACAGCTGTGATAACTTGTTAACCTCTCAGCATTTCTGTTTTTTCATGTGTAAATTGAGGATCATACTATAATATTGAAGATTTTTTTGAGGAATAAATGAAGTATTTTAGTAGAAGCTTAAGATAGTAGATTTTCATTACAAGTGGTAAGAGTTTATTAGTACTGACTTTTTTGTAATTTGTCTAGTTTGATCTACATTTTCCCACTAAATTTTGAATAGCTCAATTTATGAAAGAGTGTATTTGTTTTTTTCCTATCTCCCTTGTTGAGCATAGGTTCTATAATATAATAGGCATTCAAATACTTATCGAAAGCTGTAATAAAATAATATATACACATAGTTAAGATATTAAAAAATCACTATTGGATATCAAATGAAGGAGCATAGAAATATTCATGGAAAGGTAACATTTGATGTAGGGTTTAAATAATGCAACTGGGGCAGGAGAATCCAAGTGAAGAGGTCACCATGATCAATGACAAAGCTGAACAAGATGTGGTCCAATTTTCTTGGCACATAAAATATAATTATGAAGTGAGTGTACATTATAAGGACTTTGGTCGGGAGAAGGAAGTTTATTTTCAATGCAACTGATGGATTTTGAACAGGAAGTAGACATGACTCTAAAGGTGTTTGTGAATTTAAATGAACTTGATAATGGAATTGAATTGGAAGAGCTCGAGAGAAGTGATTTCAGGATGACTTGAAGCTTTGAGCTGGGGGAATTTAGAGTTGTTATGTTTAATATTCAGGAATGCTAGGGACAGATAATTTGTGTTTGGATGAAATAACCTGAATTTTGGATTTGTTCTTTTTGAAATACATTATTAAGGTGAGTGTCTTAATTCAGGCTTTTATAACTAAAACACCAGAGCCTGAATAAACAACAAACAGGAAACATTTATTTCTTACAGTTATGGAGGCTGGAAGTCCAAGATCAGGGTGTCAAGCCTGGGTTCTTGCTGAAGGCCCTCTGCATGGTCTTCTTGCTATCTCCCCATGTTGGAAAGAGAGGGTTCTAGTCTCTTCATCCATTTTATTAGGGCATCAAATGCATGAGGGGACTCTACTTTCATGACCTAATAACCTTACCTAATAACCCCACCTCTAAATACTATCACATTGGTGATCAGGCTTCAACATATGAATTTGGAGAGGATACAAACAAATGAGTATATTGGAAGTTAGAAACACATATCCAGAATTCAAAAGAAAGATATGGGAGTCAAACATACAGAGGAAAGAGTTGATATTGTGAACATTGAAGAAATCGAGAGAGAAAAATGAGGCTGAGGCTTAGGACATTAGAGATTTTTGATATTTTGGGATGAGAAAATGAGCAATGAGTAGAAGATTGAGAAAAAGAGTGATCAGAGACAATAGGAGAACAAGAAAACTGTGGAGGCAAAGGCAGGGCAGTTTTAGGAAATAAGAGTTCAACTATGTGATGGATGCTGTGGGGATATGAAGCTATATGGAACCCTGTAAGGAATTTATGGACTAGAGTCACACAGACTCTGGGTTTATTTTCTGGCTCTGCCTCTTCCTAGTTATGATTCCTTAGACAATTTACTTCCCTAAGTCTCAATTACTTAACAGATAGAATAAAGTCAATATTAGTACCCATCTTGTAGGTTGTGAGGATTCAATGCAATAGCACACAGAAGCTCTCAGCAGAGTCCTCAGCATATAGCTGAGTTCTTGTATCGTTGTCTGGTGTGGCTCGTACAACCAACAAACTGAATTTCTATTCTAGCTTAATTTTAATTTACATTTTAATAGCCACTTATAACTACTCTGGTCTAGAGTGAAGACCGGGCTGCTTATAAGTAGGTAGAACACCATTTCTTGTATGACATTCTGGAGGTGAGAGGTCTAGGTTGGTGAGGGTGCTCAGTTCCATGTGGTCTTTCAGGTGTTCAGGTTCCTTCGGCTAAAGTCTCAGCTTCATTGGCTTGTTTGACACTTTCTTAGAACCAGGACAATGTCCCTACACTCAAAAGGTGATTTCTTTTTAAGTGGACACACAACTTTTGCTCAATTTCCATGGGTGCAAAATTGGCTACATGGTCCTGAAAGTCTCCAGGAAGATACTTTTGCAGATCCTTACAGTGATATAATTTTGGAGGTGGGGAAGGTCAGGATGTATGCATAGTATAATGCCTTTTATTTCCTGACCAGCATTTTTTCCTCTTCTTCCTTAGTCAATGTGCCTCACTTTTTTTTTTTTAATAAATTTTCCTCTACTACAAATATTCTACTTTTGGGGTGAGATTAGCTCCTATATAAGCTATTGGGATGCACCTCCTACAAGTATAACATTTTGGGGAGGAATTACCTTCTACTTGAGTTTCAAGAGTGAGACCCCACTGCCTAAAATAATCAATACATCACTTTGTGTGCTAACAGTGGTTGATACAGAAGTGGACATGTGGACTAGACATGTGCCATACATGGGGGTATTTGGAATTTTGTTTGGGGTAATGGAGGATATAAGGCTTCGGACTCCTGCAGTGAGTCTGGGTTTACAGAAGGCCATGCTGGAGAGCAAGGATTGGATGTTGGGAGCTCTGGTTTTGATTGCTAAAGTCATATTCACTGTCTGTGTACTGGAATTTTCAGTTAATGAGCCAAAAATTCCTTTTTAAATTCAACTTGAGTTGGGCTCTCTTGATGTTTGAAATGAAAAATTCTGAAAAATTCACAAAGGAATTGATAGGAAAATATCATCCTCTGCTATTATCATCCTAGGCTCCAGATTTTTGAAATGCTGAAAAATTACATTTCATAATTGACTGAAAAGTTACTTGAGTCATCAGTTTTCAGTCAGAAAATAGAAATAACTAGGAATTTCAAACAGAGGCAACTATTTTAGTTGTTGGTTGCAAACTGATGAAAGGGTTAAAGGGAAATAAAAAGGGGCAAGACAGGTTATACTGATATTAAAATGTGCAGAATGCTTCTACTCTACTTGGATTTGAGGAATAAAAGGGAAAATAGCATCACCAGAGACACAGTCACTGGGCAGTTGGATTGTCTTGATTACCGGAAGCCTGGAGAATACACTTCCTCTGATATGGTGGGAGCTCTGAATTTCACCCTGCCTGCTAGAGGCAGAGAATGTTTCCAATTAGATCATATTTGTTTTGCAAACTATTAATCTCCAAGATTAAGTATGACTTTCTGGAGAAGATTTTTCAAAAGAATATTTAAAAAATATATATTTCCTAACACCGCATCCATGGCAACTGTTCAAGAACACATTTTAGTTGCCCTTTTCTGTTATTAGGGGTGCACAGCGGATAGACAAATACTGTCCTAAAGGAGCAGTCACTGGGAAACCAAACCAAACTAAACAAACAAAAAGAAAACACCTGAGAAAGAGCTGAGATGTATTTGGATTCAGATATATTGCATAATGATGCTATTTGGTGTAATTTTTCTGAGCTTGCCTTTGAAAAGGCTATTTTGACAGAGAAATTAAGTCATCATTTACCACAGAGTGATCCAAAGAAAAATGAACACTGCATTTCTCTGAAAATGCAGGTTGTTGCAGGAGAGGCTGACGGAATCAGTGAATCACTTCCCTAATACATTTTTGCCACCTCAGCAGAGACCATTAACCTAATGGATTATGTTTTGTAGTAGATGCATTTTTTTGTCTGTGTACTAACATAACATATGGAACCTTCCCATTTTAATAGTCACTTAACCTTCACTGTGTAAAAGGCTTAAGTGGATTTAAACATTTGTTTTTAAAATCCATACTATCTGTCTGAGACACTAAGTAGCTGGAAGCTTCACTTGGCTCCCTGATACAAGCAGCAGCCATTGTTGGCTGGCATGATAATATTGGAAACTCCTTCGCTTTAGATCTGGAGCACTTTTGTTTTTGGAAAATTTGGGAAGTAGAAAAGTTTGCCCACAGAGTCTTATCAAGATTTTCTCATTCATTCTCCATCTTTCAGCCCCACCTACTGCATCCTTAGAAGAAGGTTACATAAAGGGATTTATAGCTATATTAAAGACTTGGGCTACTTATAAAAACTATTCATATTTTTTAAAATGACAATACTTTTTAACAAATAAATAAATTATTAATATTAACATTTTATGTAGCACACAAATTATTTTGGAAAAAAAAAACCAGGTCATTCATTCATTAGTCAAAAAACATTTATCAAACACCTATGTCACACCAGACATTTTTCCCCCCCTGGAGTTTGGGGTGATAAAGATAAAGAAATGAAGATTCTTCACATCCCAGAATTCACAAGCCATTAAAGAAAATCTATAATTAATAAATAAATAATACAATAAGTAATTATACAGTGATAATCTCTATGATAGGGGAAAGTATAGGGAGAGGATAAAGTATAGGGAACACAAAGCATTCTAAAACACAAGCCTTGTTCAGAATGAATCTAGATAGAAGCCTATGCTGAATTGTAACTGATAAGAAAAGTCGGTAATAGTGAATAATGCCAGGGAGTAATTGAGTGTGAGCTCAGAGGTAATCAAAATCAGATTTCATATGCAGATAGGAATATTACTGGGCTCCCTCTAAGCCTTATTACATAACTGTGGCTATGAGTAGAGAACTCAGTCTGGGATGGTGGGTGCACAAGCAAAGCAGGAAGAGCCTAAGCCTGTCTTACAGAAAGCCACCAAGACCTCTGCCAGGACAGCAGGTTTTATGGAAAATGCTGATCCCAAATCCAACTCAGCACCGTGAATGTTTGTTAAGAGTTGACCCCAGTCTAGAGACAAGAGAGCAGGTAGGATAGTTATGGGGGTAGAGAGTGCACCAGATGCCCAACATCAAATCACATAGATGACTGCGTGCGTAAGACCTACCCACCCCAGAGGGACTTAGATCTACCCAGCGGGATTTTTCATAAGGATGCACCATGTGTCTTTCCTTAATTCACACGCTTTTTGCTTTGACAAATGCGTGCTCACTGGCAAGGCTCTCAAAGAGCAGGAAGCAGGTCACAGTCAGCCCAGAATCCTGCAAAAAGCAGTATCGAAATCATTAGCCAGCTTGACGAGGCCCAGTTCTGCCAAGAGAAAGCTTCAGTCAGACTTCCTAATAAATGCTGAAGTTCAGTTTCAGTCAGCACGTCCACCAGAAACCTGGTGTTTTAGGAACCCTTACTTAGCAAAAAGTCTGTGATTTGACCAGAATTTTGACTGTCTGTTTGACTCAAAGAAGTTGTTAATTTCTCATTAACGGTTGGATTTTAACAAAGAAAAATAGGAAAATTGAGCAAAGGGAGTGAAGCACAATGATTTCCAATCATTTTCTCATTTGTTTCAGTACCACCATTTCAAAGAAAATGAATCAATTAATCGAGTGAAGATGTTTATTTTTAAATATACTTTCCAGGCTTATAAGACTATATGATATTTTCTGAATGTATCATGTATCATTATCATACAAATGAAAATGTATCATTTTCAAGACTCCATGCTTTTTTATTCCCTTCCCGGAGTCCCTTGTCTCATACCTATTTTTTGGAAACATACTCATCTTCAGTGCTCAACTGAAGTGTCCCTGATCCATTGATTCTTCCCTAAGACTGCTTCAGGAAGAATTTAATGCATCAGGATGCCTGGGTGGTTCAGTGGGTTAAGCCTCTGCTTTGGCTCAGGTCATGATCTCAGGGTCCTGGATCAAGCCCCGCATTAGGGCTCTCTGCTCAGCAGGGAGCCTGCTTTTCTCTCTCTCTCTGCCTGACTCTCTGCTTACTTGTGATCTCTCTCTCTATCAAATAAATAAATAAAATCTTAAAAAAAAAAGAATTAGATACACCATAACATATTTGCCAATAAATTTCTTATACCACTCATTTTTATTCTTCTTGTTATTCTGATTAGCTCTCTCCATGTCTTTTTCCTAATCTAGCTGAAGCAACTTTAGTAATAGTTTACATTTATTGAATCCTAACCAGATGCAATCATTTAATCCTTAAAAGACTCCTACATGGTGGATACTATTGTTAGCCCCTTTTTACAGATAAAGAAACTAAGATACAACAGGGCCTTTCTAAAGGTGAATCTGGCAAGTTGCCGAGCAGCCTTCTAAACCCAGAAAATCTGACTATAGAAATTTTCTTAACCACTAATCTCTAAATGGCAGATTTCATATATATGAAAACTTTATATAAGTACACAGAAATGGAAGGCCACATTTTAAGGGGTAGAAAAGTAAAAGAGGACAATCCATTTACAGCGAAATATAATCAAGTGTTTCCTCTTATGTTATCAAAATGTACCAGCATGGTTAACTTGGCATGTATATAAATAAATGATTCTTAGACACAGAACATGCTTTGTGGTGATTTTTCTTCTTTAACTTGTATTTTGTCACTTTCCTTGGAATTAGGTCACAAACATATTTTAAAAACAGGCTTGAAGCAAGGGATTAAACTTTCTGAAAATTAATTTCTTTTTTTAAGATTTTATTTATTTATTTATTTATTTATTTGAATGAGAGAGAGAACACACAAAAGGCAGGAGAAGAAAGCAGAGGGAGAGAGAATCTCAAGCAGACTCTGGGCTGAGTGTAGAGCTCCAGACCCTGACATCATGGCCTGAGCTGAAATAAAGAGTCTGACCCTTAAACAACTGAACCACCCACGTGCCCCTGAAAATTAATATCTTGATCAAAATGTTTTTGAGGACTTACATTAAATTCTAGGCAATTTTTTATAAGGAAAAATCCCAACATTTGTGTCCTAAGACTTCATATCTGAGATTTTCTTTTCACTATCTCCTTGTTGATGTGAAGGAAGTTAATATTCAGTTATTTTTAGTTGCACTGCTTTAATTTTTAATATATTAATTTTGCAGTGTAGCTTTTTACTGGATTTATGTGTGCTGTTTCTGAGGAATTAATTTATTCTATTTTACTCCTTTTTTAATTTGTGCTCCTGGAAGAAACAAGACTTAAAAGTGCTAGATATTTTACAAGACATTTAAAGTGAATATGAATGTTAGTACTAAAAATTAGGTGAGATTAAAGACTCAAAAATCTGTTTAATTCTATAGCAGAAGCATCTGCTTTCCTTTGAAAGAAAGAAAATGTTTCTAAGTAAGAACTACTTGCCAAATAATGATGTCATCTTTGGTTATTGCTGAGTGTTCTACTTCCTACTTTGTTTTATCTTGATGTTGAGTAATGTTTTTTCCATGACATTAAGATTGTCATGTTCACAAGTATGTTTAGCAAGTATCTTTAAGAAATACACTTGCAAGAATGGATTACATTAACTCAAAAGTTACTTCTCTTTCCAAAGTTTTCCACTGTTGTTAGAGTTGTTGTAATAAAAAATAATAGCAGTGGGTAAAGTACCTCCACTTCTGATCAGAATAATTGAAAGGAAATATATATATATCATGAAATATAATGACAAATATATATCGTACATAGTATACATATATATTTTTATGTAATATTAATATATATTATTATTTACTATTAGTGGTGTTATAGATCCATTTATTTGTGGAAGAGAGAAATATGGAAAAAGATATTTAAAGATAATGTACAAATATCTAGAGACTATTAGTTAGATATAGGATAAGAAACATATTGATTGAAATGAAGATTAAAAGGAAATGATATCGGGGTGCCTGGGTGGGCTCAGGGGTTAAAACCTCTGCCTTCAGCTCAGGTCGTGATCCCAGGGTCCTGTGATCGAGCCCTGCATTGGGCTCTCTGCTCAGCAGGGAGCCTGCTTCCTCCTCTCACTCTGCCTGCCTCTCTGTCTACTTGTGATCTTGTCAAATAAATAAATATAACCTTAAAAAAAAAAAAAAAGAACTGATATCGAACAGAGACATATCAGGTAAGTATAATCTTCATTCCAGAATTCTGATACTAAGTTAAAGTCTGTATGTTTATTTACTTCTTATTTTTCATTTTTATTGTTGAATCATAGTAACTGCCATGTATTGATTATTATTATTTTCTCTTTTTTCAAGTTTTTATTTAAATTCCAATTAGTTAACATAGAGTGCAATATTGGTTTCAGAGTAGAATTTAGGGATTCATCACTTCCATATAATACCCAGATCATCACAACAGGTGCCCTCCTTAATTCCCGTTAAAGTCTGTATGTTGCAGTTAATGTTGAACAAGACACAAGTAAGAAAGTGCTTTTATAGGAAGATATGAATGAGTATGAGTTTTCTCACTAGCATTGCTTATAGGAAAGGAGTATATAACAAGTTAGAGAAAAGCAGATTATTAATGTGTTATTAAAAATTGAAATAAGCAATTCAAGACATGAAGTGATAATTGCAGAGTTTGTATTTCAAGTTAAATTTCTACATTGTCTGTGGTATTTTAAGTATAGAATCTATTCTGTTTTCAGAACAATTAAAAATGTTCTGTGACACCAGTAAGTTTTCTTGTTCCCCAAATTTAAAGGTTTCATTGTGTGTTACTAATACCTCTATTCTCTTATTCCTCATGGTGAATCCCGTATTTTTACTTTGATATAAAATATATTCTGTTAAATATTAAACTTTGGTTGGTTCCTCTTGAAAGTGTTGCTTACTTTTTCTTCTATGACACAAAATTGACCAGCAATATCCTGTGAAATAGTCACTCCGTGAACAGTTACCCGAATGGCAATTCTGAACCATTGCCACTTACATTCATTCATTTTTTTTTCTAGACCTCCTACACAAGAAAGTCATACTTTTTCCTCAGAATTGGCAATTTTTCCTCAAGTCTACTGGTCTCAGAGGCACTGACCACATGAAACATGAATCAATCCCACTAGACCCTCTCTGGTTTCTTGATGTCCATTCAATTCACATTTTTCTAAATGCAGTTGGTACAACATGTCAGACTTAATTTAACACTCTATTTCCTGGAGTAATGGATCATTAAGAGACACATACAAACACACAGACACACACACACACACACACACACACACACACACATAGACACACACACATTAACACACAAAAATCTCTTTTATCCTGACAGCCTGCATAGGTGTATCTTGGAGGTTCTACATCATTTCTTCCTGCCTTTGTTGATGGAATTGTTAGTAAATGCTATAGGTGTTAATATCTCTCTGTGCACTTTACAACCATGTAGTAAGCTTTCAAAGTCACAATTATTTTTCACATTTCAATTGCATATACCTGTCATTCGTAACACCAAGAATAAGGATCTGTTTTCTATTAGAACAGATGACCCAAAATATCAGAAATGTCCAGAACAGGCAGATAACAGTGGGAAAAAGAAGGAATTAAATCTGAGAGTGGGCACATCAAAGTATTAACTTTAAATACGAAAAAAATAACAAAGGGCACCTGGGTGGCTCAGTGGGTTAAAGCCTCTGCCTTCAGCTCAGGTCATGATCCCAGCATCCTGGGATCGAGCCCCGCATCAGGTTCTCTGCTCAGCGGGGAACCTGCTTCCCTTCCTCTCTCTCTGCCTGCCTCTCTGCCTACCTGTGATTTGTCTGTCAAATAAAAAAATCTTAAAAAAAAAAAAAGAAAAATTAACAAGAGACTACTTTACAATGCAGAGATAAGTTTGAGTTGTCTCGTGACAGTACATACTGACTCACAGAAGCACGTTGGAATCCATGCTTTTGCAAATTACTCCTGAATCAAACTGGATTACCCCTAACAATTGCAATGGTCATATATTATCACAATGTATTTTTATTTCTCTATCTTAGATAATTTATATGGATGATTATAATTAGTCTCCAAATGTTAACCCAAATGATAAACATTTCTTATCCTATGTAATACCTTGTTCTCAATTTGCAAGATACTCAGCATTTGAAATGTAGAACCTTTTCTTTTCTATTTGTTGTTCATTTCTTCTATGTGCTTGCTTGTTCTTTCTTATCCTTCTATCCTTTATTCTACACCCCCACTCAACATAGGCAACAATATTAAGGTGCTTAATTGTGTTTATTATCTTGAGCTTTCTTTTCAAATGATCATTTTGTCCTTAGACACTGAAGATGCTCAAACAGGATTATGTGACATAATTTAGTTTTTTTTTTTTTTTTTTAAGTAATCAGGGGACGCCTGGGTGGCTCAGTGGGTTAAAGCCTCTGGTTCCGCTCAAGTCATGATCCCAGGGTCCTGGGATCGAGCCCCACATCGGACTCTCTGCTCAGCAGGGAGCCTGCTTCCCCCCCCCCCCCCCCCCTGCCTGCTTGTAATCTCTGCCTGTCAAATAAAATAAATAAAATCTTTTTTAAAAATTTTTAAGAGTCACTTATGGTTTGTCTCCAAAAAAAGGAATCAGTACATTTCTAAAATTGTTTATATTCCTAGATTTACCTCCAATGTGTTGCTTCCAATTGCCTCATGAAGAACTGCCACTACATTCTACCCATTTATTCTCCCCATCTCCATAAACATCCTTCACTGAGCATCTGTTTACATATCTTTGTGAAAATCTTGCCAGGATGTGTGATCAGGAGCAAGTTATAAATATTTTATATTTAGTTAGGTAATTCAAGACTGTTTTCCATCAAGGTCTCACCAGTAAAACTTTCCACAGCAGAGAATGAGGATTTACATTTACCCAACACTTGGTATTAGACAGCTTTCTAATAGGAATAAAGTGATATGTCTTTATTGCTTTAATTTGCATTTCCCTAATAAGTATTATTTTGAGCATCACATCTTCTAATTGTCATTTTGTTTGTTTTTCTCTGCTGGAAAGGTTTTGATGTGCCTCTGTTTATTTTTGTTTTTGGATTGCAGGTTTTTTTCTTGTTGATTTTCAGATTTATTTCTACAGTTCTTCCTTACTGGATTGTGTTTTGAACATTTTGCTTAGAAGTTATTTTTTGGTTTTGATCGTAGTAATTTTCCAACATTTCTTCTACTGAACACTTATTCTAGATTTAAATCTTTAGGCCATCTAGATTTTCCATTTTAGTGTGGTCTTAGGTAGGGGTCCAGTTTTATATTCATCTAGTTAGTGAGATAATTTTTCTATACCAAACAACCTTTCATTTTCTCATTGATTTGTGGGGTACACTATTCATAGTAGATCTGTATGCATGTCTGCCTGTGAGCTCTTCATCTTGGTTTATTGGTTCATTCGGGTGATTTTTGCACCAATGTTTTTTGAATCAGTCAGAGCAGGCTATATTATGCTGTGGTAATAACTCGAATTCAACACGGCTTAGAACTTAGAACAACAGAAGTTTATTTCTCACTCCTGCTACAGATAATTGCAGGTCCACAAGGCGCTCCAGTTATCTTAGTCTCTCAGGAGCACAGGCTGTTGGAGCAAAGTGCAACTGTGCATTGCTGTTCAGTGGCTATAGGGAAGGAAGGACTAAAGTGTTTTATGTTGACAATTAAAAAAATGCTCCAGTGCAAAAGCAAAATACCTTTGGCTTACCATCCAAAACAAGGGTCCAGAACATAACATTGTTCCATGTGATCACATAATGGAGACCCAGACATGTTCAGTGAACAGTATTAGTGACTGCTATGGCTTAGTAATAATTTTTGAATTTTTGAATATCATATTCTCTTATTTACAGACTTAATAAACCTTCCTCTCCAAACACAGAGCTACTTAGTCCAGTTTTCACTAATCTCTTAATGGGATCACTTAATAACCCCCAACATCTCCAAATTGCACTCCAATTTGGCTTTCCTGCTTACAGGGTTACTTTTAACCACCTCTGTCTCCAATTCCAATTTATCACTTCCACTGCTATTAATGTACTTATCCTAAATTCAATACTGGTGTTTTTAACAACAAACTCAAAGTTGATCACTTTCTCTCATTGCTGCTGGGAGTGGCATGATATAAAAGGCCTTTCTTCTACTTGCTCTGCTTTCTCAAACTATTCTACAACCACACTGTAGTCCTTGTGTTTACCCAAATGTACAAGATCATTTTATGTCTTAGTGCCTAATGTTCAGTAGGTTTTTCCCCTTCATTTTCTTATTTCGTTTGCTATTTCATACACTAATACTTTAATCATATTTTTTTTTGGTCGAAGCAATCACAATGTCTTTTACCTTTATTAGCATATACAAACCTAATGTAAGTATCTTGGAGAAATATGTTACATAAGAATTCCCTTTATATGACCTCTGTTTAAAATGCACTTAGCATTCAACAAATATTTCATTAAATTCAAGAGCGCATGAAGAATGAGCAGGTAAAATATATTAATGCACCTCATTTATGAATTCCTAGAAGATTCGCTTCTGGGGTTTTAGAACTTCCAGGACTTAACCAGAGTTATTCTAAGCCCCACTGAAACTTTAGGAAATGTTGAGAGGTTTTTGCCCTGACTGTGTAGAAGAAAAGATTTTAGCAAAGACTTGGTGGAAAGGGTCACTGGCTCAGTTCAATGGTTAGAACTTCTCAGTTAGGTATCAAGTATCAGCAGTTCTTCCTGTAAATCACTTGAAAGTTCACATATAGAAATTCAGAAATTCCACATCTAGCATAAATACACATAAAAATAGTATGATATACATACACACAAACACACATTATATTTCACATAATATAGTTAGAAAATAAACTTTCCTAATGATGTGTTTATAATGAATTTAATTAGATGACCCTAAAGCCAGGTGTTCTAACAGTGCTGAAGATATTTTACATTTAGGAAAATACATTATAAATAAACTTAAATATAGCTTCTTCCAAAGGATACAAGATCCCAAGGAGCCATTGATTTGCACATTGCTTAGCAACATAATCATAACATTTCTAAAATTTAGAAACTGAGGATGCAAAAAATACAACCCTATAGTTGTTTCCATGTCCTGTTGTGTAGTATGGAGACAATTTTTTCTATTGTATGCATTGAACAACTTAAGAAAATACAGTCCAAGCAACCCATTTGCATGTAGTTTTGTTAAAAGGCACACTTTTGAATATTTTTGAGAGTTTTGTGAATTCTATATCTCTTATTAGATTTGCTATAACCCCATGTGGGAAGAATGGATAAAATATGGGAAGACAGAATTAGAATTTAAAGTGACTTGGATGTACTTGAGAAATGGTTAGTAGTAATGCTTTATGTTACCTTCATTCTCCCATGTAGTGCTTGATCTGACTGCTAAAAAAAGAACAAAGAAAATTCATTTAAATTTGAGCAAGAGTAATTTGGATCAAGCACAAGAAAAGTCTTTTTGGCTCAAAGAGAAGTTAGACATGAAAGTGGATTACTGATGAAAGCGGCATTTTTCCATTCACTGAGTTAAATATGGATAAACCATGATTTGGACCAAAAAGTTAAGATATAATAATTGAGTAAAATCAATGGACAAACTCTAAATGACTATTTCTTCTTTTGCCTGCTTTATATATTAATGTTTTCTAAGTAGTACATAAAATAATTAACTTTAGGCAAATAGGTAAATACATATTATGTATGCATGCAATGATTATTTTAATAAATTTTATTGTAAACTAGAAATCTTTGGAGAAGTGGTTTAGGTGAAATCTCTACATGACCTATATGATAGTGACAAAACAAACAGTCAGGTTTCTCTCCCGGGAAGTTGGGATGTAAAACATAGAATCAGATGTTTCAGGGGCAAAAGTTGACATAAACACAGACTATCAGCAGTCTTTTGAAGGTGACACTGCATAGTAAAGAATTTGGCCTTGTCCAAGGAGAGGTTGACCTTTTGTCCTTTCTAAGAGGTAAACTATGTTACATAAGAGGGAAGTACTTTTGTTTCAGTTGGAGACTGACCACACCCAATGGTCATAGAATGAGGGCTGGCCATGCCAGCAAGACCAACTGTGATTTGGGGTTGGAACTCTGGTTCACGCACTAATCAGTGAGCCTGGAGACTGAGTTCAACCACGTGGGTAATCCATTAACCCATTATGTGTATGTGATCAATCTCCAATAAAAACTCTGAACATTGAGACTCAGGTGAACTTTCCTGGTTGGCAATACTCTGTGTACATTGTCACTTACTGGTCTGGGATGGTAATGCTTCCTGGGGACAACACAAGCTTCAGACTTGGACACTTCCAGATTCTGCCTCTCCCTGTGACTAATTTTTATTTGTATATTTTCCCTGTCATAAACCATACCCATGGCTATAATGCCCTTGAATGAGTTTTGTAAGTTTTTCTAGTGAATCAGTGCAACCTTGGGTAGTTTCGGGAAACCCCCAAATTTATACTTGATGTTAGAAATGAAAGCAGTTTTAGTATGTTGCCCTCCAACTGCATTTTGACTAGCTCTGGGTGGACGAAGTGATGAGCTTTATGAGGGATAGATGAAGTATAGATTTGGAGGAGAAAAAAATTTGCCCTTTAATCAGTTCATAACTGTAAGGGATTCAAAGTCCTAGCAGCTTCCATTCATTATGGGGTAATGTCATTTTTGCAACTTTTCTACCTGAAAACAAAACAAAATAAAATTCTTCATCACCATTATTAGTATTGTTAATGTAGCTTAGGATGTAGGAGAAAATTAATTAATATAAAACAAGTTGCTACAATTTCCCCTCCTATAGATGGTTATGAAATTGAAGTTGGATTACTCAGTAAAAGGGCTCTAGCACTTCCCACAGAAGTACAGTATGATAGTACTATAAATAAATAAGCCCAGCAAACATTGTGTGTCATTTTAAATGGTGGACTACACAAAGTACTAAGCACTCTGTTGTTTCACACAGACTATGAATTTATCATTTAAATAACTATAAGATCGAAGCCATTATTATTATTCCCCCTTAGAGAGGATAAAATTGAGGGGGGAAAAAGTTAATTTACCTGTTTATTGATCCAGCATGCCATACTGAAAACTAATAAGCACTTAACACATTTTTGGGTGGTGTTAGAGGGAAGTGAAACATCATTACTCCTGTAAATTAACCATAGAATAAAAAGTGAACATTGAACACATTCTTGAGTAGAGAAAAGAACTGAAGGACTGGTATAAAGATATGTCACACTGGAGTGTCCTGGTGCCTAAGGACCATGGTACTTACCAGTGACAATAACACAGAACCTGCAAAAGAAATCAGAAGTGCTCAAGAACCAAAATTCTTCTCTTTTCTGAAAATTTTCTTTTATAAACTTACCTTTCAAATGTATTTATCCTTAAACATGCAGTTGCATATGTTGCTATAGATGTTTTAATATATTTTTATTTCTCCTGTATGTATTCTGAATGGAACTTTATTTCATCATTTAAAGAAACCAGGACAAATGAGAAATAAAATGAAGAAAAATAGTATAAAGAAAATGATGATGTTAATGCAATAAATCATGCTTTTGAGGCCTTTCCTATGGAAGCATTAAGTTTGCCAGATGTTATCTGTAAGTGTCTCTGTGTATGCTCCTGTAACAAGATAATATAGTAAATTTGGGATTCTACATATCAACTTCATTTATAAGCTTGACAAAGAAAATACAAAGATATAACTAAAAAGCATATAATCATAAAAAATAATGCTGGAGAGATTTCCAGGATTTAAGATATTCATGAGTATCCCATTGTACAAAGTTGTGGCTGGAAGCAGCTTCATCCACCTTTGTGTCTAATTGTTAATGTATGAGGAATTTTCACAGTGAAGCTTGTCAGCACTGGATCAAGGTAAAGGTCCAGTTTCTCCACATGTTCCTTTTTCTTCCACTGACTTGATATAGAAAAGCCTGATAATCTTGGAAGTCACGTATTCTTAAAATGGAGGGATTCTAGATCTCTGAAGATCTCTTTAGATCACTTGGATTAGAACCGGTCAGGAATATTTGGTTGGCAATTAATGTGGACAAAAAACAAACTTCTATTATGTTCAAATAATTATATATTATAAGGTAGCATAATCCTAGTTAATATGACTTTTTAAAGACATTTCTCAACATGAAGTTTGTAGAACATTATTTCATTAACACATTTATTCAATCACTCATTTACTTATTTTAAAATTTGTATTTTTAAATGCCTTATTACTATCTAGGAAGATGAGGCAACCAGTAAATAGGATTATTTAAGATAGATTTAAGTGTATTGAAAGAGAATATCAAGAATATATGAAGAAGTAATTTTTTTAAGTATAAATAGTATTGGGGGTTTACATCACATTAACTGGTCTCATAAAACCTCTGTGGGAATTGGAATAAGAACTGGGGATCAAGGAAGAGTCAACCAGAAATATACTAGTCAAGACTTTTCCAGGAAATTAATGTGTGATATAGCCCCATGGGATTATAAATTTGAAGTACTTGAGAAATAAGAAGAGGATTGACATGCAAACAAGCAGAACTTGGTAAAAAGCAAAACTGAAAAGGTGGGTAAAGACTAAATAGTAAAGGGCCTTATCCATCAAGAAAGGGACCTTGAGTTTTCTACAGATGCAATAGAATACCATTGGAAGGGAGTTATAACACCCAATTTGTTTTTTTGTTTTGTTTTGTTTTTTAAAAGTATCTCAGTTGCTGTTGGAAAATGGATTGTATGTTCCAAAAAGTGAAAGGAATGGAACCAGTTAGGAAGCCATCATGGTGTAAGAAGAGATACTTGACTGGGGAACTGCCGGGGAAGAAGGGAATTGAGTGCACTTTTTTTGTGCATTGAATTGGGCAATAACTGAATGTATTTTGCAGTTAAAAACTCTTATGTAGCTTCTTAAGAATTGAAATTGTTAGGGGCTCTGGAAAGGGGTGAACCAAAATGACCCCTTTTCCATGGCTTGAGAATCCAGGAAGTGAGTTATTGTATTTATTAATATGAAGAAACTAGTGTAGAAAGAGATTGGGGAAAGCAATGTTTGATAATAGAATTGGGGACATGGTAAATTTGAGCTATCCACTGGACATTGAAGTAGGGTTCTTGCATAGTCACTAAATATACTCACAACAAAATCTAGCTTAGCAAAAGGTAAATAGATATTCCTTCAATAATCGATCTTACTATAGCATAAGGTACATGGAGATATTGCTCATCTTAATAGTTATTATTTCCAGGACCTGGGCTGGCACATAGATGATACTAACTCATGACTTGCAGGGTAAATGAATATTAAATAAAGGGAACAATGTTATTCTTCATTTATTAAGGTCACACACACACACACACACGCATGCCTTGCCTCAGTAGTCAACATGATGCAGTGATGCACTGCAGAAGGCTTAGATTCATATTTCAGTTTTGCCACTCACTAGGTAAGTGGACTTAGGAAGTTATAAAATACACAGTTTCTACATTTTTAATATAGAAATGAAAATACTGCCTTTGGTTCCACTTCCACAATGGTGACAGGAGCTCTATGGAAAGCTGATGAAAATTGTAAGAACAAAAACAAAAAATTATCTTCTCTGGAAATTTCCCTGTGTGCATAGAGCAAATTAAAAAACATTTATTCAAGAAAATCTACTCAACCTCAATAAAAATGGCAAAAATTTTGTGGCTTCGAGTCAAAGCTCATTCCCTCTTCTTCTAGTCTCAATGCAGCTTGATGGAAGCTCAACTCTGGGAGGGTATAGTTGAGAAATAGGGCTCCCTCTCCCCTCAGCTCCCAATCAGGTGTTAGGGAGGGGCAAGTCACAGCATTTCTTACTTCCTCCAAGTTGAAGATCGTAAATTCCTGGTGAATGTGGTCAAAAGGCCACAGGGACTCCCTTCCTTCACACGTAACACCCCCTGCCTCCATAGGATGGAGGCTACACTCCATCCTATGCAAGAGAAGAATTCTGAGGCCTTGATAGCCTTCATTCCAATTTACTCATAGGACAGAGGCTCCACTGTAGAAGAGACAAGCTACTGCCTCATTCAGTGTCCAGAGTAGTGACTCACTGTGGAATAATCCATAAGAACACATATGTCTGAAGTTTTCCCCAAGGAACTGATTTTGTTATTTTAGAGTATGTGGAAGTACAAAGCTAATGGTGCTCTAGGAAAACAACACTTACTTGTAAATAAATAAAACCTCAGGTCAGGTATTTAAACAGGGAAATAGGAAATGAGATAGCCTGCTAGGGTCAGAACAAATCTCAGACTGGCCTCAAAAATTACCCCTTCCTGAAGTAAACGAAAGCAGATTGTTGATAAATATGTGTACAGGGCATTGCTGAAAATAATAGCCAGCCATTAGTTAATGGGGTCTAACTTGTAGGTGTAATATGAAATGAAGCAGACAACTTAACAGAGAAATTATGAAAAGAGAGTGAAAGAAAACCCTACTAATACTGTTCTCTCAGGAGACATGCCTGAAGATCCACTCTCTGAAAAGTGACATGAAGGCTGTAGGTTGTGTGAGAAATAAATTTTACTGAAAGCTTAACTAAATAACAAAACAAATACAGGTAGACAACAAATACAAGCTCCCTGGAGGGGTGGGAGGCAAACAGGATGCAGAACTGCTACCATATATTATCTAAATTGTCCAGTTTTTGGCAAAAAAATTATGAGACAGGCAGAGAGACAGGAAATTGTGACCCACATACAGGAAAACAAGCTAGCAACAAAAACTGCTTATGAGAGGGACTAAATGTCAGATTTAACAAAAAAAGACTTCCAAATAGCCGTTACAAGCCATGATAAATGTTCAGAGAACTAATGGCTATGGTGCTGAAAGAAATAAAGGAATGATGCGGATAGAGCAAGAGTGTGTTATGCTATGCAAAACAAATCAGTCAGAGAAAGACAAATACCATATGATTTCACTCATGTGGAATTTAAGAAATAAAACAAATGAACATAAAAGGAAGAAAAATTAAAAAGGGAGGGAGGTAAACCATAAGAGACTCTTTTTTTTAAATTTCATTTTTTTATTTGACACACACACACACACACAGATAGCACAAGCAGGGGGAGTGGGAGACAGAGAAGCAGGCTCCCCGCTGAGCAGGGAGCCCAACGCGGGACTCGATTCCAGGACCCCGGGATCATGACCTGAGCCGAAGGCAGACCCAAGCACCCCTATAAGAGAATCTTAATATAAAGAACAAACTGATGTTTGCTGGAGGTGGGGTGGATGGAGATGGTCTAATGGGTGATTTGAAAAGCACAATAGAATTGAAAAGCACAATAATGGGAAATGTAAAGTGAAACTGAACAGTATATTTGAACTGTTAGAAGACTCAGTAAACCTAGAGATAGATTGATAGAGATTGCGCAATCTAAAGAAAAGAAGGAAAATAGAATGAAGAAAAATTAAAAGAGCCTGAGAAGTGGAGGAAGCTACCCTTGACATTTTTTATAATATTGAGCTCCATTAAAAAGAGATAACAAATTAATTCTTATATGTCAAGTTTATCACCTCATTATTTAGTTTCAGGATGTCTCAAACTTTACATAAATGAGGAAAGAGTATTTCTGCAATATATCAGCAAATACTTTTGGACTTTTACTGTTTCAGTACGCATTAAGGGATACAAAGATAGAAAGCACAACATTTGTCTTAAAATTACTTATATTGCTTTCAAGGAGACAAATGAGACACAAATGGGAGAATCAGGTAGTGATAAAATAGTCTAACATTAAAAGCTCACATGTGCAGTACAGACATTAATGTAATAAAAATTTCAAGAAGAAATTTTTATTGAGGAAAAGTTAGAATGCTTCCTACGATGGGGATTTTTCAAAAGGCTTTGAAGATTGGATGTGATTGGAGATATGAGAAAAGCGGAGGAGCCCATGTAGTCTACAAAGTATCAGTGATTTGTACACCTGGATGGCGAACTTGGTACTTTCCTCCCAAAAGTCTGAAATCCATGAGGCAGTGTGTCAATAGAGACATGACGGATATGTCTGTGTCTTTGAGAGGGTAACTGATATTCCGCGTGACTTATTATAAATTCTGGGAGAATGACATGGAAGTAAACTTGCTCTGAATACTGCAGAAAATTCTTAAATCAATTTGTTAGATTTATTTTCATTAAAATTCTTTTCATAAACCTACGTATACGTAGTCAAATCATAATCTGTGGGCAGAGCATTCAAGCTCTTGGTTTCTTTTACTGAAGATAACTTCCCTAGTTTTCTGTAACATCACAATAGTTTGGGCACAGCTTAATCACACTAAACTTCAGCATTTAAAGCACTTTACATAATATAATTTTACTACAGCACAAATTAATGTTTAAAAGTCTTTTCCAACAAGTATATAAAACAAACAAGTCTGCAGCACCATTTAGAAGGAGCAGGAGTAATGTGACCATCAAGACTCATTTCTTTTAATGTTCTGGTTCTCCCCAAATAACGTCTACTTACTATTTGAATTACCTTGGTTGTTTTCCTGAGCTACTTGTACTAGTAAACTATTAAACAAATTTTCTTCTGTTCAAAAACAAACACTTCTTTCTAATTTCTGTTCTGCGGTTTCCAGATTTTTTAAATATTCCCCTTCTTTGGAATTGTCATAAACAATATATTAAGCTAATGATACTAATGATTTGTTCTCTCTTCTGCTTTTCAGAGCTGTGGCAGGCTAGTTAATCTTCAGTGCAATATGCAAATAGAGCTTCTGAATCTGGCATGCAAATGCATTGGAGAGGTAAGCATAAAAGTTAACTTCACTAACAAAATCAGTGCCTGCACGAGCTTTCATACTTGTGGGGTTAGTGTGTTGAATCTGTATTAGTTATATGCAAGAAATATTATTTAATTTAGACATTATTTATTTATTTATTTATTTATTGTGTTTAAATGTTTGAGTCTAGGTCTCTAAAAAGACACATATTTACAAAGACCCATCAAAATGCTTCCAATAGTGATATCAGTAAATCTATGAGTTTTGCCTTAGTGAGGAGAACTGCATGAAAGAAAAAAATCTTGGATTAATATTTGCTCTTTATTTTCCTAACTTTCAAGGAAAATGGTCCTTTTTAGCACCTCAGTTCCAGGTATTCAAATTATTATTAGTTCAACCTTTTTGGAAATCAAAATATATTTATTAATGAATTGGATCCCACAGGTACTAAAAGTAAAGGAGAAAACATTCCATGCAATAATAATTGTAATATTGTTTGATGTTTAAAGCTGTCAGACTATTTTAAAAGTCAATTTCACAGATAATAAGCACTTAAATTGTAGTTATTCTGCCACTGGAATGCAATTACATATAAAACTTAAATTTTTCTTTGATTTTACAGAGATAAAATTGGGTATGGCTTGAGCCTTCGATGACATGGTAACAAATGCAGCTAACAAAACCACTTTTATTGATTCACTTTTTATTTATTTATTTAATAAATTTTTTATTTATTGATTGATTCACAAAAACCACTTTTATTGATACCTTTACATAGGATGGAATCCCTGGGAAGTAAAGTCTGAGGTCGAGATTAGTATGTAGGATGTTTATTACGGAGTGTTTTGGGGATCAACGCTGCGGAAGGAAGAAAGGAAGCTGAACTAGGCAGATGTTCAACTGTGAAATCTTTCCAATAAAGGCCTCCATTAATCCTCACAGGGACATTAGAAGTGGGAAATGGGATTCTTGTGTTAATGGCAAGAGATCTAGGTATTTCCCTCTCTGTTTATCAGTTA
Source organism: Mustela nigripes (assembly GCF_022355385.1). NCBI lineage: Eukaryota > Metazoa > Chordata > Mammalia > Carnivora > Mustelidae > Mustela > Mustela nigripes. Next base: position 47,679,275 of record NC_081566.1, read on the forward strand.
TTAAATGAAGAATGCCAGAGAGGACCAACAGTGACAGTTGTCCTTTGGCAGGACTCCCAGCAAACAGGAAATATTTACTTCATCCTGGAGAAGGTTCTGGGAGGTATATGCTGTGTAGGGCTTATGCAATGACCAATTAGGGAATCATAATCCAGATCCCCAGTGTTCTGAGTAAGTCATACCAACTAAAATGGAGAATTATATACTTTTGAAAATCAACTTCTGTGTTATTGGGTCCAGGCATGGAGAGAGTATCTGAACAAGAAACACTTAATAACCAAGAAGCCAGAACTCCAAGGCATGGGGTATATTCTATTGGATTTACCAAGTCACAAATTTGGGCAGGATCTACAGGTGCACTCCACCCCTACCTTCTGGCCTAGAGAGGTTCCACCACCCCTGCACAGCATCTTAACCCAACCACTGATCCCTCCCAAACAGTAGACTCTGATACGTCAGACAGAGATGCTTGTACTATAATCTGGATCTGCTGCAGAGCTCATTCTTCCTTTGTATTTTATACATGTATCATAGCGATTCCTATAACCTAGTTCATGGGTATATTAGTGTGCTAGAACTGTCTAACTTAATACAACAGACTGGGTAACTTAAGCAATAGAAATTTACAGCCCAATAGTTACAGGGGCTAACAGTCCAAGATCAAGGCACCAGGAAGGTAAATTTCATTATGAGGTCCCTGGGCTTATAGGTGGCTACCCTCTCTCTGTGTGATCACTTCTTTGTACATATACAGGGAAAGAAAGTTTGAGTGGGCTTTCAAGTGTCTCCTCTTATAAGAACACTTTTCCTATCAAATCAGGATCCCATTGTATGGCCTCATTTAACCTTAATTTCCTTCTTATAAGGCCCTCTATCGAAATACAGGCATATTGCATATTAAGGTTTAAACACATGAATTTGGGAAGAAACACAATTTATATATTTTAAATATTTATTTTCATATTTTATATATTTGTAATTTATATTTTACCCATTACCTTCAGGCTGTGATCTCAGAATGTACTCTCCCAGACTCTGCTAACTGTATTTTCAAGGTCCTTTGCCATTCGTTGATGGTATATTCTTTTTACTCACTTTGATTGGGATGTTCTTCTTTGGCTCTTACCACCAGTTATTGGTCTAATAGCCACGGCTGGAAGAAATTCATGATGGAAGCACTTGTCTTCTCTAATAAGTTCATGAAAATGGGAATCCCAGCTTTTAACATGGAGAAGTGGGCCCATTTTTTGTGTTCAAATAATTCAGGAGGATTTGGAAATTAAAAATTAGGGGGAGGAGGTCAAACCAGAGATTCTTATGCACATTTCAAGGATGTACATTTTCCTAACCAGGGCTCTGAACTTAGTGTGGCAAACCTCCCTTGTTTGGGTATTTCACATCTTTAGAGTTGACTGTATAAGTGTCCTGTAAGAATGACAAAAGATAATTCAAGGATGGTTCCTAGAGGAATATGCTGAACAATATTATCATCTCTCAATATCCAGCTCACCTTCTCTATGTTGTTTCTTGGATTCACTCCTTCTGCAGGGGAAGGACATAACTTGTTCAAACCAATCAAGTGATACGCACTTCCTTTCCCTTGTTGATTTCTCCTGAAAAAGTAATTTCTTAGCACAAATTAGTACAAAATATTTCAAATCCACAAGGATTTATTCAAGAATAAGCATGCAATCCGATTTTGACCAATAAGATGTAAAGTCAGGCTAGTATAGGGATTTCTAGGAAAGGAGATTCTATGATTTTCTTAGAGAGTTTCCAGAAGTGACTCTCTTCTCTTTCTTTGGACATTGAAGTTTGTAGATATAAAATGCAAATTTTTCAGTTCCCACACTCTTAGAAAAGACTGAATATTTTGCAGCTTGTAACAAGGAATGTCCCATCATTAGTTATAATTTATTAAGTTAATCAAAGACAATACTCCTCACTCACGATATTTCTGAAAACTAATCAAAGACAAACACCCACTTCCAGAACACTGGAAAATCAGGAAGAACCAAACTCCAGGAGACATATTCCCAAAGTCAAGTCTTAACTAATGGCCAACAAATAATCTCACCTCTGAAAATCCACCAATCTCTGAATTCAATGTTTCCTAAAACACTATATAGAATCAACTTTTCTCAGGAAGCATCTGCCTAAAAAGACAGTTCTTCCTTGCTTACTTGCATAATAATTTTATCTCAGATATTGAATGCCAGTCTCTACCTTCAGTGGGATCCAGGAAATGCTATAGCCATTTTGTGTCTATAAAGACTGAGAATTAGAGCAACTCACAGAGCTATTTAGAGCCAAGAGAAATAAGAAGAAATTGATTGAGCTGGAGCTACTGGAGTAAACTCATTTAGAAATATCTCCTTCCTTTGGATTTCCAGCTTTGTGAGCTGATAAATTTCTGTCATTATTTAAGCCAGTAAAGTAGTGTTTCCTGTTACTTGAATGCTGATAAAAGAAGTAATGTTTAGCTAATTCCTGAAAGATATATTGGAGCTAATATTTAAAACAGATGGGGAGGGTGTTAGAAACAGAAGGAACAGCAACTAGAAAGGTAAAGGAAGGAATGAAAATGACTGTGTTAGGGAACTTTAAGTATGATTACTCAATATAGTTGGAACTACAAATATATGTAGAGAACTGGGAGAAAAGAAATTATAAAAATTTGAAATAAAAATATAATTTAAGAAAAAGATAGCGCATTCAACAATTCTGTGTTCTCTCTGTCTCATACTAGATAGCCTCCTTTTAAATCTCCCTCATTTTTCCTCTGTCTCTCTCTCCCTCTTCAATTTTTTAAAAGATTTATTTGTTTATTTGAGAGAGAGAGGTGGGAGAGAGAGAGTGTGTGAGTTAGTGGATGGGCAGAGGGAGAGAATCTCAAGTAGACTCCCATGGAGCACAAAGCTCCACACGGGGTTCCATCTCATGACCCATGAGATTATGACCTGAGCCAAAAGCAAGAGTTGAATATATAATGGACTGAGCCACCCAGACACCCTCTTCCTCTTTGTTTCAACTTATTCTTCTCACCCATGAATTATTTTAAAGTCATATTATCTTTGTAATACAGTTTCACCTGACATAGAAATGAAAGAATGAAGACTTAAGCAAAACCGAAGACAATTCTGTTCCTTCTGTTCCTGTAATTTGAAGCTGTGGTTCTGAAATTCTACTCAGCCTAGATTGATTATTTGACTTTCATTAACATCAACTTGGAAGTTGAGGTTGTCAACTTTGGGAAGGAGGTGCTTTGTTAGACAATGTGTATGAAGAAGCCTTAAAATTACATTTGCAGAAGGAAATCAAAATAAAATTAAAATGAAGTATATTTGCAGAGAAATAAAGATGGGGGACCAATATGAAAGTAAGAGAGAAGGACAAACGCGATTTCTAATGGTGTCACAGGTTGAGTTCTAGTTCTTTGGGAAGTCTAGTTCAGCCCTACAGAAGGGAAACAATGTGGTTGATTAAAAACATCAGTTAAGAAGCAGAAATGGAATGACCACTCCTCCCAGATCTGACTGACTATGAGAGAAAGAGTCTGAAAGTGGGGAAAACATCATGGTACACCTATGTCTTCACTTGCTCTTTGTTAAGTCCCAGAAGTAGGATGTGTGTTATATTGCTTGTTCAAATAAAATATGAAACCAAGGAGCTTTTTGTCCCATTCACATTTTGGTTTCTGCTAGGAGACTTTCTCGAAGAATGACCCTACTGTGTCATTGATGGCTACATCAAAAACAAAAACAAAAACAAACAAACAAAAACAACAACAACAACAGAAAACAAAAAAACGGTGGTATGGAGTGCTTCTTGAAAGGATTGCCCAGAATCTCTTATCTATCTCAAGTAATATGAAATGTACCAAAGTCAGTGAAGCTAGCTGTCCAGTTTGGGAGAAGGGGGAGGTTGTTCTTACTGAGGGCAACTGATCCTTAAATTGGAGGTTGGAGGGAGACTTGGCAAGGATTAAATCTGAATTATACCCAAACTTAGGAAAATATACAGAGAAGGCCTGAGGAAGAAGAGTTCAGCTCTCCAGAGGTTGTTGCTCCCATGAGCTGAGCTTGCTTATGAGGTGGTTTTCTGCTCACAGAGGAATCACTAAGCAAGTCAGCATGAAATATCATCTGGCCAGCAAGGACCAGAGGGTACCATTAGCTACTGAGGGTAGATCTGGGACCTATAACCTCTCATCACCACGTCCCAGAGAAAATTCCCCAGTCTGCAAATCTACCTGAAAGAAACAGTTTAAAAAGGAAAAAAAAAAAATTAAATTTGAAGGTACTAGATATCACTAGTAGTCAGATGGAGTTGGGTTTTTGTTTTTTGTTTTTTGTTTTTGTTTTTTTCTTCTGCTTCCTATCCTGTGAGGGCTTTAAGGAAGGTCAAATTCTTTCCAGACACCAAGGGAATTACATTTTCTTTGTATATGTGCATAGTAATAGCAAGTAAAGTCAGAATAGATTATTTTTGTTGTGATAGCAAAGAGTACAGACAAAAATGGGTTATTTCTTACTTATACAGTGTGTCTACCATGGGTCAGCAGAAGTATTTCCTTCTCATAGCCACTCAGGTACACTGAGGCAGCCCCCTCACAAGCAGTGTTGGTAGCATGCCAGGGGGAAGAAAGAGGGTTTTGCAATGGCATTTAAATGGCTCTGCTCGGAAGTGTCATTCACCACTCACTACTCATTGCTCAGCACTAGTCAGATTGCTTCACCTAATCACAGAGGGTCCAGGAAGTACATCTCTACCACATGCCTGGAATGGAGTTGAATCAGAAATATTTCAGAGAAAGCACCAATGACTATAATGAGTAACACTGATATCAAAGAAAAAACATCAATTATCTTGTTGCTCTTTTCCATTTAAGAAACTGAGGTGGAAGGAAATCAGACGGATGTGCTTTATCAGGGTGCATTTATACAACGGTAAGCCCCAGAGCTGAGTGGAAAGAACTGAGCTCAATTATTCTGCTTAATGAAGTAAGGGAAATACAAAGGTGAGAAAGTCTTGAGGGAGAGACCTGAGTTTCATGCCTGTGCGACTAAATGGCTTCTACGAACAGAGGCATCTAATATTTATAACCATTAGTGCTACTGTGAGCTTATCCCTAATGTAACCCAGAACTCTGTCAAGTCTGTACCACCATAACATGCCTTTTATGAAGGTTTGTTGTTATATGTTTGTTTTAAGAAAATTAAAGGGTTAATTAAACATCTGTGTAGTGGTGAGTGGGGGTTGTGGAGGGAGGGAGGGAAAATGGGCAGAAACTAAGTTAAACTGAGAATTAAATACGTACCAGGACATGAAGATGGTGTAAAATCTGCACATTTTCACATAGAGCTGAGGCTATTGAATTGCCCGCAGAATATGGGATAGAGTACTCAGAACAATTCTATTTAAAATTCAAAACCAGGATCTGGATAATATTCCAATATTTTTTCTCTTTGTGCTAGCCCAAATTGTATGCCTGTTAACCAAAACCGAAGTAAATGTTAATGAGACACTTTATAGAATACATGGGAACCAAGAGAAACTGCATAGATTTCCTATGTCCATAACAAAAGAAGCATGACAATAATATGAGAAAAATTTTCTAGTGTATTTTACACACTTAACATTTATCCAGACTAATTTTGCTCCATGACCAAGGTAATGATATTTGTTATTTATGGTCTACCTGTACTTTGGATGAGAGGAAACTGGATCATTTCAGTTTCAAATACTTTTTAGTTTTGGACACAAGCCTTTAAATTCACAATACTCTGAATTGCCAAGTAAAAGCTACTATCAGCCTGGAAAATTATGCTCTATAAGAAGAGAATGATATTCTTTAGTTAAATTCTTTCACACATGGAGGATTTTAATCCTTCTATTTCTCAAAAATGTTGTATGAAGCTTAAAGGAGGTATTTTTTAAGAACATCAAGATGTATTATTTAATTTTCCAGATAACTCACATAAACAAACAAACTAAAAATTATTTCTAAGGAGATGTTTATAAGAAGAAATAAATGTGGCTGTTTTGAAAATGTTCAGTGAGGAATGTAATTCCATTAGCCAGGCTTCTGACATGTGGAAGGGCCAGATGCTCACACAAATTAAACAGTCAGACAGTCTGCTTTTAACTTGCTCCCTTGGCCAACCTCTCCCCCCCCGCCCCCCAGTCCTTATGATGAAGGTACAAATGTATGTGTGGCCGCTGTGTATCACAGGCATGTGCCTCCATGTGGCTTGTCTATTTACTCAAGGTATATCGTCTCCTTTTTCCTGCAAATGCAGTGTGGAGGGAGGTAGCCCCTACGCCTCATGTCAGTGCGATGCACTCAGGCTTCACACTTGAGAAAGTGAAGCTTGTAATGTCTAAATAAGTATTCTAAGTGGGCAATTTCAGTAAATTGAATGGCAGTCAATGGACCTTTCTACTACCCCTTCCCTTCGTCTATTACCATCACTTCTATGTGGGAGGTTTTCGCTCAGGGCAGATGTTACCGAAGAGCTCATGAATGACAGAAATTTTGAACTCTCTTCCTCCTACAGCCCCAAACGATTCCAGGCACCATACTTTCCGAAAGAATCTAACAAGGAAACAGTGTTTTACTATGTGCCACTTTTGTAAGGAGATTTAAAGTTTTAAAATGTTTTCAAAAGTAACATGTAGATCAGACATTACACTAATTTTTTTTTTTTTTTTTACTTGAAGGAGTTCTTTTTTTTTCTTTTTTTAAGTTTTCATTCAAATTCCAGCTAGTTAACGTAGTTTCAGGTGTACAATAGTGATTCGACACTTCTGTACATCACCTTGTGCTCATCTCGACAAGGGCTCTCTTTTATCTCCATCACCTATTTCAACCCCTCACGCACCAACACTAAATCTTTAATAGCAAATATATTTAAGACCTATGATGCTTTTGTTCAGCTGTGTAGGACTCATGATTGTGCTGAAATGTGTAGATGTGAATGAAAATTACATAGACTTGCAAGCATTGTAAAGCTGATTACTAGATTTTATTCCTAGCTCAGTATCTCTCAATTTCTATTTAATTAAAACCATGAATAGTCTTAATTTTTCTAATTGTATATCAAACACTTCACATCACCCAGTTATTTTACTGTGACGATTTGATAAAGTGTGTATTAGGGTTTTGAGATTCATAGGAAACAAGATATTTCTAAAAATCAAAAGAGGCCAATTTATTTGATATGGTTAATAACATTTTTCTTCTCAAATAGGCCATAAACAAATTTAATAAGGCTTTAAGGAAATCATCTTAGACCTTTCACTGCACCTTTATTATGTATCTATTTTTTAAATTGCCTTATAAAGTCTGAGACCACTTTGCACCTTCAACTCCTAATGAGACACTGAAATCGGAAATATCAATGTATCTAAGTAATAGGACTAGCATTTTATATGCTTCCATGTTTGTTTCAGAACATTTTGAAATTTTTTGTATTTTTATTATATATATAGACATAATTGGATTAAATCCAACATAACTTGGCTTTGGTTACAATAATGAAACAGGGAAAATGTTATTGTGTTTCTCTTTCTAAAGTTTCTTCCCGCTTTAATATTATATATTTATATATCCACACATATATACAAGTATAAACATATACATATATACACATGCTTACATAAATACATACACATACATAGCCACTTTTTAAGTTTATAATTCCTTATTGTTCAATCGTCCCTTGGTTCTAGCCTGTCCCCTGCTAGGTCCTTTTTTCTGAGGATATGGAAAAGCAAACAAAAGCAAACAGAAGTAATGCCTTTTCTAATTTGTTTTTGGTTGTGGTTTAAAAAAATATATTTTTTCACTTGCTGGGAGGCAAGTAAAGGTTCTTTTCAATTTTTGCTTAACTGTTTCCAGTTAGGAAGTCATCCAAATTGTTAGAAGAGTAGGATGTGGAAGTTCTTGTCTCCATCAGCTGCACCAGAAACAGTTTGAAGAAAGTAATGTTGGATGGGTTTTGAAGTAAGGGCTTCCAAATGAAGTAGAGAGGCTCTGCTCTGCCCTAAGAGAGGAGGCTGTTTAAATAACTCTCACTTTGGAACAATCTTTATTGGAACCAAGAGAAAAGATAGATGGAAATTTGGTAAACCAATTTGCCCCTTAAAAAATTACCTAAGTTTAGGTTTCAAATGAGACTCTTAAAGAAAATTGCCTCTATTCTTTGCGAAATTTAGGGTTTGCAGATAACAGCAGTCTTTGTGTCAATTGTGACATCATCTACCCTACTTTTTCTAGGTCACATTATAAAAAGTATCACATTCTGTTTCTCAATTAAATATCACCTTCTTTTGAGAACCAAATAATGGAACAAGTTAAGGTAAAGTCGTTGGAAGTTTTAAGCCAAAAAGAGTCACATCAGTACGGGTGATTAACAGTATTTACTGTAGATATGGCTTTTTTCTTTCATATCTGTCGATTCACACTTGTAGACCTCTACATTTTTATTTAAAAATGGAAATATTGTTCCATATTTTATAATTCATTCTCATCATTTAATTTTTTCAAAGATTGCTGTTTTCTTTATTTTATTTTTTTTTCAGTGTTCCAGAATTCATTGTTTATGCACCACACGTGGTGTTCCATGAAACACGTGCCTTCCATAATACCCCCCACCAGGCTCACCCAACCACCCATCTCCCTCCCCTCCAAAACCCTCAGTTTGTTTTTCAGAGTCCACAGTCTCTCATGGTTTGTCTCTTCTTCTGATTTCCCCCAACTCATTTCTACTCTCCCATCTCCCAATATCCTTCTTGTTATTCCTTATGCTTCACAAGTAAGTGAAACTTGACTTATTTCACTCAGCATAATCTCCTCCAGTCCCATCGATGTTGATACAAAAGTTGGGTATTCATCTTCTCTGACGGAGGCATAATACTCTATTGTATATATGAACCATATCTTCTTTATCCGTTCATCTCTTGAAGGGCATCTTGGCTCTTTCGATAGTTTGGTGACTAAAATGGCCATTGTACTAATTTTAAACAAAGTGGCATTTTTCAAATTTCACCACCAATGGTTTAAAAAATCCATAAGTATTTTTAGTAAAACACATAAATCTCTCCTTATTTCTATTCTGCTTTTTTAAATTGCTCTACCTAAAAATAACTATAATAACAGTTGTGTGTATTCTTTCCATTCAAGGTATAGTTTAAGCAGCTAACAATGAACCCAAATTCTTTTTCTTCTTTTTCCTGTTCCTTGTGGTTTTTTTAAACTTTATTATTTTAGTGTTCCAAGATTCATTGTTTATACACCACGCTCAGTGCTCCATGCAATACATGCCCTCCTTAATACCCACCACCAGGCTCACCCAACCACCCATTCCCTCCTCTCCAAAACCCTCAGTTTGTTTCTCGGAGTCCACAGTCTCTCATGGTTCATCTCCTCCTCTGATTTCCCCCAACTCCGTTTTCCTCTCCTCCCAATGTCCTCTATGTTATTCCTTATGCTCCACAAGTAAGTGAAACCACATGAGAATTGACTCTCTCTGCTTGACTTATTTCACTCAGCATAATCTCTTCCAGTCCCAACCATGTTGATACAAAAGTTGGGTATTCATCCTTTCTGATGGAGGCATAATACTCCATTGTATATATGGACCACATCTTCTTTATCCATCTATCTGTTGAAGGGTATCTTGACTCTTTCCATAGTTTGGCAACTGTGGCCTTTGCTGCAATATTGGGGTACAGGTGGCCCTTCTTTTCACTACATCTATATCTTTAGGGTAAATAGCCAGAAGTGCAATTGCAGGGTCATAGGGTGGCTCTATTTTTAATTTCTTAAGGAATCTCCACACTGTTTTCCAAAGTGGCTGCACTGACTTGCATTCTCACCAATAGTGTCAGAGGGTTCTCCTTTCTCCACATCCTCTCCAACACTTATTGTTTACTGTCTTGTTGATTTTGGCCATTCTAACTGGTGTGAGGTGGTATCTCAAAAAAGATTGCCTTTAAAAAAAAAAAAAAAGGATTTATTTATTTATTTATTTATTTATTTTAGAGAGAGCAAATGAGCAAGGAGGGACAGGAGGGGAAGGAGAGGGAGAAAGAATCTGAAGCAGACTCCCACACTGAGCACAGAACCTACGGCTGGACTCCATCCCATGACCACAGGCCACGACCTAGCAAAACCAAGAGTGGGATGCTTAATAGCCTGAGCCACCATAGGCCCCTCAGGATTGAAGATCACTTAAAAAGTCATGTTTGGAAAACTAAATACTTTATGATTGCTTATCAAATTTGGATGGGTCTCGCCTCTCAGAGTTGTCATTCCATCTGAGTAGAGCTTGCTGAGACAGACCCGTATGTCCAGGGATATGTTTCTCCTCATTCTACCTTTGATCGCCTGATTTCCTTTCTCTGGAATCAGTTTCCTTCTCCGTGAAACAGAATCCTGGACACGTTCCTTCTCTGAGAGTGTGCTCACGGGAAACCATTGTAGCCCCACGAGACACATGAGCTTTGGAGAATTCTTTCTGGCTCTTGGACTTCAGCATCGGCTCTACCGGGGGTGTGAGAGGTATTTCCGTCATGGGGGTTCAGGCGAGGGTTGACCTCGCTGGCATGTGTGAACTCTCAGAACAACGTCTCCACAGGCTAAGTACTTTAAGTATTTTTTTAAGTACTTTTTCAGAAATAAGAAGTTATCTCCTATACCTAAAGAAGGATATTTTCCTTCCCATCAGGTTTCTCCCTATTTGTTTGGGATTTGATCCAAAATCTGATCCAAAACTGTGATCATTCCTTACATTTATGGCAATATGGTAGAAAGAATTCAGGAGCTACTTTGTCTAATATTAAATTTCTATCACTTAGTTAGAATTAAACCATTAATGTCATGAAATGTCCCAAACACAGATTTTTTTTTTTCTTTTGCAAAACAAGGATTGGTCCTGACCATCTCTGGGGCATTCTATTTAGGACATCATAGTTGTTATGAGTAAGGATTGTTTCATTTATAGATACTTTGCTCTTAATAATAAAAAGTTTTAAGTTTTTATGAAATGTAATATTCAACAATAATTCTATACTTCTCTTCTGATATTGTCTAATCCTTCTACAGTATGAAAGACAAAATAATATGAATTACATGATACATTTATGGAAATGGATATTAATTAAAAAATTTAGCTCTGGACAAAGCTTCAAATGAAATTTCAATTATTTAAAAAATTATTCCATAAAAATTGAATAAAAAACAAAAATGGTAACTTTTTCCCAGAAAAATCTATTTAGTGCAAACTATTGAGTTTTAATAAAAATATTCACTGCCCTTTATCATATCAGGAGATTATGTTGTAATGATTTTTTGCAAGTTTATATTTTTCCTATTGACAATTTAGTTTCATATTCTAAATTCTCATAAAATGTAAATTAAATCAAAGAGTAGGTCAGAAAAGGTACAGGTTTCAGTACTTCTTTCATTTTCCTCCCTTTGTGTTTTTCCTGCAGTGTTTGTACTCACATAGAGTTCTTCGTCTACATCCCTGCCCACTCACACCTCCAGGCACCCAGCACCTGCCACCCGATGAAAGTACTTAGGGCCAAATGACAACAATAATTTTAAAAGAAGCTTAAATTAATTTAAAAATGTAATAGAACAGATTATTTATTTATTTAACATAATGTTTGTAGCAAAGGGAACGGAAAGAAAAAAAAAACCTCTGGATTGAGCAAAGTAAAACAAAACAGTTAATTAAATTCCAAATTAAACTGGGCTAAAACAACTTGAAAATATTACATATTTAAGTCATTTTTCTTGACTTTTCTAAACACTTTATTTCCCTCAACATTTATTTTACCTCTATTTTGAGTATATTTTTCAGCATTTGATTTGTTAAGAATTATTTGTAACTAATTTTAAAGGAGAATTTGATAACCAAGATTTCAGGCTTCAGCTGTGACCCTTGACATGCATATGAGTAAAGGGAAATTTAAGATGATGGTGTCTTTTGTTTTGTACATTATTTCAGGCATCTAGATTATTCCTGGTGCCTAATAAACCTTCCCGATATGTTTCTAAATATATAAACAAATAAATTTCTTGTTTCAACAGAAGGAACCCATTTTCCACTGTTTAATTCTTCTCTCTTAAAAGCTCTTCCAACAACATGTTAGGGAATGTGCTTTTGGTCAGACTGTGCAGGCTGTTTGCCCTTTTATCTCATAATAATTCTTGCAATGTGTGTGCTGTCCAAGATCAGTTTCTCAGCATGAATAATGGGGACCATTTTAATTGTCTTCTATTTAGACCTTGAATTCTCTGCTTGATTTGCTGATCTAATTATATTATGTCTATATTCATTATGAGTTAGAGCAGTTTTAGTATGTTTCCTATTGCTAGGATCAGAGGATGACTCACATATTCCCTTAGCCCACATGACTGCTGGGCAAGATCTGTGTCTGAGAAGAGACAGTATTCTCAGTCTCCATATAAAGTGATATAACTGGTTTTGTGTTATGTGCATAAAACATATACATATTTATATTACTATATGTACTCATATATACTGTATGCATATTATATATATACATGAACATATATTCATATTATTATATGTATTTACCTGTACATTGCATATTTTGAAATATATGACTTATGCTGGGTTTTCCCAAAAGGAGACCTTGAAACAAAAATTCAAATATGGATAATTCATTTAGGAGATTATCTTAGGAACTCTGAAAGAAGAAGAGGGAAAACAGAAATAGGAGCAAGAGAAAAACCAAATAGATGTACATTTATTAATGGTTTATTACTGTGGTCAGCTGGGACTTAATCCCATTGAGGGAATTTCTGAGAACCTTGCCTCTAAATTATCTTACCAGGTAATGAGAGCCAAAGGTTTTATGCACAGATTTCCACCCTCAGCAGAAGATTGCTCTTCACACATTTTCTCCATCCCTGACACCTTCTTGTCAGAAACTGCAATTTTAGATGAACTCAGGTGTATCAAGGGGACGTGAGATAAGATATCAGCCCTACTGCTACTGTTCGTCCCTTGCATTTCTTACTTTCTGAAAATACTTAATGGCTGTCATTCCAGGATGATGACTAGCTACAAGTTCTTAAAAAGCTTTAAATTAAGAATTAGTGAAGCAAACTACAGTTCTATTAATGAAACTAATCTGATATTATCTGACAACCTAGAGACTAAAGTTCAATGGGAATAATTCCTCAAAGAGATCACTGAGAGTGGCGATAAGAGCCATTCCTACCTTCGTCCCATGGTTCTTCGTTGTATGCATTCTAGCTCCTGGACACGCAATGCCTATCTATTTGTCACTGACTCAACATTTATATCATGCTATGGAAGAGATTGCTCCAAGCTAGCAATCTCTTCCTAGTTTTTACCTTAGATAAACCTTTGAGTGTTCATTCCAAAATTTAGGGTGTGACATTCTGGGTGATGTAGTATATGATAAGACTAGTGAGCCTTACAAACACCGTCATTGTTAAATCTCTATTGCTATAAGATGACTTCCATGGGTCTAAGGCAATATTTTTTTAGTATACCACATCACGGAATCTGTCAAGATTGGATAGTAGTATTGGTGCAAGAAAGAAAAACATTGTTCTGGGCCACCTGGGTGGCTCAGTCATTAAACATCTGCCTTCAGCTCAGGTCATGATCCCAGGGTCCTGGGATCAAGGCCCACATCGGGCTCTCTGCTCAGTGGGAAGCCTGCTTCTCCCTCTCCCACTCCCCCGGCTTTTATTCCCTCTCTCTCTGGCTGTTTCTCTCTCTGTCAAATAAATAAATAAAAATCTAAACAAACAAACAAAAACCAACATTGGTCCAGAGTGAGTGTCAGTTGCAGTAAAGATGAACCATTGCTCCCTTCATGATATTAGAGGTTTGGTGTATACAACATGCTACCTACTGGTTCTGTGCTGTTAAAAGTTCAGATGTCCAGCAACATCTGTAACTTTTATAGTTACAATGTCTGTAACTTTTATAGCCTTGGTAAAATTGTATCATGCCTTTATGCTCATGCATAGTCTTGTCCCTGTCACTATAGCTACTCTGCTGGTTGACTAATCAGGCAAGCAATGGGATAGCAATGGATAGAGGCTGACTGACATCTACTGGATGAATCATCTTATCTGTCTTGTTCTTCAGTATCTCCTCTGCAGTAGATGTTCCTTTATGGACATTGACATGGTACACAAAGACCTTCATACTTTATGTCCATTCACATGGACCCATCCACATTTATCTTCCCTACAACTCTTTTATTAAATCTTTCAGTCTTGTTCCTTCTTTTCCCCTAACCATCTAACCAAGCCATTTGCCATTGCTGAGCAACTTGTATGTGTCTTTATCTCAACCACTTCTTCCTCCCTAAAAGAATTATGATTGAATGCATTGCTCAAAGTTCTTATTACTGGGACAATTTTCCTCATGTCTTTGAGTGGAGCTATGTGTGAGAGTGCCCGTTTCTGGCTTTCCCTCAGATATCAAGGTAGTCCATTTGTAACTAGATCTTGGACTTTCTTTCTTTCTTTTTTTCCCCCTTCAGTTGAATAGGGAACATCAACAAGACCATTCTTGTGAGCTGAGGGAGAGCCCATTTTGTAACAGAGATAGGTGACAGGTCCATGTAATCACCTGTTCAGGTAACATATTTGTGTTCTTTGGATCAAATTGGGCTTCCATTCCCATCATTCAGTGGAATTCCCACTATGTACAACCAAATTATGTCTTAGTGGATGTGATAAAATCTAGCTTATATTGACAGCTCTTGTTTAATTGCAACTTGGCATTCCATAGTCAGTCACTCAGTCTCTAATAAAAAGAAGGAGCATACCAGGAGCTCCTTTTCATATGATGAATAGTTTTGTTTTTTTTTTTTTCCTTGAGCTCTGCACTTCAATTTTTTTTTGAAGCATATGACAAATTCCACATAGCATGCTTATGTACCATGAAAACCTCTTGTATAATTGGGTTTCTGAATCACATAGTCCCAAAATCAGAGTGTGTGTACTTCATCCTAAATCTGATAAAGAACCCTCTGCCTTGGGAGTTTCATGATATGTAACTTGAAGAAGTATTAGAAACAATGTTTTATGCCACCTCTAAAACTCAGAAAGAACCACCAGATATCTTTTTCATTGTGGTAAATATGTGGTAACTTTTCTTTTACCATAGAGTGAAAGTCTCCTCATTCCTAAGATCATTGGACATCTAAAAATTACACTAATGGGGCAGGACTCAGATTATTGTAGGGTTTCTCTCTCACCCTCTGGCATGTGTGTGTTTTACCAGGGAATCCATTCTGTTCTTGAGAATTCCTGCTGACCAGGTCCAATTAGTATAAATTTATCAATATGGTGTACCAGTGAGATGTACTATAAAGATTCAAGACGGTTATTATTTTTTATAGAGAATAGGGGAGTTAAAATAGTCCTAGAAAAGTTAGTGAACATGGTTTGATTTCTTTTTCAATTGAAGATGGTCATCTTTCCTGATAGAAAAATAATATTCTCTAGATCAGGGTTTGGCAAATTATGGCCCATGGACCAACTCTGACCCCAAATCTATTTTTATGAATTATGTTTTATTAGAACATAGTCAGAGCCATTTATTTACATGTTGTGCATGGCTGCTTTTGCTGCAATGACAGAATTGAGTAATTGTGACACAGAACATATGGCCTGTAAGTCTAAAATTTTTACTGATTTGCCCTTTATGAAGAAATATTGCTGATTCCAGTTCTAGATCAAGAGCTGCATGACCAGTGCCAGAAGCAGTGTTGACCTCTGGCAGAGGATACCACCATATATAGCACAGCAGCTGCAACCTGTCTACTGTTTGCTTAAATTAACGACAATTTATTATCATCTCCATGATCCATTTTTTTTTTTTAACCATCTTGGTGTGATGAATGGGGATAGAATGGGAACTTTAATCTTACTACTTGGAACCAATTCCACCCAAGGTACACTATTGTCTCTGACTTACTATTAAAGCCAGTGGGGATAGTTGTAGGGATTTTGATTTGACCTTTTGTACCATAATGACTCCTTTTTCACTGGTCAGAAAGGTTTTGCTAAGCATATCCATCTGAATTATATGCACTGAGACAGGGAAGCAGATACAGAATGGGTTTACCCACTCATGGGACCCTTTGTCAAATGAAAAGGAACTAGGATCTCCCTTGTCACTGTCACCTCTAAATCCCCACACTGAAGGAGAATAGTGATAACATTTGTTTTAGCTAAAAGTCTATCAAAACACTAGGTAATTTCCTTTTCCATTCTTATTTGCCCTGATAAATAGGCAGGTTAGGGATATATTTACTCTATATTCTTATGGAATTTCATGGATCTTCCTCAGTGGAACTTGATTTTCTAACTTAATTGCAGACTCTGGATCTGCAGTTGGAATGAGTTCTGAAAATTGGTAAATAAATAAATTGTGTTTTTCTGTTGTGGCGTCTGACTTTAACCATCTCTGCTCACACATTCTTGATTTATTTTTGTTGTTGTTAAAAGCCAAGCCGAATTTTTATTGAATGTAACCATGCAACCATGTTGCATGTTGCATGTTCAGGAGCTTCATAAACCCCTCTTATAAATTCTTTAAAGTTAAGATTCTGATTACTACCTAGACACTGTTGCTTATTACAAAATAAAGCCAACCTTACCTCTGACATCACCTGGTCCCTGCTATTCTAGAATACTATTATCCACACGATGGATGGAGCCCATTGTACGGATCCCAGTTTTATGACATCTCATAGCATTAAGACTTCTACACAGAAGAGCCACCACTTTCTCAATTATGTAACTGTCTACCTCTTTAATGTATTCTCTGCTGCCTTAGTGAAGGGAGAGTCTGCTGGGTCTTCTCACAGAACATAGCCAGCTAGTGGGATGTCTTATATCAGGTATTAAATCCATTAAAACACACTTAACTCTCAGCCATCAGATCTCTATCTCAGTAATCTCTCAAAACTGTCCCAGCATCTCCAACTAATTTATCACCATCATCATGTCCAAGATTCTGAAAGCATCTCAGCAAACTGACAAAACTAGTTCCAAATTATCTTTGGCAGTAAATTTAATAGTGAATCATTAGAGATTCAGAAGAATATCCCTGTATCAGTAATTCTTCCTGTAACCAGTCTTATGATCCAACCACCCTGCTGGTCTTAATACCCTCAAGATTCTCCCCCATATAGACTCTTCTTATTCCTGCTAACACAAATTTACCAGGTTTTGCAGCTCCCTTAGAATAAACTGCTTCCTCCAATAGATGAGAGACAAAGAGACAAAGAAGAGAGGAAGGGACAAAATGGATAAGGACAGACATTGTCACGAGGCATGTACCTCAGGTGAAGCCTTTGCTTAACCTCTAACCAGGGGCAAAATGGCAGACTGCCATGCACCAAGATCAGAGAATCAGGACACTCAGGCAGCCTAGAGAGTTCAAGAAAACAGGATTCAAACTTCTTAAGAATTCAACTAAATGTTCACATCACAGTCTCAGTGTCTCACTTCTCTGTCCGGGCCCTGACGTTAGCATAGGTGACCTGCTAAAGGTGCGTATGCAGTCTTCTTTGTATCTCCAAGACCTGTATGATCAAATTATGGACAAAATGATCAGTTCCATGTGTCCTCAAACTGCTTAAGGGAAATGTCTCATCAAATGATGCTAGTTGATAATTGGTTGTCCCAAGCTTATCATTCTATAGAAAGGATTCTAGGGCAGATAACTCCACAAACCTCATAGTTACTTTTGCCCTCACATCATTAAGTGCTAGAGCTCTTGCTTAAACTAGTCCTTCTTCTTCTTCCTTTATCTCATCCCAATCCAGAGGAAATGAGAGTTTTAATAATTATGATGATACAGCATTACTAGGTAGCTCCCAAAAGCGCGCTCCCTGTTGTCCTCTGACTGGCAAATGAACCAATTCCTGAATCTTATCTTCGGAAACTATTTTTGGTACAACTCTCAGTTTTGTTCCTTCAAAAGCAGACCTAAGATAAAGACTTGATTTTAAGTATTTTCTACGGGAGATGTTTTCAGAAAGCACAAGTGGAGAAGTGTGGACAGTGAGTTAAGGAAAGGTGAAAAGGTGAAAAGTGTGGACAGTGAGTTAAGTAAATGGGTTACCATTGTGGGAAGCTGGGGTTGATTATCATAGGGAACATTCTGAGAAACATATATCACATTTTTCTATTAATGCGGAGACTGGAGCATTTATCCATTGTCCCTCTTCTACCATTGTTCAAAGAGCACTCCCAGGAGATGAATTCCTGAATGAAGTGGAACAATCTTTTGTGATGCCAAAGAAAGCCTAAGGCAGAGAAGCAGTAGGGGGAGGCATTTAAGGTGAGAAACTGTTGTTCTGGGAGTTACAGCAGCAGATAAGCATAAAAGGATGTTGTAATATGAGGTGAGGCATCACCAATGTCTGCTCTATCTATTCACTGAAATGATGGTACCACCCCTCAAAGCTTTTTTGCAAATTTTCATTTGCAGTTGCCTTTATTGTGTTCAGTCTTTGGAACAGCTGTGCTCAGGGGACCAGAAAATGACTCACACCAGACTGGGAGGAATGAATCTCACTATACCAGAGTTAAGAACTGACAATGGTAATTGGTAAGCCCCTTCAACTGGTATGCAGGTTTTTCCACAAAGGCTTTTCTTAAGACCATTTGTTTAAAGTGACCAAGTGGGGTGCTTGGGTGGCTCAATGGGTTAAAGCCTCTGCCTTCAGCTCAGGTCATGATCCCAGGGTCTGGGATCAAGCCCCACATAGGACTCTCTGCTCAGAAGGGAGACTTCTTCCCCCTTTCTCTGCCTACTTATGATCTCTTTCTCTCTGTCAAATAAATAAATAAAATCTTTAAAACATAAATAAATAAAGTGACCAAGTGACTAGTATTGCTGTTTTTTGGTGTCAGGGATAGTTGACCCACTTTTACTGTGGTGAGCACTTATGTTCTTCATTGCGGAAGCTCTTAAGTGGAAAGTTTACTAGTGAAGGAATTTATCTACCTACCTTTTTTGCATGCTTTTCCCATGTGAAGTGAGCCTGCAGGACTTATGGTGAATTAAAAAAAAAGGAGCGGGGGGTGGCGGGGGGAGGACCTAAAATCCCTGGAGTATTTCTTAAAAGAAGGACTGACTGAGAAAAGTAAGAAAAAATACAAACCACAAATATTGATAAATACTCTATGCAAAAGTTAAAATAGATAAGGGTGCCTGGGTGGCTCAGTTGGTTAAGTGTCTGCCTTTGGTCAGGTCTTGGTCCCGGGGTCCTGGGGTGGAGTCCAGTGTTGAGCTCCTTGCCCATCTAGGAGTCTGCTTCTCCCTCTCCCTCTTGCTATGCTTTCTTTCTCGCTTGCTCTCTATCTCAAGTAAATAAAGACCTTTTTTTAAAAAAAGGTAAAATAGATAATAAACCAGTTAAAATAAATATAAAGCTTACATATTTTCTGATTCTCCTGATTTCCTCCTACCATTTTGTATGAAAATGAAGTTTTGTCAACCTTATTTTAAACTCACACCACTGCGATTATCAATGAAATGTTCAGTATAGGTGGAGAAGACTGCATTTGAAAACTTTTTCTTGTTTCTTAAAATGTAACTTCCTAGAAATGCAGTTTCCAGAGTTGCTTTGACTAGGGAATACTGTGCAAGATCATCACTGACCCAAGCATTTACTGTCATGGTGTTCACAATAATTTCCAGACTAAATGCTCTGTTATGATTTCCCCTGAATTAAATATAACCTCTTCAGAGCAGCAGAAATTATATTCCTCAGATAACTCCCAGGTTGGGATACTCCTTTAACTTCTAGTTGCTTCTTCCTCCAATATAAACTTATAATGTGTGCACATTAGTATCTTCTATTACAAATGCATCTTTCCAAATCTGATTTCATTGTGAGTTTTAAATTAATGAACCATTAAAATCCATACTTCTCTACTTTAGATTTCTTTCTTTCTTTCTTTCTTTTAAGAGAGTGAAAGCAAGAAATAGAGGTCTAGCAAGCAGAGGGATGGAGAGAGACTCTGCATTGAGCATGGAGCTGGACGTGGAGCTCAGTCATAAGACTACACATGACCTGAACTGAAATCAAGAGTCAGAGGCTCAACCCACTGAGCCACCTATGTGCACATTCCATAAACTTTTTGAAGTAATGAACTTTATCTTCCACAAGAGTTCATAATGATATCTCCATTCTAGGTTAAGTTGGTTTTCCTAATTTTTTCTTACGACTCTTAGACAAAATCTTCCTCCACTTTCCAATGTCTTTTTTCCTTCTCTCTGTTTATATGAATTACATAATCTCTAAAATCCAAATAAAGCTGATTTTTTTTAAAGAAAGTCTTCCCAAATGAAGTCATTTTGTGGTGATATTGCCTAAACTCAAAGCTTTTGGAAATGCCCTTCTGACATCAAATCTGTGGCTGTCTTGAGTTGCTCTTAAACTCTTGTTTTTTAATTTTCATGTCTTAATGCCAAGTACAACAATATTAAATCACTGATATGAGCCAGGTAACTTCACATATACTTTTATTTAATCCTCACAAAATACACATGAGATATGTGTAATTATTTTTATCTTACAAGGAAATAAACTTTGACTGACAATAATTTCCTCAAGCCACGTATCTGATTAATTTCAGAAAGTATAAGTGATTCTCAGACCTCTGACTCTAACTATAGCATGCCCTTTCCACATGATGGCTACCATTTCTTTCTCAATAGATTTTAAGTTACTAAAAAATGAGTCTACATCTGATGCATTTTTATGATCCACTGCACTTTGTCAAGTATCTTGCAAATAACAGAAACAAAATACAGGCTTGTTGGTTTGTAAATTGATCATGTGGCTCTCCTTTCTAGAATAACCACATTTGACCCACCCCTAACTAAAATCCGATGCATAAGCCAAAGGAAATATTATATTTTATATGGTTTATTAGACTGTGGCACTATACTATATTTCTCTAAGTCTCTGTTCTCCTAATGTACTCTTGGGTACTTGATCATATGACATCTTATTACCTGTTTCATATTTTATATGTCAAATATTTTATGTTTATTATTTAATCATGTTTTACAATGTCCTGTCAAAAATAGTTAATATCTAAAAGAATCAGTGACATAATTTTTTGTTCTTCAAGAACAAAAGTCTTTGATTTTCTGCAGCTTGACTAGGATAACCCTTGAAGGTTTTAGTTTGTTTTTGTTTGTTTGTTTGTTTTGTTATTGTTTTTTTTGTTGTTGTTATTTTTGTATTTATTGTGTTAGATGTGCTCTGAGCTTCCTGGATCTGTGGTTTAGTGGCTTAATTAATTAGATCATTAATTTTAGAAAATTCTGTCATTATTTCTTCAAATTTTTCTGTGTTCCTTTCTGTTTCTTTCTCCTGGGATTTCCATTACAATTTTTAGAAATTCTTTTTTTTTTTTTTAATTTTTTATTTTTTATAAACATATATTTTATAAACATATACCCAGGGGTACAGGTCTGTGAATCACCAGGTTTACACACTTCACAGCACTCACCAAAGCACATACCCTCCCCAATGTCCATAATCCCACCCCCTTCTCCCAAACCCCCTCCCCCCAGCAACCCTCAGTTTGTTTTGTGAGATTAAGAGTCACTTATGGTTTGTCTCCCTCCCAATCCCATCTTGTTTCATTTATTCTTCTCCTACCCACTTAAGCCCCCATAAATTCTATTCCATCTTTTTCATTCTTTTTTCTCTCTTTACATTTCAGGTTTGGAACTTTCTACTGACATGTCTTCAAGTTCTTTGATTCTTTCCTTGGCCATGTCCAGTCTACTCTTCAACTATACTTTTTTACTTTTATTTTTAGTTTTTAAAATGTGTTTGATTTGTAACATTTCCTTTGGTTCTTGGAGATTCCATCCCTCTGTTTCTATTCCAGTCTGTTCTTACATGTAGTCTACACGTTCCCTTTAAATCCTTAACCTATTAATCATAGTTATTTTAAATTATTTGTCTTGATAATTCTAAAAACTCTACCATTTATGAATCTGATTCTCGAGCTTAATTTATCTCATCACATTTTGAATTTTGCCTTTTAGCATGCCTTGCAATTTTTTGTGGAAGCCAGGCATGATGTGCCAGGTAAAAAGAACTGAGGCAGATAGACTTTCAGTGTGAAAGTTTGATGGTTATCTGACTAGAAGTTAGGTTATGTTTACTGTTGGCTGTAGCTTTGCTGTAAGAAGCTTAGCTTTTCTCTTGCATCATCCTTTTTGTCTCTCCTGTTGTTTTCAGGTGTCCCTGGAGACTTAAGTTAAATCTGAAGCTTGCTGTTCTTTTATCTATAACTCCCTATTATTTTACAGGAACTCTTTGGAGTTATTAGCACAAATGTGGAAGCTCCTCTAAGTCTGGACCCCTTTGGAGTTTTTTAAACTCTCAAGCTAGTCTACACTGAACTTTAAACAAACCATTAAACCAATTATAGTTTAATACATTCCTACTAATATTGGCTCAGCTATGGGCCTCTGCTTCTAGGCTGATGCTCCTGGTAAGTTGTCATTCTCCATATCCCTCTGTCTAGTTTTCAAGGTAATAGTTTGTCCTGTGACTTCATTTCTGCTGACTCTAAAAAGAGTTGTGATTTTCAGTTTATTCAGCTGGTTTCTTGTTGTAAGAATGAAAGTGAAACTTCTAAGCTTTATACATGTCAGAGTGGGAAGCAGATGTCTTATTTATAAGTATTCTTCCAGGTTATTGGATCTTTATTGCTTTCTCATTCACCTGTGATGTCTCTAGAGCAACCAAGACTGAAATAATACCTGTATCAAATAGTCTCACAAAAATGAGAACTGTTGAAAAAGAAAAAGAGGTAAAGCTTAGAAAACAACAACCCCAACAATAACAAACTGAACATTCTCATTCTATTTAATTTGTTAAATTCTATTTTCAGGTTAATAAGCTTATGATAAGACATCTAAAATCTTCATTAAATTTTACAAGTACAACCAAAACCCTAGAGGCTCTGCTTTAAAGAACTTTGTTTAAAGTTAATTTCCAGAGTAAAACAATAAATACCCTTTTGCCCATTGAATAAAGGCAGTCCACAGTTTTTATTTCATAGTGTCATATGCTCTGCTTAATTACACAATTACTTCCATAAAAATAGCCTTCAATTTATTGCACTTTTCCATATTTTGTATACTTTTTGGAGTAACAATAGCAAGTAGATAAATAAATTGAATTGGTATTTTTGAGCAAAATAAGAGAAAAATATGTGTTTTGATTTTGTATTTTCTAGATGTAAAATAAAATGTCAAAAATTGTAAATTTTATCATGCTTGATGCTAGCATTTCTTTCACTTACATCATCTTTAAGGATGACAGTCTGCTTCCAATGAATTCCCCTCTGCATCTGTAAATATGATCACTGTTTTAGAAATTGAAAGAGGAGCATAAAATCAACCAGGGAACTTGCACATAACCGTCTAATAGGGAGAAGCTCATAGCTATATATGGGAAATTTTTCTTTAGAAAAAAATAATAACACAGATAATTTATATAACTATAAATAAAATTTTTAAAATATATGCCATAATGAAAAGAAACATGTAAAAATATCTGAACAAGAAAAAATAAGTTTATTCAGCCCAGGTTGTTTGGGGAATTTTCTGAACCAATTGCGAAGATCCTATAAGCAGTTTAGTCTTTCTCAGAACATGTTTCATGCATCGCCCTGCTGTTCGTATTCTCAAAACACACCCTGACTCTATTCTTTTGTCTTAAATGCCATTCATTGTAGTTGCAGTGTTTGGCACTGTGAACGTTTTTCTCCTCTTTGCTTCAGTCCCTTGAGGACCAGGCACAGACTTCGCTATTTCTATATATCACATTCTTTTCACTTCCATCTGACAACTGAGTATTGTTCCACACATATCCTACCAAAAGGGAAGGTCAATAAAGTTAAAAAAGTTGCAATTTTAATTTAAAGGCTATTTCTACAATGTAAAAACACTACCTACTTAGTTTTCCAATAGATTTTTTTTTCATTTATCATATTTTTTTGGCTTAGACAGAATTTATGTCTCTATAAATGAAGTTAAAAATGTTCTCAAAAGAATAATTATTTTAACCTGTTAAAAGGAACATGTGATGTTAGTTAGATGCCACTCTAAACTTTTCGACCTAAAGAGAAATAATCAGGAATGAAATACAACTAATTATACTTACCTACTGGTATGATTAGTGTGCATGGCCATTATTTTGATAAAGTCAAACTTTTTTTTTTTTAATCTAAGCAGCTTCCTAACAAGTGGGAAAATATAGTATGTGCAGTACATGAAGCAGTCCCAGCTTTCACTACTGAAGGAAAGTACACCAGAGATGTTATCTCTCCACTTCGTTTTTCATGGGTTTCAAGGAATTTTAAAACATAATAAAATATGGTTTTTTGAAATGTGTTTTGGTAACCTATGTGTTAAGCTATTGTGAACAAGCTAAGGCAACTTGAGGACTTTTTTCCAAATAGTATATGATGCACAAAAGGAGTTTTATAATGGGAGAAAAAGAAACTTACAAAAGGAAAGATAAAGGAAAGAAGACTTTCAAATATACTGAAAACAAAGAATAAAATATCAATGAAGTAGAAACCAGGAACAACTATTCCTAGAGCCAAGCTCTCTGGCATAGAAGTAGGAATATAAATGGTAGTCATTATGTTTTCTGCCAATCTGAAATAAAACATCCTAATGGAACATCCACCATTGGAGACCAACATCCAGCCCTCTAGGATCTGGCCTGGTTGAAATGAATGCTACACTAAACAACATTTAATAAGCCATATCAATTTTTCCATGAAAACTTCTTCCTGAAATAGTGCTTTTCTATCCAAGAGCACCTCTCTTTCAGCATTTGTTAAAAGACTATATTTAAAAATTTATACTTAGGAAAAAAACTATACTTTTATCACCACCATGTGAAGGCTTCCATTGTTTTTTACCTATCTATTTTCACCAGTTTTCATTTTTAGCCATCTTTCTCATGGATGAACACATGCATGGACACACACACACACACACACACACACACACACGTGTTGTACATATATGCCATTTTATTCTAAATTTTCATTTTGCTGTTGACCAATGATCTTGAACATGTTTTTACATCTATTTCTATTTGGCTACTATCTATTGTGTTTGTATCTTCATGATGATTTCCCTTTTTTGTATTGGGTTTTCAGTCTTAAGAAGTGATAGACTTTCTTTTCTTTTAAAAAACATACATTCTAGATGTTGCTCTTTATCCTTTATGTATCAAAAGACTTTTCCCTTTCCTTCGACTTGCCTTTTCACTCTCTTAGGAGTATTCCGAGTAACAAGATCTTAATTTTAATGTTCACAAATACACCAATATTTATTACAGTTAATCTTTTTTGCCATATTTAAAAAATATTTTCCTAACCCAAGGTCATGAGGATATTCTACTGCATTTTTGTTTAGTAGCTCTATTGTTTGATTATTATTATTCAAATAAATAAGGATAACTATTATTTATAAGTAAATTATTCATTTATTTATTTATTTATTTTAAAGATTTTATTTATTTGACAGACAGAGATCACATGTAGGCAGAGAGGCAGGCAGAGAGAGAAACAGGCTCCCCACGGAGGAGAGAGCCAGATGTGAGGCTTGATCCCAGGACCCTGGGATCATGACCTGAGCCAAAGGCAGAGGCTTTAACCCACTGAGTCACCAGCCACCCCTATAAGTGAATTATTTAGAAGTGAAAGTTTTTGATACAGTTTCAATAGAAGAGACAATATACTCTTGAAGAAAACCAGTTGGATGGACATCTTACCAGATATTAACTTATTAAAAAATGTAAGTGAAATATTATAGTATTAAAGGAAGTAGATATAAGCAGCCCAACAGTAAAGACCAAAAAGACTTTAAGTGGTCTTTTTATTGAATATCCATTATTTATTTATTTATTAAAATTTAATTACTTATTTATTTGACAGAGAGAGAGAGAGAGAGAGAGAGGGAGAGATCATAAGTAGGCAGAGCAACAGGCAGAGAGAGAGGGGGAAGCAGGCTCCCTGCTGAGCAGAGAGGTTGATAGGGGGCTCAATTCCAGGCCCCTGAGATCATGACCTGAGCTGAAGACAGAGGCTTAATCTACTGAGTCACCCAGGAGCCTCGAATATCCATTATTTAAAAAGTTTGGCCCAACATTCAACCTTAAACAAACTTCAATTTCAGAGGTAGAATAATAAAACAAATAATAGAGGTAAAATAATAACGTTACCATGTTACTATGTGCTTTTTATTTTTACTGCCTTGTTTTGCATATTATTTTAGCTTTCAGCTTTTTTTTTTGAAATATATATCTATTTTAACAATTTTGTTTCTCCTTCTGTTACCACAGTTATTAGATATTCCTTTACCATTTTAAAGATTTTATGTATTTATTTTAGAGAAAGATAGAGAGCAGGAGCAGGGCGAGGGGCAGAAGGAGAGGGAGAGAAAGAATCCCGCACAGACTCATGATCCTTTACTTCTCAGCCAGTTCTTCATTGCCCCAATCCCCTGTTATAGTTAATTATTATTTAGATTAAGTGTTCTCTACTCAAATGATGGTATAGTTTCTGTATCTTAGAACTGGTTATACACTGACTTTCTATCTGGGATCTTTTTTTTTTTTTTTTTTTTAACAGGGTTTGTTTTTTAATAGCAGTTGTAGGCTCATGGAAAAATTGAGCAGAAAAGTATGGCCTCTTTGGAGAACAGTGTGGAGATTCCTCAAGAAATTAAAAATAGAACTTCCCTATGACCCTGCCATTGCACTACTGGGTATTTACCCCAAAGATACAGATGTAGTGAAAAGAAGGGCCATCTGTACCCCAATGTTTATAGCAGTAAAGGCCACGGTTGCCAAACTGTGGAAAGAACCAAGATGCCCTTCAACGGATGAATGGATAAGGAAGATGTGGTCCATATACACTATGGAGTATTATGCCTCCATCAGAAAGGACGAATACCCAACTTTTGTAACAACATGGACAGAACTGGAAGAGATTATGCTGAGTGAAATAAGTCAAGCAGAGACAGTCAATTATCATGTGGTTTCACTTATTCGTGGAGCATAACAAATAGCATGGAGGACAAGGGGAGTTAGGAGAAGGGAGTTGGGGGAAATTGGAAGGGGAGGTGAACCGTGAGAGACTATGGACTCTGAAAAACAATCTGAGGGGTTTGCAGGGGCGGGGGGTGGTGGGTATTGGAGAGGGCACGGATTGCATGGAGCACTGGGTGTGGTGCAAAAATAATGAATACTGTTATGCTGAAAATAAATTAAAAAAATAATTAAAAAAAAAAGAAAGTACAGGGAGTTAACATATACTGCCCCCTCCCACATGCACACCCCCCTCAATTAACATCCCACATGAGTATGTTTGTTAAAATGGGTGAACCAACATTGATACATCATTATAACTTGAAGTCAATAATTTACATTAGGATTGGCCCTTGTTGTTTGGTCTATTAGTTTTGATAAATATATAATGACATGTATCCACCTATACAGTATCATACAAAATAGTTTAACTGCCCTAAAATTTCCCAAACCCCTTGCAACCATTGATTTTTTTACTCTCTCCATAGTTTTACCTTTTCCAGAATGTCATACAGTTGAAATCAAATAGCACACAGCCTTTTCAGACTGGCTTCTTTCACTTAACAATATGTATTTAAGTTCTTCCATGCATGTTTGTGCTTTGAAAGTTCATACCTTTGTAGTACTGAATACAGTTCCATCATTTCCATTGTCTGGATGTACCACAGTATATTTATTCATTTACCTACTGTTCTATAAACATATGTGCACAGGTTTATGTGTGGACATAAGTTTTCAGTTCCTTTTGGTAAATACCAAGGAGTATGATTGCTAGAGAGTAGGTAAGAACACATCTAGTTTTGTAAGAAAATGCAAAATCTCTGTCTTCCAAAGAGATTGTACCATTTTTCATTCCCACCAACAATGATGTTTCTGCTTTGTGGTTGAAGTTGATAAGATTTTTTTTTCTTTGTTTTTGATTTTCAGCAGTTCTACTATGGCATGATTAGGTGAATTTTGTAATAATCGTGACTTAAGATATGAGGACCATTTACTTTTCATTAGCTTGGAAAATTCTCAGTTGTTATCTCTTCAAATATTTTGTCTTTCCTATTTAGTCTGTCCTTTTTTCCTAGTATTTTAATTAAAGTAGACATTACAACATTTTACTCTATTCTTTAGTTTCTTAATTGTTTTCTGAAAGTGCTATTATTTTTGTCTCTTCAACTTTCAATCTGGATATTTTCTTGTGACTCACCTTTCAGGTTAATAATTTTGTCTTTATCTGTGTTTAATTTGCTGTTAAATCTACCCATTAATATTCACTTTTTTCTCCACTTTTTTCAGTCCTAGAATTCCCTTTTGATATTTTTGTAATTCTCAATTTTCTTCCCATATATATATGTATAATTTTAATCTTTTGGAGAGTGTTGAAGATAGTCACTAAATCATTGTATATAGTATCTCAATTTTTGGTGTCTTTTCTTGACCTATTACTATGGCCTTTTTTCCTATTTATTCATCCTTTTATTATCTTAACAATATCCTCTTATTTGGAATTGCATTATGGAAAGTTTATGTCAAAATTTGTCAAGATAAGTTGAGAGTTAAGATGAGGTTATCTGTCCCCAGCGAAGATTCGTTTTTCCTTCTGATCTGAAGCTAAAGACTAGTCATATCAGTTATTCTTAATTCAGTTTTTAGGATTGAGGCCGTTAGAAAGTAGTGTTCACTTTTTTCCGAGTTCAACCTTCACCCTTACCATTGGGTATAAGACTTCAGGAGGCAAACTCTGCGAGACTGGTTTTATCAAGCATTCCCTCCTTCAGTGCCCTAGATTCCATTTCTGTCTGTATATCTTTTTAAAAATGCCTCTTACTGGGGCGCCTGGGTGGCTCAGTGGGTTAAAGCCCCTGCCTTCGGATCAGGTCAAATAAATAAATAAAATCTTAAAAAAAAAAAAATGCCTCTTACTATCTGAGCATCATAGCAGGCTTGAAGTTCATACAGGAAAAGACCCTAAAATATTGAATTAATCCTCTTTGGAATTTCTTCTTTTCATGGGTCTTAGTCATTTAATTTTTTACTGCTTTGTGAGGATTTCCCCTGACTTAAGGGGGAAATGTTTTCTATACTTCTATATTTTTAAAATATTTTCAGAAGTTTTCTGAATTGCCTAGTCCACCATTATTGTACAGTGGACATATCCCAGTTTCTAAGAATAATTTTTAAAAATTCGAGAGGTAAAAAAGCAAAAAGGAAAAAAAAAAATTCAAAAAGTAAAAATGAGGGTGCCTGGATGGCTCAGTTGGTTAAGCAACTGCCTTTGGCTCAGGTCATGATCCTGGAGTCCTGGGATCCAGTCCTGCATCGGGCTCCCAGCTCCACAGGGAGGCTGCTTCTCCCTCTGAGACTTCTCTCCTCTCATGCTTTCTCTCTCTCAAGTAAATAAATAAAATCTTTAAAGAAAAAAAAAAAGTAAAATTGAGATTGGCCTCAGAGTTCTCTTTCACAAAATTAAAGCCTAGCAGTTTTTAACATCTCCATAGAATTTAATACAAGATCAAATAAATGTAAATATGCTTATAAAATTTTAGAAGAAAAAAATTTTGAACCTTAAAGTACAATTATTTGAAAGGAAAAAAATGAGAAATTAAATGATATCTACGTCTCCAATTATTTTTGCATAGAAAATAGATCACTTTCCATATTATAGAAGACTTGTATAATAGGTAAAACACAAACAGAATGTAGAAAGAATTGAAATGGAACTAATTCAAATAGTAATCAGGATAAAAAATATTATTTTACTTTATACTTTACTATTATAAAACAAAGATTCTCGAGATTGGTTTGGATAGAAAACCATATTTACACCTGTGCGTACACATACACATATATACCCAAAACCAAATACAAAGTTATTTTAACAGTTAAAAGATAGACAAAATGTACATTAGGTTTGTTAAGTCTGCAATTTAAATGTGAACACTAAGCATCACTTAAGATCTTAAAATTACTATAATTTAAAACTCTAAAAGACTTTGATTGAAGAAAGTACATGATTTTAATTTTATAGTAAATAAATTCAACAACAGAGATATAACTGTGTTCACTAATTTACATTAAATAAACAAGAATCCACTCCACTTTTTTCTAGAAACATTATCATGCAATGTAAGGAGATGTGGTCTTCTAGAATTTGAGATAAGGAGGAAAGAGTAAATATTGATATTGTGACCCAATTAGTTTTCTTAGACATCTGAGTCTTCTGCTGTTCTCTCCCAACGCAGCTTTCTCAAATGTAAAATGGACATTTTTTTAGAGTTCTTCGGAGGTCAGGAATATATATACATAAATCATATAGTTGAATTCCTGGTACAAAATAGAGGCTCAAATGATCATGTTACTATTATCATTATTACTAGGATTGTAGTAGTACTTACTTAGCACTTAATTTCATATTGCTTTTAGGCAAATCACTATTATCTAATATTTACAATTATTCTTATTTTTAAGATATAGTCATGTTTATAATTTTATTTGTATGTCAATCATCAAAGAGAAGAGGCTCATTCTAAAACTTTGTATTTATTTAAACATTCTTTTCTGAGAAACCATATTATGTAGCGATTATCCATATTTATCAGGAGAGTAGAATCAATATTTTTAATATCAAATACATTGGTTCAGAGATTAAGTACAATTTACTGATTTAAATTTAAACTTGGAAAACATCTTCCACTATTATTTTGTTATTTATGAAATTGATCAAGATCTTAATGTGACTGAATTCTGTCATTATGCCTCAGTAAAATCCTCTACTCAATATTTTATTTGAATAAGTAAAAATAGGGGAGGTTTCTATATTGTTTCAGACTGCTAAAAGCTTGATAGATATATGTTAGGTTTATAGAAAAACAAATGGTATTAAAAATGCATAGAGATTTCAAATACTGAATATTTAATTTACTGCCTTGTTTAATACATGTTGATGTCAACTTGTGATATGATTTACAGAGTATAGTAGACCTAAAAAAATTACATTTACAATATGCTTTCAAAATGGAAGGAAAAGTTTTACAGATTCTATGACTTATTTGTAAAGAATACTACAAAATGCTATTGAGAAATATAAAAGAAAAATTTAATGCAAGTGTTCTTGTGAAGAGTAAAATTGTAAAGACGCGATTTTTTGTAAGTATTCTATAGGTGCAATGCATCTCTAATCAATGGGCTCTGGAGCCATCTGAATTTTTCTTATTTCACCTATATGCTTGGTTATTTTCTGGGTGTTTGATAATTAGTATGTGTAATAGTGTAGCCTTCTATTATGTAACATCACAAGACCTAATCTATTTAATTTTCAATTTCCTTGATTTATATTAATATCTACCCAAATAGTCAAGCCAGCAACCAAGGGATAGTCTGTAGCTGTTTTGTGTTCCTCTCTGTACCCTCTAAGGAATTACCAAGTCTTATTATACGTGAGTCTAAATTGCTCTTCAACCCATCCATTCCTTATGTCTCCACTGCCAATATATTTCGACCACTTCGCCATCATTTTTCCAGGATTATTGCTACAACATTTTAATGATGTTTTTGCCTCTTGTCATATTTTTTTCCCATCTATTTTTCTTAATGGTAGCCCTAATGACCTCTCTAAAATTTTTTTTCGATTATATCATTCTTCTAGTTCATAAAACTTAATTGTTTTCTCTGAGCTTTAGAATAAAATCCAAACTTCTTAACATGCCTCATAAGTCCAGAAATATCTGACCTTTGCTCACATCTCTAGTATTACTACCTAGCATATACTCTAGTTTTAACTATACTGGAATTTTCTGTTTCTCAAAGGACTTATGCTTTTCCCTCATCCTGATCTTTGCAATAGTTTCAGTAGCTGTTTTGAGATAATATTCACATACCATGCAAGTCACCCACTTAAAGTGTACAATTCATGGCTTTTTAATGTATTCACAGAATTGTACGATCATCGACACAACCAATTTAAAAACATTTGCCTCACTTCCAAAAGCAACCCCAGACCCATTAGCAATCATTCCTTATCTCCTTTGACTCCCCTCCTCTTTATACTCCCCGATGCAACACAAACAACCACTAATTTACTTTCTGTCTATTTAGACTTGCAAATTTTGGACATGTCTCATATAGAATCATGCAACTATGATTTGTGTCAGTGTTCCTTCACTTAACATAATGGTTTCAAATGCATCTATATTGTAGCATGAATAAGTAATTTCATTCCTTTTTGTTGTCAAATAACGTGCCATTGTATGGATATTACTACACTTTACTTGTTTTCAGTTGATGGGTTTTGGGGTTGTTTCCACTTTTTGCTGTTATAAATAGTGCTGCTATGAACATTTGTGCATATGTTTTTGTGTGGACATATGTTTTCAGTTTTCTTGGATGTATCATTTTCATAAAACTGTTGAGTCATGTGGTAACTTTTATGTTTCACCTTTTAAGAAACTACCAGGCAGTTTTCCAAAGCCACTGTTCCATTTTACATTTCCACCAGCAGTGTTTAAGGATTCCAGTTACTCCACATCTTCACCAGTACTTATTATTTTTGTCTTTACAATAGGTTCTTTTTTTCCTTCTGGATTCCCACCTCCTTTTATGCTAGCCTACTTCTTCCTTTTCCAGAGGACCAGGATTCATCCTTCAATTCTTTTTTTTTTTTTTTTTTTTTTGAGATTTTATTTATTTATTTGACAGACAGAATCACAAGTAGCAGAGAGGCAGACAGAGAGAGAGGGAGGAAGCAGGCTCCCTACTGAGCAGAGAGCCCTGATATGGGACTCGATTCCAGGACCCTGAGATCATGACCTGAGCCGAAGGCAGAGGCTTTAACCCACTGAGCCACCCAGGCGCCCTTATCCTTCAATTCTTAGTTTAAATGTTAAATGTCAAGGCTTTGTTCCTGACACCCTCAAATGTTAGGTGTCTTCATATTGCTAACTGGCATGGCACAAAATTTATTATAATTAATAGCCTAATTGTTGTCATTACAATCACATTCTAGCTTCTGAGAAACACTAGGGTCTTTTGTTTTTGTTTTTGTTTTTTAATTGCTGGGTCTGAACATCTGAAACAGTATTTAACATTTAAGAGATGCCCAAAAGATTTTCTAAATGACCGAGAGAATAAAAATCAGACTCTAATATCTTTCATGTTTTCTAAAACTCAACAACCATTGAATCCCTTGATAAAAGAGACAGTCTCTGTCTCTTTGCAGCTGTTACCATCCACAAAACTCCTCTCCTTCTGCTTCATGTACCATTATGATCCAGTTGTAGGCATTCTTAGAAAATGATAAGCACTTGCAAATGTCTGGAGTTGGGCTATCTTTTACTCACACACCTGAAATCCCCCCTTTTCATGTTTGGCATCTATTCAATTCCACCCATTATCCAAGATGTGTCCAAATACCACTTTGGTTTTGAAACAGTCTTGAAAATTTCTTATCCTTCCGGTGTTCAAGTAATGATGACATTGATGTCTGTACTGTAATATGGACAGACTGCTCAAGATAAGTGCAAAAGCACACTTTTTACAAGCATCTTACAGAGGATTTTTGTGTTACTGTGCCAAAGGATTCGTTGTGATTACCGTACTAAAGAGAGACTCTGACTGCAGGTATTGTGAATTTAGAATAAAGAAGAGAGGCGATTTAACAATAATCTACATCTGTCCAGTGACAACTTGTACCTTTATTTTTTGTTGTGATTACAAAACCTTATATCCATAATAACCAGCTAAAACAGAAGGAGGTCACCTGTTTTCATCAGTTTTCCTTGAGTTTCTTCTGTTGTGCGTCCTGCTATCTCCTTGATAGCTTTAATTTAATGGTTTTCCACTTTCACCTGGTTTTGAATTATTGAAACTTTTATAGCAGAAATAAAATGTATTTCTTCGGAATGCCCATAATAAGCAGTAAGAACAAAGAATGATACAGTCCATAGATAAAAGATAGTCCACAGATAAAAGAAAGCAGAAGCAAGGCATAAAATGTCACCTCGCAAATTCTGAGGGAAGAATTGGTCTGACTTTTTATAAATATGACTAATATATTGAGCATATTTAATGAATTTCCTAATCACAACAACTTCGTGAGTGTACAGTGTTTATGTTTTATTCATTCTTTGTCATTCCTATCATATTTTATGGCTAAAATAACTTCCTATTAGGTTAAGAATAAATCTTTCTTCTTTGACTGAAAGAGCACTAAATCTTTAGTTTTTTTTCAGCAGTTTGTGCCTATTAACAAATTTGAACTGAAAGAAAACTGTGTATCCTTTCATTTGATATTATAAAAGGTAATTAAATTATTTGCTAGGAAATTACTTTTCGGAATTAACTCTCTTTATGGTTATTATTTTTCCCTTTGGCAGGACTTCTCCAATTTAATGGGTTTTCCAGTACTTTTGGCAACCACATAAAAACTCCACGGTGGGATGAGTCAACATTGCACAGGTAAAACTTTGGAAATTTATGGGAATGGATATCTGAATTTCTGAAAATTAAAATACTAGGAACAGCATCCCTCTTAAATTATCATCCTTATTCATATATGTTACAATTCTGTAGTGCGAAAGGAAGTAGTTTTCTACTAGTTTTCTAAACTGCAAGTTTAGAAAATAATATTGAATATTATTTTGAATAATTGAATAATATTGATACGTTTTTAGTAAAGAAAAGATGTATCACGGCAGCTCCTGTGTCCTGGGCCATCTTCCTTTCCCCTGCTACAACCTGTCCTGGGAAACTGAGCAAACAATATAACATTTATCCTTATAAAAACATCAAATTTATACAGATTTGTGTGTATGTGTGGTATCCATTAAAATAAACTGCCTCTACCTCTTCTACACCAAGTCTTCTTGAGCTGACCACATTTTGTATCCCAGACATGTGAAGGCTCTTGAAGAAGCAGCAGTGTCATAATTGTGAAAAAGAAAGGAATCCTTTTATGTTCCTAAAAACATGTACTACTCATTTTGGGATAGAGCACCTCAGCTGAACCCAGAACCCATACGACCCATGCCTACTCCAGCTTTGAGATGTTGGTGGAAATGTCTGGATTGTCCGTGAGAAGCTGATGTTGTAGAAGTGTCCACACGTTTACACTAAAATAAATATAAACTTGACTTCAGTAGTACAAGCACTGTAAAGCTGATAGAGACAAGGGTCTCTTCCTCAGAGCTGGCATCAGTCCTAAAATTAGGATCCATTAATGTCTTCTGAGGATTAACAACTTGGTTTCCAGGTAGGCATGTCTACCTGGACATATAGGTGGCATGGGGCACCTGGGTGCCTCAGTAGGTTAAGGCCTCTGCCTTCAGCTCAGGTCATGATCCCAGGGTCCTGGGATCAAGCCCCATGTTGGGCTCTCTGCTCAGCGGGGAACCTGCTTCCCCCTCTCTCTGCCTGCCTCTCTACCAACTTGCTATCTCTGTCAAATAAATTTTAAAAAAAAAATTTAAAAAAAAAAGAATGACATCTTTTAAAAAAAAATTATAGGTGGCTTCTTGTACATATTTTTTCTTGTGCCCATACCACTCTCTAACTCTTCAGAATAATTCAAAGTAAATTATGCTAGCATGTGAAAGATTTTGTGGGTTTGGATGAGAGTAAGAAGTAAATCTTAATGTTATTTACCTTCTCACTTTGATACTTTTCTTGCCTGCCAAGCAAAGGTGTGGGTGACATTTGAAGTACGGTTAACTGATTTGGAATAAGCGTTTTTTTACATAATTCTAGAGGCTTTTAAAAATATGAGTGGGATTTTCACAGCAGGTGGTGAATGGCAGCTGTTTAGGCAGAATAGGAACAAGAATATCAGACACCTCCACATTATAAAAGTCTCAAAAACAAAATATGCTGGGTTTGGTGTATGACAATGCATATAAAATTACCTATTATTTTCCCTCCTTTTTTAAAAAAAGTTCTGGTTATTTTTTTCTGTAGTTTTCATTTAATACAAGACAAAATATTTTATATAAAATTAATTTGATTTTGAACCCTAAATAAGCCCTTTCATCAATGGTATGATTGTAGCTTTAAATGTTTCCATCTTTGCGCATCTCACGTATTGTTTTGATTAGGAAAGTAATAGGGAGGAATATTGTCATTGGATTTGAGTTGGAATCTGACTTTTTTTTTTAAGATTTTATTTATTTATTTGACAGACAGAGATCACAAGTAGGCAGAGAGGCAGGCAGAGAGAGAGGAGGAAGCAGGCTCTCTGCTAAGCAGAGAGCCTGAGGCTGGGCTTGATCTCAGGACCCCGGGATCATGACCTGAGCCAAAGGCAGAGGCTTTAACCCACTGAGCCACCCAGGCACCCTGGAACCTGACTTAAAAAAAAAAAAAGATTTTATTTATTTATTTATTTGAGAGAGAGACTGGGAGCATGGGGGAAGGGAGGGGAGGGACACTGAGAGAGGGAGAAGCAGGCTCGCCATGGAGCAGGGAGCCCAATGCAGGGCTTCATCCCAGGACCCTGGGATCCTGACCTGAATCAAAAGCAGACACAACCAAATGAGCCACCCAAGTGCCCCTTGGAATCTGACTTCTAATTCCATTTCAAACTCTAGCATCTTAAAGTATTTAAAACAGGGGTGGATATTTAAAATATTTAGTATCAAGTTTTAGAAAAGTTTGTTTCTGCTTTTTTAGCCCATTCATTCATTGATTCAAACTTATTTCAATTTCTACTATATATGAGACAGTGTGGTGATGCAAAGATGAATAAACCATAGTTAGAATCTTCAATGAATCTTCCGTAGAGAGAGGATGAGAGGGATGTAATAGAAATAACCATAAATATGTGCAGAGGATAATTGCATCAAAATGTTGTATAAGGCTTGAAAGAATATGGAGCTTTGACCAGTACACAGCAAAAAAACAAAATCAAGAGACATTGACTGCTCAGATGACCAAAAATTACTGATGATAAACTGAAAAAGCTTTCCTGTATTAAGTAGGTAATATGAGCCTTGAACATTGTGGATATTGAACAATGAATTGGACAAATATATTACCTCACTTAGTTCTCCAAACAAATGAAGTAGGAATAATTATTTTCATTTTACAGACAAGAAAATTTAGGAGTAAAAAGCCATTCGCAGCTTGGGTAGATCTATACAACAATTAAGTTTTAGAACAGAAATTTAAAGCTGGCTTCATTATATTTCAGTACCTACACGTCTAACTGCTATAAATTCCTGTGTACCCTGGGAAGGGGATGCAAATACCATAGTACTGACAGACCCAAAGCTGCACCTGTCACTAATGAACAGGAGTAAGAAGCAGAGAAATCATTTCAGGCCGATGATATACTAAAGTCATTTTCAGATCTACCACAAGGATGATTTAATGTGGGGCTGGTAACTCACTGACCTGAGGGCGTATTCCACCTGATGCTTATAGTTAAGCTCTGTAGGAAGCTAGCTAGGCAATTAGAACAGCCGAAATTGCTTTTTTAGATTAAGTTTTCATTTTAATTCCAATGTCATTAACATACAGTGTTATACTAGTTCCAGGTGTACAGTACAGTGACCCAGCATTTCCATACATTACTCGGGGTTCATCACGGTAAGTGTGCTCTGACTCCTCCTCACCTCTTTCCCCCATCCCCCCCACGCAACTTCCTTCTGGTTTGTTCGCTATAGTTGAGTCTGTTTCCTGATCTCTCTCTCTCTCTCTTTCTTCCTTTGTTCGTGTGCTTTTTTCTTAAATTCTACATATGACTGAAACCTTACAGTGTTTGCCTTTCTCTGAGTATTTCACTTAGCATTATACTCTGGAGCTCCAGTCATGTTGTTATAAGTGGCAAGATTTCATTTTTTTTTAATGGCTCAATAATATTCTATATAGACTATTAATATAAAGATGTGATATATATATATCACATCTTTATCCAGATATATATATATATATATATATATATATATATATATATATCTTTATCCACACATCTATCAATGGACACTTAGGCTGCTTCCATAATTTGTTATTGTAAATAATGCTAGAATAGCCAAAATTGTTATCCTCAAATTCAGAGTATTTTCATTAAGTGAGTTAATTCATATTGAAATAACAACTTGGGTTATTGTGTAATGAGTTCTCCTTACCTGGTCTGTTCAATTTATCCTTAACTGACCCATTAAAATCCATCTATGACGTACAAATCATGACTTTCAAAAGATAATATAAGAGTAAATTGAGATGAATGGAATTACATTTTATATAAAAACCTGAGATACGGCCATTTAAACAGTTAAATACATATAAACACATAAATATATACCGCATATAAAAATATTATAAAATTATACAAGTGCTTCTATAAACAAATGTATAAGTATCTCAGTATATACATTCCAAGATACCCCTCCTACAGCCTACATCCAGATGTGGTTCATTTTAACTCAGCTACCAGTGACTCAGAATAACATGTACATAATCCTGCAGACATAGTTCAACTATATTATAGGTTAAATAGAAATTTAGTTTTGTGTTAAATAAGCTCTTCATTGAACTGTGTGATTGGGAAAATCTATTTGAGTTCTAAAAACTCAGTTTACTAATGAAATACTGAAATACGAACCACCATGCCCTATCCTGACACCTCACTCTCACCACAGAAAAAAGAAGAAGAAGAAGAAAACAATAGTATTTCTGCCAATATTTTTATTTCTAAATAAACACATTCTCTATTTTCATTTATGTAATTGATATTTATTTTGTGTTGGTATCAGCATGAGTCAGGTGCTATGGTGAGTTTTTCATATATATCATTTAATTGTTGCCCATATTAAAATTAGAAAATTGAAATTTCAGTGTTCCTAATCCACCTGCATCCATGAAACACAATTCTGACCTACGGGGTTAGGCAGACGTCCCTGGGGAGGGTGTCCTTTCAGACAGCAGAGGTGGCTGCCCGGAGAGGAAACCCCTTGTGCTCGTCGTTCATCTCTCTCTTCTCTCTGTTGGACAAGCAGACCTCAAGCCTACATTGCCACAGCACACTGCAATCACAGAGACAAAAGGCATTCAAAAAGAACAATAGAGCAATAAAATAAAAGGAACCTAGCTCAGAGATGTCAGATTGAGCCAACAGACAGACCTGGCATGCTTATACATGAGAAAAATGAGGCTGTTACTTTTTCTTTAAGCTGCTGTTAGCTCCTGCCTAATAAAATCACACAGGTAGAAGAGGAAAAGCTAGCACAAAACATGGGGCCGAGCACTCCAACACCAGTATGTTTTTCTATTTTGCCTGAAATCTCAGAATTCCTTAATTCTTAGATTTCATGGAAAGACAAATAAACAAAGTCACAAAGGCCAAGGTATTATTGTTATAAGCATAGTTTCATAAGCACTTATGATTCTTTTGACAGCATCCTGGATTTGGGGGAGCTAATCTTGGAATAATTCCGTTGCCTTCCTACAATTTGCAGACCCTATCCTCATCCTCTTGCAATCTGTCTCCCAGTGGATAAGACAAAATTTGGTCACAAGATAAAGGGGGAAAATGCTCAAAAAAGCTAGAAAAAACATAGGCCATTACATGAAAGATACTTACTTCCTAAATTCATGCCTTTTATTTTGTATGTTTGTTTTCAGTGGTCGTAAAATTATTTTAAATGTTAGTAATTCTAACGTACATTAAATCATTCTTCAGAAGTTCAAATATGTAATACCAAGCAAGCTGCTAATAAAACAGTTTTTACTCTGCATCAGTTTCCAAACCACAATTATAATAGATGTTTCTAGAAATGTCTACTGGTTTCTGTTATGGAGATTTACTCCATAACAACGATAGTATCCTCTGATTGGCATTTTACTATTGTACTGCAAGCTAAAGACAGATAGGTGTGTATATACATGATATGAAAAGCAAGTATTTTATTTTTAACCAATGTTCTTTTTCAAACAGGTTTCTTTGGACTTTTTGGAAAACAAAAAGTGTCTGTTCCTTTGTGGTGCTCATTTTTTCCATCTCTAGTTGCAACCTGACTCAAAGGTTTTACTTCCTATAGTCATTAAGTCTGGCAGCACGCATTTGGACTTTAGAATTTCAATGTAAATGGTCTTTTTTGGAGACCTACAGGAATTGGCAAAACAATAATAAAGTGATTAGGTTAGACAATATTCCAGCCTGATATTTATCTCAGGAATTCTAAATGTGATTACTATTGCTAGTATTAAATATAAGGTTGTATTTAATTTACTATACTACTTGAAATTCTAAAACCATAATCAACTGAGTCTGATGTCTGTTAAAACTAAAAATAAAATTATGCTGGCAAAAACGTAATTTAACATTCATTTCTAGCGCTAATCATTGCCTAACATTTTAAAAGATGGAGGAAAATATTTGACTTGATGAAATCACTAAAAATTAAGTCTGTTCTTAAATAAATAGGACTCTATGTATCCACAATATTTGGATAAGGGTGACTATAAATAAGATAACTAAAATGTCTTCTGTTAATAGTAATCTTTTGCATTTACAAAATGTGCTTCTTTCAAGAGGCTGGAAGTGCTTTTTAACTATCTTCGTACTGCTTCACTCTGTGAAAAATGAAACATCTCTTTAAAAATGTCATTGTAAAAAGAATTTTCTCTATGGGAATAAATGACCTAACATTGAATAAATAGCCCCTGAAAATCTATTGCTCCCTTTGTCTGCCTCAAAGTGTACAGTCAGATCAATGGTCCTATTGAACTTTGCACTGGTCTGAAATCATCTGATGTATTTGATCAATTTTAGGTGTAATGTTTTAAAAAGGAGTAATTGATCATGTCTAATTTATCAGTTCATGTATCCCAAGCATTTCTTCTATGTCTATGATATGTAATTGTTGTTCAATAAATACGTAGTACCTAAATTAATATCAAAAGATGATTATGTAAATGTCATGAAAGGTGTATACATAAAGGGTTTGAAAGTTTAAAGAAATGTATTCTTGTTTTTATTATTTCATAACAAACTATCACAAATGTAGCAGTGGGTCAGGATTCTGGCTTGGACTTAATTGGGTTCTCTTAGGATCTCACCAGGCTGAAATCAAGGAATTGGCTAGGGTTGTGTAACTATGGGAGGGATTATCCCATCATAGTTTGCAACATATATAAACTACCAAGGGAGTGAGTGTTAGGTTAGATGCACATTCAAGCGTAGATGATTATATAAGGTCTATACACTGGGGAGCAAGAATCTTGAGCCCCTTGGGGGCCATCTTAGAATTCTGCCCATCATAATAAATAAGTATGTACACACACACACACACCCTGAGGCAAAAATCAAAGAGATACCTCATTTAAATATTACTACCATTTTTTTTTTACTGTTGTCTCTTTTTAGGAATAGAGAGAAGGAAAAATGATTGGTGATTGTGATTCTTTTCTACCTATAGTTCAGCTATTTGAAATTGACTTGTTTCGTAGAATAATAGCTAACATGAATTGAGTGTTTATTATATGTCAGACACTAACCTAAACTTTTTTAGATACATTAGTTCATTTAGCCTTCCAGAAACTCTATAAGAGAGGTAAAATTATTACCAATTTTTTATAATAGACAACAGATACAAAGATATCATTAGTCAAAACACTGGTAAGTGGCAATGATAGGTAAGATACAATGTTTAATATATATTGTATATTCAGTGAATAGTTATTAATTTCATTATTGTGTAGAATTTTTAGAAAAGAAAACAGTATAGAAAAACTAAAAGGACACAAATATACATATTCACTTAACTAACGCTGTTGTTGTTTTATATTAGGACTGCTCTAGGATGGGATGCATCCCAGAGGAGAATAAAATCAAATTGTGGGGGGTGGGGGTTGGGGGCGGTGTCTGGGTGACTCAGTCAGCTAATTGTCTGCCTTTGGCTCAGGTCATGATCCCAGGATCCTGCGATCAAGCTCCATGGCAAGCTTTCTGCTCAGCGGGAAGACAGCTTCTCCCTCTGCCTCTGCCCCTCCCTCTCCACTCATGCTCTGTTTCTTTCTTTCTGTCTCTCTCAAATTAATAAATAAAATCATTTAAAAAAAACTCAAATTGGGAAAGAACTTTTAATTCAGAGTATCTTTGGTTTAGCAGTAATTGTTGCATTCCTGCTCAACTTTTCAATATATTGACCTAGAGATCCCGGGGGGGGGGGGAGACAAAAGCTTAAAATGACCATAAAACTCAAATAGAAGTAAACCACCACAGGATAAGATCTCCATTCATTCTCAGAAGTGAATGAGAGCCATTTAACTCAAACTTCCTTTAGTAGCGTAAACCTAACTTTGACCCCATGGTAAAGAAGCTAACTAAAATCATGTAAGAAGACGCTTTGCTCCTCTCAAAGCTTGATTTTGGCTATTCCAACAGAAATATGAGCAATGTTTTCTCCAGTTCCCAAAGGCTGATTTTAGGTAGCAACAGTAATGTGGTTTTTCCTCATCTCTTATCACCATATACCCAGCCCCCCAATATCAATTGTCCCACCAATTCATTTTTTTTCCCCACCAT
This sequence comes from Mustela nigripes, assembly GCF_022355385.1. Classification (NCBI taxonomy): domain Eukaryota; kingdom Metazoa; phylum Chordata; class Mammalia; order Carnivora; family Mustelidae; genus Mustela; species Mustela nigripes. The sequence goes on from NC_081566.1 coordinate 47,721,981, forward strand.
CGGGGCAGAGATTCCAAAGCCCAGCCAGTCACTAAGAATCAGACTCTATGTCAGGTTTGCTCTAGCAGGTGGTGGTGGCTATGGAAGGATAGAGGAACCTACCGGAGGCAAAGAGGCATTATAAGAAGTTTAATAACAAGACCTAAATGCTATAGGAGAAAAACTGAGAACAAGACATGTCATGAAATGTGCTTTTTTAGGCATTATGCTAATTCTGAGCAGCAGAGAAATGAGATCATATTTCTGAATTAATATTTTATAGGACCCTTTGTATAATTTCAAGAAACTCTTCCACCTGCTCAGTAAGAATAATGAAAATCAGACTTTATAAGTTATTATTAGTTATTCTGATTTAAAGGGAAGAGGGTTAGGAATCAATTTATTGACCTGGGGAAAACTGTAATTCTACAATACTTTTATTAAACTAATTTGATTTTAAGATAAAGAAGAAACAGATCAACAGACATCTGCCACACTTCTGTGAATAAGAATGCAATTTTAATCTTGTTCAAATTGATAAACGTGGAGCATAGTCAATAAAGGCATGTGTGTTTGGTTGCCATGGTCAAAAAAATACTAATATAAGTTTGATGAGAGGCAAGGAGACAATCAGAATAAATATAAAATTGACATATAATTACTTGATTAGTAGAACTGCATAGAGAATCATGTTAGTAGTTGACCAACTTAGCTTTGATAAACGTATACAAGAGGCCATAAAAACAATTGCTAACGCTCAGACTTTGTCATTATTCTACAGGATTGTCTCTTCATGTCTCTCAGAATGAAAGTATGTTAGTTGACATCATCACAAAAACTTTGTTGTAATTGTTGAGCCATTTCCTATAATAATTGCTTTTTTAGCCCCGAGGTTAGTTTTTAAAGCTTGAATTATGAATATTTCATATTATATTATTTTCATATTCCACGTGCATGCCTCATGCAAATTAACTTTCTTATAGCCTCACACTGACCTTTACTTCATTGAAGGAAATTAAATTGTAAAATGAATCTGCTTAGGAAAATCTTTTTCAAAAAATGTCTCTTTCTTTATGTTGTTGAGGTTCACCAGAAGCCTTTAGCATTCCAAGTCATAAACCCTATTATATAATGAAATGAAAATCTAGTTAATTGATAGAAAATTAAAATATTTTGTTTGTCTCAGGATGAAAATGAAATAACAATGTTGGAATATTGGAATATGGTAGAAAAGAAAAAAAGTAACTACAACAATTAGCTCTTAATATTTTCAGGATTTCAAGATGCTTATCTAACCATATATTGGCCTATTTTGACATTTTCCTCAGGCTGCTTGAGAATTGATGAAACACACACTGAAACAAAGACATTTCAGTTCTGTAAATATCTGAAAATCCCGTATTTGTACTTCCAACAATATATTCATATATTAAATAAAAAATACCTTAAATACTTAGAAACAAAATTTTGCATGTTACTACATAATGAAACTATTTTCTGTTTTATTTGAGAGTGCTTTCAGAACAGGTTTTTTTTTTTTTTTTAAGATTTTATTTATTTGAGAGAGAGAGTACATGAGTGGGCAGAGGGACAGGCGAACTCCCTGCAGTCCAGTTCAGAGCCCACAGGTGAAGGGAAGCACCATCCCAGGACTCTGAGATCATGACATGAGCGGAAACCAAGACAGACGCTTAACCAACTGAGCCACCCAGGTGCTCCTTCAGAACAGATTTTAATCTCTGATGATTTGCAAGGAAAAGAATAATACAGGTTAGGTATTTTCTATTCACAAAATCTCAGCTGCCTCCTAAATTTTACATATGTAACCTTCTGATGCCTGGTGGCACTGATGTCCTGTATACTAAAGAAGGAGAAAAACTTTGAGTTTCCTGTGCACTGTTGATTTTAAATTCACATTGCATCTTATTTTCAATATAGTACATTGGCTTTACTTCCTTTATCTAAACATCCTGATTCAATTTTCATAGTAGAGTGTTTTTTAATGTAACATCATGCATGGAATCGAAAATAGAAGCATTTATTTTCACACCAAGAAAGTTTTGTTTGTATGCCAGGCTTCTAGGGAACACACCTATAAAAACAGAGTATATAGATTTTAGAATAATCTTGATACATTATTACTTAGTTTAGGAAGATGAACATCGTCTGAGAGATAGAATAACCAACTCTATAAAATCAAGAGACCCAATTTCTTTTTCAGGAATTTTAATTTTAAAAGAATTAGAAGACAGAAAATTGGATATAAAGTCATGACATTCTCAAGCTTGTTGACTTCAGGGGGTGGAAAACAAAAAAAAATATAGATTCTATAATTGTTTAGTAAATTCTATGACTCAGTTACATGTAACATTAATAAATACCCAAAACTCTTTCTCATTTGAGGAATTTTTCATAGATATTTATTTTCTATTTTTCCAACCTCCCTTTTCCTTCCTCCCATTCTGTCACAGCCTACATTTCCTTCTGTATGATTCATTATTTTACTAGGATGGTAAATGCTCCTTTAATTTATGTGGCAAAATTAGAGGTTTTAAAGAGAGTATATTCATCAAAAACTTTCAAATGTATAACTGCGATTTTACATTTGATTTCAGAACCCTTCTTTTTTTTTTCTCATTGATGTAAAATATGGTCTGAATTATCACTTATCCTTTGAAAAGACTTGAGCAAACAACCCATATCTTTGCTCAAGACTTAGCCTTATAACATGGAAGAGAAAATTTAACCTCTGTGGTTAAAACTTATAATATAAATGTTCATTTTTTATATCATTAATTTTAACCACTGTTACTCATTCTAGTATTTATATGTAGCATATATAAAGTATGAAACAAGCAATGAGATTTTTTATAAAATAAAATAATAAATCAGTGGCTCCAATAAAATTTTATTAAAATGATTCAACCAAATATTCAAAAATTAAGGTAGTTTCTATTTAAAAAATAAATTTAAGAGATTAACAAATAATATATGACACATATCCTCAGTATAAAAGCCAAATACCACACTACCTAAATGTAGTTTTATATAAAGCATAGCTTTCAGCTGAATATTGTACTATGCAAATTTTATCAGGTAACATACCATGAAGAAAGTTTCTTTCTCTCTCCCTTTCACTTTTAATTCACCTCTGAATGTCCAGTGCTAACACTACCAATCAAACACAAAGTGTTCAATAAATATTTGTTCATACATACAGCATGCTACAGAAGATGGGCTGGCTATGCTATATTACCTTTCATTACTTCAGGTAATGTAAATGAATAAATTTGTGGTTAAAATGGTAAGTATCTTTGTGTTTGCTTCCCCTTTATGGACCAATGATAATGAAAAAGCAAGAAAATTAAATACAGTTGGTGTCACACAGTGAAAATAAATTTAATGTGTTTAATTTTAGTTAATGTTATGGTTAAGTCTGAGCATTTTGAGGAGTATATATCTTGAATATGCTTTGTCCTGTTTTTGTTTTTTTCTCCAGGGAACATTGCACATAATTAAAAAGATTTTTTTCAGCTTTGTCTTTAAAAGAATATTTAAATTTATAATTTTCCAATATATTTTTATGTGGCTAAATGTCATTATTTACTTTTCTATGTGGGGTAAAATGATAAAAGACTTGGTAAGAGCAAGAGTTATCTTGGGCGCCTGGGTGGCTTAGTGGGTTAAGCCGCTGCCTTCGGCTCAGGTCATGATCTCAGGGTCCTGGGATCGAGTCCCGCATCGGGCTCTCTGCTCAGCAGGGAGCCTGCTTCCTCCTCTCTCTCTCTCTGCCTGCCTCTCTGCCTACTTGAGATGTCTCTCTGTCAAATAAATAAATAAAATCTTAAAAAAAAAAGAGTTATCTCCATATTTATCCAAGAAAAGCTCATTATTCTCAAAGGACATTTATTTGATTTTAACATAAAAATTAGGAAAATTTATAATTAAAATATGATATTTAAATTCCAAGAATAAGTCCCATATTTCTGTTTACACACTAAGTCAATATATACTTGGTACTTTACAAACATTTTTAAATTGAATCATCTTAGGATCACTGTAAATGTTTTACTTCAATATTATAACTGAGAAGTTGAAATTCAAAATAATTAGGAAGCTTACTAATATACTATACTGGATAAGTGGCAGAGCCAAGATTCAAATAAATATACACCACATTCAGATAAAAGTATGCCTTTACTCTTTCCTGAAATGTGAGCTTTCATCATAATGCTTCCTTTTGCTTCCATTTGATTCCATAGTCATTTATTGAGCTTCTATCATGTATAAAATATGTGAGCATGGGTACTGACTTTTGTCTTTGAGCTTCAAGATACTCCAAATTATCTTCTATCCATTTAAAGACATTGGTTAAAAAAATGTAAGCTGTATTTCCTGTTGTTTCTTTCCTTTCACTTATGTCTAAGGTTTCTACAAAATTACACTTTACTATTAGATCAGTATCTCATATTAATATTTAGTCTGAAGTTTTCCTTCATTAACCATACTTATTTGCCATACTTTTCCTTGCTTGCGTGTCAATCAAGAGGTGCTTCAGAGAATATCAGGTGGTCTACTTAGAGACCAAAATGTAGAGACCATAGAGGATAGAGGATTAGAATCAGAAATACTGAGCCTTTATATTTAAAAAAATGTGTAAGGTAAAGATGCTCAAACGTAAATGAATTTCTGAAGCACACACATCTGTTTAGGTAGTCCAAGCATTGAGGTTCTCAAGGTCTCCAGCTTCCATTGTATTTCTGTAATGCCTTCAGCCAGTGCTCAGTATTGTCTGCACATTTTTACTTGGCTTTTTCACTTCTTTAATTGTTCATTTTGTTTCCTGTTTGTGACCATGTTTTCCTTCCATGGATACAAGTTCTTTGAAGTCAGACATTAAGTTCATCAGAAAGTCCTTCTATGTTTTTGAAGGGTCCCACTGAATTCTTTAAACAAGATATTGGAAAAGTATTACAAATGAAAAAGCTGTATAATATTTATTTGTGATCCTAATCAGCCCATGATATTTCCAGTGAGATCAGAAAGCTTCTATATCAAATCATAACTGTGCATGAAGCAATCAGCCTCTTTGAAAAGACACTTCTACAGAAAAAGAAAATACAAAGCAGCCAAAGAAAAATTAAACATCACTTTCTTAATTGGTTTTTGAAATGCATGATACCTTGTTTTCATATTTATAACAGTATAAAGAATTGAATTAGCATTAAGATCAGTGACAAAACACTTTAATTCTTTCTATCCCAATATCATTCTAAAATAAGAAAATACGTCTGTGTGTAGTTTGATGACAGAATGGATAATCAACAATCAGCAAGAGCACTTAGTGACCAAACAAACATTAACTGTATGAATGAAGAAGTTAAAAATATTTATTACTATAGGTGATCTGCAGTTTTTATATTTTACATTTCAACTAAAATAACATTTGCCAGAGCCAAATATATGGCATCTTTAAATACACACATTTACATGCAACACACATTTAAAATAAAATATTTCCCTAAAGCAGAGACATATATACTTACTACATACTCTTATTTGAATGATATAATATTAAATGACTCAATGAGACTTGGAAGAAAAACAATCAAAGGGGAAGTACTTTATTTACAGGATACAATGTAGCAGATGCACAAGGCTCCCGAGTCTTGGACTCCTTGTTTTTTACCTCCTCTCATTTCTAATTCTTACCCCAGTCCTAAAAGTCCAAAAAAGAAACCCAACTACTTCTGGGATAAACCTCCTCTGGGCCTCATCCAAACTACTAATTGCCCACTGCTTTAGTAGCAATTTCTGCTAGCAGATGAGAAGATGCTCGTAGTCCCAACCTTGGAGCTATATATAATATGGTCAGGTTTCTACGACTACTAGAAATGTGTTCCGCTTACTGGGTAAGCCTCTGTTCATTTAAGGATGAACCCAAATGTCGATCCCATTTTCAGTTATCAATGTAGGTCATGTTTAACCTGGAAGTTCTAAAGAGGTGAATGTGTCTTCCCCAAAGATCCTGTTTCTGGCTTATAACTAGAAGTGATACATTGTTTATTCTTGAATCAGGGTTAGTAACCCAAGAACGATGATTGTCCTCTCCTATTATAAGAACCAGATCACTTCTACTCTCTATGACTGAGATCGAAAGAGTCTTTGTCATTATGGAGAATGTGTTCTGAATATACAATATCTGAACATTAACTTTTTTTATATGTAGAAAAATTATCCAAAGTAGATATATGGTCTAAGTATAGACAATTTTTCAAAAGCTTAACTTTAACTCAACTTTATGGTCTTATAACACATTCTTATTACTTCTTTACTTTCTTTCCATTAAGTAATATGTTTTTCTGATTATGACTGGAATTAAGTCAAAGAGAGGCTTGGCAGATATAGTATGTGTTGTCATAATGTTAAGTTTTGATTTCCATTTTTAAAATCCTTTGACACAATGCATTTTATTTTAAAACATGTGCTCATTTGTTAGAAGTAAACATACTATATTTTAAAAGCAGATTACAGGTTTGCCACCAAAATGTACACAATTAATTTTCTTTATAACCAAATGGCAACATCTGACTTTACATCTTGGAACTCCGTACAGGTGAATGAACGTGATCGTCTTCTAAGATTTGTTGGTCTCTGAGGTCTTCCTTCTGTCAAGTCTAAATATATGTCAGATTTCAGAAAACGTGTGTAACTGTCTTGTTCCATAAGCTGATACACTCTGCTTTGCGCAGCATCAAAACTGTGTAGGGTAGGTTGGGTGATGCTCTTGGTAATGACTTCTTTGGTGTGAAAATCAAGGTTAACCTGGATGATAGTAATAACAAAAAGTATGATTATGGTCAATCTACTTAAGTAAACACTTGAGAAACAAACAGTGCAGGACTGATCCAATGTTGGAGTGGGCATAAAGCACTTGGTTGCTTTTGTGATTTGTTTGTTTGTTTGTTTGGTTATAAGTCTAAGGATCCAGTGATTTACTCTGGGGTGACATTTCATCTGGCTCTTCTCTTCCTTTGCTCCTGGTCCTTCTCACTCTCTGCTGATTTAGAATAATGAAATATTGTAAATATCATTAAGACCATCAGATTAACCCATTTTCAACATGGAAATGAAACTTCATAGAAATTAAATTATTTTGAATGAGGGCAAAGGGTGACTTGGGGGCATATATGGGATTTCCATGCAGGGCTTTTGTTTTATCCCCATGCTCTTTTCATTTTATTATGATGCTTTCTTACAGGCAAGTATATGCTAAAAATGGATATCTTTTAAAGATAAAAAAATCCTTTAGTGGTTTTTATCAGAGAACTACCGCTATATCTGATTCTGACAGATGTTAAGTTTTCATTTAGGGTTCCTTCCTTTTCCCTCAGGGGTAACACTATACAACTAGCTGCTTTTTAAAAAATTGTTTATAAAATTGGCCTTGGGAAAAACAGAATAAAGAACTGAAACATAGAACAGATTGAGACTTATTGATACAAGCAAAACAATCATCATTCCATGTAAAATGATATCCATATAAACAATGCTACCTCATGGACATATTAATTTATAGTGAAACAGAACTCTTAACAGTGGTATACTACCAGTCCTACCATTTCAGCAAAGAAACACTATTTATTGAACACATAATATAAATATAGAAACTCTATTTAAATTATTTTTGAGGGCAGTCAGGTAATATTCGCTAGTTGTAAAATTTTATTGCTATAGTTTCAGCAGTTGTATCACACAATTATCTCACACTGTGCTTGCAGCCAGAATCACGACTATTTTTTCACTTGAACCATTGTCAAATTAGGTTTTGCTCATCTATCGATTATGAAACTTTCTTTAGCCTATCTTAAAACGGAGGAATAATTATTTGGGGGCAATCAAAACTTTGCATAGGCAGATGAGCTCACACTAAAATGGTATATTATACAAATGTTTTAATTTGTCTTGCCTTCCTCACTTATAGAAATTGTTTTGCTAAGACATTGCTTATGCTTAGGTGATTAATATGGATAAGTGAATAAATCTAAAGGCTGCAAGTAACTGTATTTACTCTTAGTCTAGAATAAAAATAACCCCAAGGAATGACTTCAGTTACACTTTAACTTTCATGGCGAAGCCTTACAATGCATTTTGTTCATATGTAGGAATTTATATAAATATCTGAATTTGCTTCAAGAAAATCTTGACCTTTCTGATAGAATATATGAGGATACCGACTTGATAAAGACAGAGTCTCTCAAAAAAGTGTCAAGCAGTTTTAAATTTTTACAATTATCTTTACTGTACCTCTTGTGGAGCATCATTCTGTATAAATTTCTCATATATTGCTTTTGCTTTAACGATAATTTGTTGAGGGTCTTTACTTTTCTTGAAATCTTCACAGGCTATCCAAAATTCAATGTTTTCCTCACTGAATTCAGTTTTAAGGAATGTGGTAAAAGTCTTCAGTCCATCTACCAGGAAAAGAAGTGATATATTTTAACTATAGAATATTAATGCTGAGGAATTGGATTATGTGATTTTTCCCCCTCCAAATATGTATACATTCCAGTTAGTTAACATGCAGTGTGATATTGGTTTCTGGTGTAGAATTTAGTAATTCATCACTTACATACAACAGCTAGTATTAATCACAAGTCCTCATGTTAATACCAACACATCTCTCCACCCACCTCTCCTTCTGTATTGTATTACTTGATATTAAAGTATAACTGCAAATATTAACAGAATAGCTATGGCTTCCCTCTAATGTAGTGAAGATACACACTTCTGGACACTATATGTGAGAGACTTCATATAAATTAGCTGTAATCTTCACAATTATGTAAAGTATTAATCCTATTGAAATGAGGCTAATTATCATACATAGACCTATCATACATGGACCTGAGCAAGAGGGACAAACTCCTACTCTGGACCTTGCTTTGGGTCTCTTTTCCTCAGTGCCTTCCTCAGGGATGTGGGGGCTATTCTATGGAACCAAGAAACTATTCCACCTGGAGCCCATTCTCCCCTCAATCCTCCCACCCCCACTTCTAGACTATGCTTCTATACTCAGGACCCTGGAATTCCCTGTCTAAAAGCTCTGTGTTACCAGGGTTTGTACAGTCCTCTTCCCTAAGTTCATTGACTACAGGCACACAGACTCAAAAGTATGTGTACTTAGGATAAGACTTGAATTTGAAAGTTGAGGTGTCTACCCAAATATGCAAAGAGGACTTTCACAGTATGGAATTGAACCAGGCGTAGAAAGAGAAGGAAGGTAGGCATGTTGCTAATAGAACTGTGTAAAGTCTGAGAATTTTATATTTAAGCCTAGAGGTTACACAGTACATTTATAAAAATAATAAGATGAAATATGTATTTTTAACAGTTTGTTAGCTTGACTTATTGCTCTTAAGCATTTAGATATTTAATATGGGGTCTCCATTTTAACTTCTGTTCTGAGCTCCATCAATATTAGACATTGGTATCTTGTGGAAGATGGCCAGTGTTCAAATTCACGTTTAGCAAGTTACTATGTAGTCCTGAGTGGAATACTTTTCTTTCTTTGTCTCAGTTTTTCAATATTTAAAATTAACATAATCATGACACCTACCTGATTGGGCTGTTTAAACAATTAAAAACATTGATTTCTGGGAAAGATGGAGTAGGAAAACCTTCACCTTTCCCCACAGATACAACTAGATAGCATCCATATAAGTGTAAATAACCTGGAGAATGACCTAAGGCCTGGCAGAACAGACTCTCCACAGCTAAATGCAGATCCACCAGACTGTGTGCAGGAGGGAGGGACACTGCAGGCACAGAGAGGGGAGAGAAACAGACCCTCATGCCAGACACCCCAGGCTCAGCCACCATAGAAGAGCACATAACACACATAGGAGACACCCCTGAAGTGCCAGGTTCTCCGGAATAGGGAACATTGCACTAGAGGAAACCACAGGACTTCTTCATAAGACCAGTACTTTCAAGAGCAGATGTAGCTGACTTCCCTAAAACATAGAAACACACACAGACCATTAGACAAAATAAAGAGACAGGGGATATGTCTCAAATGAAAGAACAGTACAAAAGAGGAAAAATAGACTTAGGGAACTCAGCACTATCAAGTGTAATAACTTTTTCATTATATGGATCCCAGAAGAAAAAGAGAAAGGGGGGAAGAAAATTTATTTGAGAAATGATAACCAAAAAATTCCCAAATCCAAGAAGGAAACAGAAATCCAGATCTAGGGGACACAGAGAGGCCCCAATAAAATCAACCAAGGAGGTCCATACCAAGACACACAGTCATTAAAATGGCAAAAAGTAGAGATAAAGAGAGAACTTTAAAAGCAGCAAGAGACAAGAAAACAATTACATACAAGGGAAGCCCTGTAAGTCTATAAATTGCTTTTTCAGCAGAAACTTTGCAGGCTGGCATGATATATTCAAAGTGCTAAAAGAAACAAAACAAAACAAAACCTGCAACCAAGAATGCTCTATGCAGCAAGGTTATCATTCAGAAAAGGAGAGATAAAAGAGATTCCCAGACAAACAAAAATTAAAAGATTTCATGACCACTAAATCATTCCTACAAAAAAAAGTGTTAAAAGGACCTCTTTGAATTAAAAGGAAAGACCAGAAGTAGGAATAAGAAAAGTAGAAAGCATAAAAACAGTAAAGTATATCTATAAAAATTGGTTAAGGGATTCACAAAATAAATGGATACAAAGTATGATACCAAATACCTAAAACATGGAGGGTGGGGGAGAGGAGTAAAGTATGCATTCAAATGTAAGCAGCCATCAACTTAATATAGACTGTTATAGACATTAGATATTAGATGAAAACTTAAAGGTAACCACAAATCAAAACAAAAAATAGATATGCAAAAAATAAAGACAAAGGAATCCAAGTATATCATTAAAGAAAGCAAACAAACCATGAGAGAAGAAAGCAAGAGAGGGGAGAATTAAAAGTATTAAAACATGCAAAGTATAAGTGATTCTGGGAAAATTGGATAGCTTTTTACAGAAGAATAAAACTCAACCATTCTCTTACACCATACACAAAGATAAACTCTAAATGGATGAATGACGTCAATGTGAGACAGGAATCCATCAAAATCCTAGAGGAAAGCATAGGGAGTAACAACTTAGACATTGGCCACAGCAACTTCTTTCAAGACACGTCTCCAAAGACAAGGGAAATGAAAGAGAAAATGAACTTATGGGACTTCATCAAGATAAAAAGCTTCTGCTCCACAAAGGAAACAGTCAATGAAACAAAGAGACAACCCACAGAATTGGAGAAGATATTTGCAAATGACACTACAGACAAAGGGGTAATATCCAAGATCTATAAAAAATTTCTCAAACTCAACACCCAAAAAGCAAATAATCATGTCAAAAAATGGGCAGAAGACATGAGCAAACACTTCTCCAAATAAGACATACAAATGGCTAACAGACACATGAAAAAGTGTTCATCATCATTAGCCATTAGGGAAATTCAAATCAAAACCACATTAAGATACCACCTCATAGCAGTTAGAATGGCAATAATTGACAAGGCAAGAAACAACAAATGTTGGAGAGGTTGTGGAGAAAGGGGAATCCTCTTACACTGCTGGTGGGAATGCAGATTGGTACAACCACTTTGGAAAACAGTTTGGAGGTCCCACAAAAAAATTAAAAATAGAGCTACCCTATGACCCTGCAATTACACTCCTGGGTATTTGCCCCAAAGATACAGATGTAGTGAAAGGAAAGGCCATATGCACCCCAATGTTCAGAGCAGCAAAGTTCACAATAGTCAAACCATGGAAAGAGCTGAGATGCCCTTCATAGACGAATGGATAAAGAAGATGTGGTCCATATGTACAATGGACTATTACTCAGCCATCAGAAAGGGTGAATACCCAACTTTTGCATCAGCATGGATGGGGCTGGAGGAGATTATGGTAAGGGAAGTAAGTCAGTTAAAGAAAGTCAACTATCATATGGTTTCACTTACTTGTCGAACATAACGAATAGCGTGGAGGACATTAGGAGAAAGAAGGGAAAAATGAAGGGGCAGAAATCGGAAGAGGAAAAGAACCATGAAAGACTGTGGACTCCAAGAAACAAACTGAAGGTTTTAGTGAGGAGGGGTGTCGGGGGATAGGTTAGCTTGGTGATAGGTATTAAGGAGTGCTCAGATTACATGGAGCACTGGGTGCTGTATCCAAACAATGAATCCTGGAACACTACATCAAAAAATAATGTACTGTATGGTGACTAATATAACACAATAAAAAAAAATTAAGATTTTAGTAGTTTTGAATATATTCAAAAAATTGTACACCCATCAAAATAAAAAAAAATAAAACATGCAAAGTGCTTAAAATGGTGACTGGCACATAGTATTATACTTTGTGGGTTTTGATGATGATGATGTTAATGGTCTTGATGACTATCATTTATTTAAGGTTCAGTCAGGTAAAGTTTACATAGTTAGAATATGACAGAATCAGAATTCATCCCTAAGACAAATTAACTTTAAAACTAGTGCTCATTGAACTTTTTATGATATTCTACTTCTTTTGGCTTATACACATTTTTTAAAAAATTAAACCTTTATTTTGAGAAAATTATAAATTCACATGTAGGAGAGAATAGAGATCCCATGTACTCTTTATCCAATTTCCACCAATGTAGCATTTTGCAAAACTATACAGTTATTGTTGAATAGTACAAGGGTTAGAAGTGTCAACCCCCTACTGCATGCAGTCAGAAATCCACTTATAACTTTTGACACCTCAAAAACTTGAACTGCTAATAGTTTACTATTGACATGAACTATCACAATTAACCAGTCAATTAACATATATTTTGCATATTATGTGTATGGTATACAGTATTCTTAGAATTAAAAAAAAGCCAGATAAAAGAAACTACTAATAAGAAAATCACAAGAAAGAGAAAAGGTCAGGTTAAAATCTAATGGTAACTACATTTAAAGTATTGTCCTGTATTTACTTACAAAATCCAAGAGTAATTAGACCTGTATAGTTCAAAGCTCAGTTGTTTAAGGGTTAACTCTAATAAAATATCAGAAGTAAGATAATGACATACTACTATTTATTTACCCATTGAAAAATATAAAGAAGTGGGTTTTAAAAATTTATTTCATTTAGAGCAGAATTATTTCTTAAATAAATTATTTTGACAACCTTCTAATTAGTGACCCTTACTCTAGTAACCCTTGTTTCCACATCCTCATAGTTTATTATCGACATTCTAGTCAATAGTATATTTCTATATACAGATTTCATCATGTTTCTTTACTTTTTAATATTTTCCTTTCATCTCTTTCATCTCTTTCCACTATCTTTTTCATACTTTAAGCTTCAGGTACTTAAAACATTGTGCTGTAGTTGCTTGTTCACTTGTATTTCTCATGCTACTTTTTAAGATTCATGAGATGAAAACTCTTGTCTAATTTGCCACCAAACTTTGGAGTTGTGGCTCCACAAGGATCATGATTTTGTTACAAACATTACACTAAAGCCACAGGTCTTTAGTATACTAGTATTGAGGCAAATCACAAAGAGATGGTTTCAAAGCATCAAATTGGCCAGAAAAAATAAAGAGGATCTGTGGGGGATATAATGGGCCGCCAGAAAAATAATCCAAAACTCTTTAAAGGAAAGCAACATAGTCTAGACTCTTCTATCTTCTTTTATACTCACATACAATAAAAATTTATTAGGCATGAAAGAAATGCCTAATGTGACCATTATTAATAACAAAAGGAGTCAATAGGAACTGACAACAAGGTATCCAAAATATTTGAAATAGCTTACAAGGACAGTAAAAAAGCTATTATTGACTTGTTGAGGAACATAAATATTAAAAAAAACATACTGAGAGATTAGATGCAAAAACTCAGCAGAGAAACTGAAACTAGAAAGTCTGGAAAGTCTAGAATTGGAATAAACTAGGGTAAAAAATTCATCGAATGGACATTACAACAAGTTAAAGACTACTTAAGAAAGGGTGAGTCAAGTGGAAGAGAGCTGAATAGAAATTATTTAATCTGGGGAGAAGTAAAGAGGTAAAGATTAACAACAGAAAAATTATGGGACAACCAGAAAATAAGATGTTAACTATATCAAAGATAACATTACATTTAAATAGACTATATACTCCAATTAAAAGTCAAAGATCATTAGAGAGATTAAAAATTAAAACTAGACTATATATTGGCTACAAGAGACATATGTTAAAAATAAAATACTACAGCGAAATAAAAAAAATGAAAATGATACACAATATAGGTGCTTAGCATAAGAAATCTGTGTAAAAACAATCTGATGTGGCCTGACAAAGTGACTTCAAAATAAAGAGTATTTCCATTTCATAATTATAAAGTGGTCAACTATTACTACTAAATAATAATCCTAAATATATATGGACTTAGTTGCAGAGCTCTGAAATACATGAAGCAAACTGGCAGAACTGAAAGAAGTAGAAATATTTACAATTATAGTTGGAGATTTTAATTCTGTTCACTTATAAATTTATAGAACATGTAGACAATATTAATAAGGTTATATCAAATTTATCATTATTGGGGAGCCTGGGTGGCTCAGTGAATTAAAGCCTCTGCCTTCAGCTCAAGACATGATCCCAGGGTCCTGGGATCAAGCCTGCTTCCGCCTCTCTCTGCCTGCCTCTCTGCTTACTTGTGATCTCTGTCTGTCAAATAAATAAAATCTTTTTAAAAAAATTAATAAATTAAAAAAAATTAACACTATTTTTCAAGTTTACCTAATTGATAATTATATAACACTCTGCCCAACACATTTTCAAGAGCATAATGAAGAATATCCATGATAGACACATGGTATGTAGGATGTAAAATAAATCTAAATGTCAAAAGAATGATATTTTATACAGTATGTCCTTTGCCCGCAAGGGTTTTAAAATAAAATTAATACTGGTAACATAGCTACAAAAGCCTCCAGCTATTTGGAAATAAACACATATAAATTCATAGGTGAAATAAGGAATTACAAGAGAAATTATGATATATTTATAGTTGGATTATAAGGAAAGTACAGCACATCAAAATTAGAGGAGTTCAGCTTAAATAGTATTTAGAGGGAAATTTATTGCATGCAAATCCATACTAGTAAAAAAAGAAGAATATAAAGACAAGATAAAAGTTTCTACCTTAAGAAGCTTGAAAATAAGAACAGATTAAAGCCATGGTAAGTAGAAGGGAAAAATGATAAAAATAGAGGAGAAATATACATTAAAAGAAAAAAACATAGAGAAAATTAGCAAAAGCAAAAGTTGGTTCCTTGGAAATATTAGTAAAATAGAAGCCCTAGCAAGGTTGATTCATAGTATAAAGCAAAGTAGGGATATTACCACATATCTGACAGATATCACAAATATAATAAATATTATGAACAGTTTTACACCAATAAATGTAACTTAAATAAAATGGGAAAATTGATAAAAAAAAAAAAAAACCTACGCAAAGTGACACTGAAGAAGTGAAAAATCTGATGACCTAATCCAATTGATGAACCGACTTTATAATAAAAATATTCTCCCCTCCCCCTAGCAAATTTTGGGTTCAGATTTAGTGAATTTTATCAAACACTTAAGAAAAAGTATTCTAATTTTATACAACTCCTTCCAGAAAACAGTGGAGGGATGAATACTTTCCACATCATTTTAATACAAAACCTGATATTCCTTCCTCCTCAGAAATAAATAAAATAAATATTAAGAAAGAGAGAAAGGGAAAACTATAGACAAATATCCATCATGATCTGAGATGCAAAAATTCTAAACAAAAAGACTTAAAGACTTAAATTTAGCAATGTATGAAAGGAGAAGCAAACATTCTAACATTATGGTTAAAAGAATTGTGAAATAAAGTGATAGCTTTCTTTCCTCAACTCATTTTCATTTATGCTCATTTCTTATATTCACTACTCTTTAGAATGATTCTTTATGGTCAGTGATGGCTTCTAATATAAAATGTTCCATACAGAGTGAGGCAAGAAGAATGAATCTCTATGGTGGAATTACAGAAATTGAGAGATCTTGCATTTATAACATGTTTAGAGAGGTTCTGAGGGCTAAGTGCTGCTTATATACACTATCGTATTCAACCTTTACAACAGATGCTAGGAATATGCCTTATATTCATTTTCATAGATGAGGAAACTGAGATTCAGATAAATTCAACTTCCCCAGATCTCACTTTTCGAACAAACAAACAAAGTTGTAGAAGTATATCTTTCTTAGGAAGGCAACGTTTTCTGTGGTAGGTACAGTAACAGCCCTCCATAGATGTCCATGCCCTAATTCTCAAAACCTGCGAACATGTTACCTTACATAGGAAAAAGGAGCTTTGCAGATGTGGGTATGGTTAGGGACCATGAAATGGGTAAAGTACCCTGCATTATCTAGGTGGATAATCTAATCCAGTCTGAGCACATGAGTCCTTAAAAGTGGAAGAGGAGGGCAAAAGAGTGGGTCAGGGAGATACATGAGAAGGACTATTGCTGACCTTGAAGATGAAAGGAGATGGTCATGAGCCAAAAAGTGTGGTGGCTTCTAGAGGGTATGAATTGTATTGAGTTTAGAGCCAGCAACATAATGGAGACCTTGGTCCAAAACTGCAAAGAATCGAATTCTACTAAAAACCTGGAAAGGGATTCTGCCCTAGACCCTCCAGAAGAGACAATCACACCTTGATTTTTTTTTTTCCCCTGATAAGACCTATACTGTACTTCTGACCTACAGAACTATAAGGTACTATATTTGTGTTTTTTTAAATCACTAAAGTTAGGGAAATTTGTTATAGCAGCAAGGGGAAACTAATACAATCCTCGAACTATGTATTTTATTTCCCCATATATATTTTTACATTTCACCAATATATTTTTTATTTCTCCTATATATAGAACTTGTCCTCTTTCTCATGAAGCACCATTTTTTTTTATGTCGTAAGCAATTTTTAAAAATATGTTAGAGATACAGAAACAGAAAATGACATGTCAACCCATAGACACTTGCAAAGTATTGAGTATGAGATGATTTCAACCGCTACCATGACAAAAGAATCATGCAGCTCTATCCCACTATTCCTTCCATTGGTGTTTTCACTGGACTAAGGGGAGATTTTTTTTTTCTCTATAAATTAATCCTGAGAAACAGGTGCTAGTTAAATGTTTGTGAAGAAACTAGGAAGACAAGCAAAGGTCAGGCTACAAGAATTTGAGAAGCTATCATTTAAGATGGACAAGCAAGTCAGAACTTGTTAAGCACCACCTTTTTAAAGAGGTCTTAGTGCCAAACAGTTCCTGAATGAGTTTACAAACTCTAATCACTGAGAATAAGCAAGAATGATCAATGTAGGATATTTAACAACTTTTCTTATTTTTTAGTTTGTGTTTGATTTTAAGGTTTATTTCTTTTTTTTAATTAATCTATTTATTTTCAGCATAACAGTATTCATTTTTTCACCACACCCAGTGCTCCATGCAATCAAGGTTTATTTCTTAATGCTGTGTAGTGTGCTTTTCTCCAAATGTAGAAGGGAAATATAAATGGGTAAAGATTCTTTGAAGTATTTTGATATGTAGATTTTCCTCAAATACCTAAATATGTATGTTTCAGAGTCAAAATAAAATGCCTGCAGTCTTGCAATGAGACAATAGTCTGTTCCAGATTAAACCTAGTTTGGAAAGAGGAAATTAAGTATAAGCATTATTGGGACTGTAAATAAAGTCACATTGACCCAAGTGAAGGAAAAAACCTTTCTGATTTCAACTTTTGCTATCCATATGTCATGTATAAGTATGGTTGATCAGTTTTTATTTTATTTTTTTTTAAGATTTTATTTATTTATTTGACAGATAGAGATCACAAGTAGGCAGAGAGGCAGGCAGAGAGAGAGGAGGAAGCAGGCTCCCTGCTGAGCTTAGAGCCTGATGTGGGGCTCGATCCCAGGACCCTGGGATCATGACCTGAGCCGAAGGCAGACGCTTAACCTACTGAGCCACCCAGGCACCCTGGTTGACCAGTTTTTAAATGCCAAATTATTCCTAAAGTGAGTTAATAAAGTTATAATTTTGGGAGAAAATGACCATTACTTTTCCTATTAACAGATCTCTATTATAATAAAGTGTTCTTCACTAAACATCTAAAAGGAATCATCCATATGTCAGGCAACTGAAATTGTTACATATTAAAAATAACTTTCTTCACCTTTTATTTATAAAACACCTAGTATGAACATGAGGACTGTATTATATAATGAAATGCAGTAATATTAATTAAAATAGACATTTTAGGTGTTTGCTAAGGTCTTGACACATTGCTATATGCCTTTTATTGGCCCAGCTCCATTTAATTTTCATGTCAACCCTACTGGAGCAACCCATTTTTACAGATGAGGTTGAGGTACAAAGAGTTAAGTTGCACACTGGAAAAAGAAAAAGAAAAAAAAAAAAGAAAGTTAAGTTCCTCTAAGTTTACAGCTGGTAAAATACAGTGCAGAAGATAGAACCCAGATGTTTTTTGTTCAAAGTTATAAACTGCCATCAAACAACAAACTCCCTGCTGCTGAGGAATATGAAAGTCAATGAGTAGGCAAGACAGGCATTTATAACCCAAGGACTAATGAAGGACATTTCTGGGGGTTATTTATTCTGTTTGGAGCAGCAGAGGAAAATCAATTTGCATGGAATCCAAATAGAAACTTTCAAAAAAAAAAATAAATGCTTCTTAATATATAGTCCTTTACTAATGCACAAAATATGTGTCAACTATGTGCTCTGGGATATGCATAACAACTTTGTTACATGATTAGTCTTGAGTTTCATGTAGACATTCAGAATGAAGTCACAGAACTAACAGTGGGAAAAGTGCTATGTCCTAAACCTGCTGATAATGGGTTAATTGAAGTGAATGGGCTCAGTTGGCAAAATATGAATATATAATAAGGAAGAGTAAGTACTGATTCAAGAAATGAATTAATAATGAAGGAAAAGTAGTTCATTTATTTAAAGGCTTAAGTAAATTACTTTTTAAAAGTAACATGCCATGTTGTGCAAGATTATCCCAGCACCTTAGTTACTTCCTGTTTCTCTTACTTTGGGCAGCTACATTAAGTCAGGTCACAACGGAACCATTTGCACACAGAAGGAGTAACTTACCAAACAGTCCTTTAGAAGGCAGCAGTGGTGAATGCAGCTGCCAAAAGTACTTGATGGAACCTGGGATTAGAATTCACACTGGAAGAAGCTGACTCAATGTGTCATACAAATATGAAATGCTTGTGATTGCATGTTTCTAAATTGAAACTCTGGCATCTGTTGGAGAATTTTTCTGATGCCAAGAAATCAAATGAAACAAAAAGTCAAGAAACTCTCAGGTTGGCAACCCAAGTACGGTATTACTAGGTTGGTTGCATGTTTCCCCCTTAAATATTTGGCTTCATAGCTCTTGACCTGACACAGAATGTTGTGGTTACTTCTGCAATAATGATGTATTTATGTGATCCATTTATAATGTAGACTGGATTTTACTTACTTTTATCCTGAGACAGATTAAGAAACTGAGTGTTAGTTATTGTTAGTTATGGGTCAGCCTGATTCAGAAATTTCACTTTCCAGAACACTGGAATTCTTTATCTTGCAGAAAATCAGTAATTGAAAATTGGGAAGAGCAAGCTGAAAAGCCACAAGGTAAAACGTGTAAGGAGAAGTACTCACTTCCTTCTGCAAAGGTGAAGTACTCATTTCCTTGCAGGCTTTATTCAAAGTCAGTAGTAAGTATTTTCAACAGTATAATCGGTTTATATTTTTAAAGCAAGGGGAGCCATGACCTACATATCCTACTTCCCTCATCATTATGAATTATTTTCTGAATCAAGTTTAGTAGAACCACAATACAGGTTGCAAAAAAGTCCAAGCAAATATTCATTAATGAAAAGGTAAAAAAATTGGAATTATTTGCAATGACCAGAAAATGTACAGGTATGTAGTAGTTGGAATATTTTCTTTACCGAGACTCCCTGCAGGAAATAACATCCTCTTTCACACATCTTTAGTTAACTGATTGAAGATGTGATGGTTAGAAAATCTCTATTTATAATCAAGTACTCTTAAATATTCTAGGTGTGTCCCTATAAAACCCTGCAAAACTTTCAATAAAGTTTACCAGCAACTAAATAAGTTCAAACTCTGACCTGTTATCTTCTCACAAATCTTGTGCTCCCACTTTTTTTTCTCATCTGTAAAAGGCACTGTCACCTTCCTATTAATATGGAATAAAATCTAGAGATTTTTGGCTGATCCTTTTTCTTCATCTCTTCATCATCTCACTTCACAATACACACACAGATTCAATCAGTCACCAAGTTCATCCGTCTTACTTTCCAAAATAGCCCTTACTTTGAGGTTAGCTTTTATATTTGTAACAATCTTGTAGGTAGTCCATAGTACATGTATAGAATTCTACTTTTCTGTCCATCAGTTTTCTAACAAACTTTCTGAACTTTGTCCCCAACTTGACTTTCCAATGTGTTTGTTCACTAGTCTGCCCCAGTGAAAGTGAACTGGTTTATTTTCCAAGTTATATCAAAATCTCTTGTCTCTCTAGCCATTTTCCTGCCTTTTTCTCAGCTCAGAAGTTATTTTTTCTTCTGCCTGTTGAAATCCTGAAACATATCCGTATAATCTCTTTTAATAATTTTTAAAAGGTTACACAATACATTGCAAGTTACATAGCATTTTTAAAACTATTTAGCTAATTATTTTCAAACATATATTAGTCAGAAGAATTATTTTACTTTCAAAGATATCTTATGTAGAACCATATACATATATGTATACAAACACAATATACACATACACATAATACCACTAGAATTGATTTGCTAACTTTATATTGGTAACATTTACTTTTATAAAGTCAATTAATAAAAAGACTGATAACTAAATTCGAAATTGGTGATTATGAATCATATATAATCTGATATAGCATTTAGAAATCATTGATTTTGTATGTGTAATTAAATTATAAATTTTTATGATTCACAATTTCAGACAAATTTGTCAATAAATAAGGATGTATGCTAATATCTGTATAGAAACAAGAGGAACAGTTTATTTTAGAATAGACTTAGATTTATGGAAAAGTTATGAAGACAGTGCAGTGTCCTTATACCTCACAACCAAGTTTCCTCCTATTAACAACATCTCATATTGGCAAAGTACGTGTTATAATGGATAAACAAATACTGTTACACTTTTATTAACTAAAGTCCATACTTTGTTTAGATTTTCTTGGATTTTATCGTCTGTGGGTTTTTTTTTTTTAATTTTTAAAAGAGCTAAACTACATTTGAAGGATGAAATTTGGATGAAATAGCCAGATTATCAAAACACTCCATGGATTCTGTCATTTCTGTGGAAAATAGCTAAAACAATGCTCTTTCTGTTTTAGTCTCATCTGTCTATTGTCTGTCACTCTAAGCCTCCCATTCTTTTTTCAAATTGTTTCACAACAAAGAATTACTTTATTTTTAATTCCCTAAATAAATTGCACTGGTTAATCCCCCAGGCTTATATTGGTTCTGCACTTGGATGGCCTCTCTCCTTGTCCAGCTAGTGAATTTTGATTAAACTCCCTAAAATCTAGAGTAAGAACCATCTATTTTGTGGTTCCGTTTCTAAAGTTGCTAATAATTAGCATATATTACTTTTAATATCAGCCATTTTTGTCAAAATAATAATCAAATTTCTATTGTATTTTGATTTGTATTTAGTTTGATTTATCACTGCATTTCTCATTTGGCTAAATTTAATACAATTTCCTTTTCCTTTATATAGACATGACATACAGAATTTAAGAAACGTACTCATTTAACCACAGGGGAATTTTGTAAAATTTGATACTGTAAAGTCTTTCTTGAAGTGCATATTTGTGCGTGTGTGTGTGTATGTGTGTGTGTATTAATGAGTGTAAGATCTTTCCTTCCTTTTTTTGTTTGCCTGGAGTCAAGACAGTAGAAATGAACTGAATTTAACCATTGCAACCAAAAGACTTTTTTAACTGATTATTATGTGCTTTATAATTTAATATTACAATAAGCTTTGCAATTAAAAATAATTTGATTTTGGAGGCATTGATAAAAGGATAATAGTAACATAATTTTTTTGTGAATTCAATATAATTTAATTAGCACTTTGATCAAGAGCAATGATAATAATGTCCAAGTGGGTCAGTGGGGCTGACTTTCATTATCATGTTGAACCCTCGTGATTCAAATTGCTGCTATTTTACAGTTCTTTAATATTTCCACCAGCAGAGAAGCTAGAGAGAGAAGCAGATTCAATTTTTTTCCATTCAGTTTTGACTACTTGTAATACAGAATGATTACAGAATGCCAGGGGAAATTTTTCTGTAGGGCTAATTACCCTTGCTGAAGGTTTCTTCTCTCTGTATGGGTCATGAGAGTAAGATGAAATTATTATGTACCAATTTATTAAGTTCAATAAATAAATACAGCTTATATCTTTCTTATAATTGAAATTTTACCTTGTAAGTTATTTTACCCAGTTGGGAATTAACTGGAAAATAGGAAAAGATTATTAAATTTATTGTTGAGGGGCATCTGGGTGGCTCATTTGGCTAAGGGGTTGCCTTCAGCTCAGGTCCTGATCTTAGGGTCCTGGGATAGAGTCCTGGATCAGGCTCCCTGCTCAATGAAGAGCCTGTTTCTCCCTCTCCCTCTGCTTGCCGCTCAGCCTACTTGTGCTCTAACTCTCTGTCAAATAAATAAATAAAGTCTTCAAAAAAATAAATTTATTGCTGTTAATTATTATTTTTCATAATAGAAGTAATAATTTACACTTGTGTAGGGTTGGTTATTGGTTTCTTATTCATCATCTCACTTAATCCTGAGAGAAATCCATTCCTTTTGGAACTAAAGACATTGTTATCTCCATTTACAGTTGAATAAGCTGAAAGTCAGAGAAAGTAGGAAGATTAACTAAGACTATGCAACCATTATGTACTGCAAGAGAATCAGAGCTCAGATCTTAAAGGAACAGTGGGCTAAACTTTTCCTAGAAATAAATTTGTTTATATTATCTAAACACTTAATATTTCTCCAGTGATGTGATGGGTTTGAGCCTCCAGAGATGAAAAGACATTTGCTTCCTTATAATAAACTGTCAAATTAATTTTAAAAAAGGGTGGGGGGAGAGAGAGAGAGAGAGAAACAATCTAGGAAGCCAGTCCTGAATCATGGCTTATCAGTGTTGAACAGTCAAATAAGGACTTAATATTTGTTCTCATCTTCCACCTCACCTAAAAAGCTCCATCGTAAATATCCACCTGATTCTCAGCTCTTCTACAAAATTCTACTTTAAAAATAGATGATTGATATGAAGAGTGAAATATTTACAAAATTTGAAAAGAAAGTATTTTCATGATGGTTACCTGAATTTCCAATGAAAGAACTACTTTAAATTTTAGATCAATAAAATTAACATGTATAGTCAGGTATTTTAAAATGAAGGATCTCATTAAAAGAATCAATAAATTAAAAAATGTGAAACCATTAATCACAACACAAAGAGGTAATATTTCAACCACAATAAGTATTTTTAGTAAAATCAGAATATTTAAAAATTTTTCCATTTGTTTACTATTCTATTATTTAGTTATTTCTCTTGATCAGAAACTCAGATTGCTGTAAATTACTAATCAGACTACATTTTTATAACAGCCTGTTTTGTATAGTTATGTGCACACTTTGCATAATTATCCATTAAAATGTAAAGCATTTGGGGAAAAACACCACTAACCTTTATGGGAAAGCAGTTTGTCAAATGATTCACCCCATATCACTGCTTCTTCAGGGGAGACTCTGTTCAAGAAACAAAATGTTTGTAATGGAGTATGCAGAAAGTCTGTTTCTGGTTCTGCTCTAACATACTGTTTAACACTGCTCTTTTCAGTCACAGGGTTTCTTCTTTTATTACTATGTAATCACTGCTCTTTTCAGTCATAGGGTTTCTTCTTTTATTACTATGTAATGAAAGTTGTATTTACATTCGAAACTTCAAAAACATTTGTCAACTTTTTTATTGATTTTGCCTATCAAACAATATGTTAAAATAACATTAAATATTTTCTCCCAAGTGTATAAATTATTTTATTTAAAATTAATCATGTGTCAGGTTAAAAACAAAGAAAAAGAGATCAGGTCAATTATCTTTTTATTTTTTTCTTTATTCATCTCTGCATATCCAGTTTAATTCAGTAAATAGAAGAACCTAAACTAACAGTAACTTTTAGCCAAACGTTTTTTTAACTGCAATTTCCTTGAAGCTCTTAACACAACATGCAACAATTTTTTTTTTTTTAAACAGACACAGGAAGTTTGGCTGATGAGTTTCTAAAGGGATAAGAAATATGTTTAAAAACTTGCAATACAACAAATATTTTATAGTAACAATTTAAAAGGTTGAATATATTTGTCATTTCATTATTGGAAAATTTTGTATTTTAGTATTTAAGTATATAAGTACATAAGACCACTTTATTTTCTGTTTGAATGGCTAAAAATGACAAAACATCCCTTTTCATGCTTTTTGCTTTTATACCTAGAGGCATTTTTTCAAACTACTAAGGGAGGAAATGAATAGCTCTCCTCTATGACAATATTACATTGTGAAACTCTTAAATTAATGAGTATTTCATCAGTTTATAAGGAGTAAAATATATCATTTAAAATTGACAGGTATATAATTTTAAAAGCGCACCTTTAAATTTTTATAAGGTTATTTAATTTAAGCCATTAAAGTGTTTTAATTTTATGGAATATTCCTAGTTTTTTGAAATGAGATCTCTAACCTTCCTTATATTACTGTGTAATTTCCAATAAAATGGAAATCCCTAATTTCCTCTTTCTTAAACCTTTAATGATAGAATCAGCAAAATCTTCCCTCAAATAATTAAAAGTTATTCACCTTGTTTCTTTGGCCAAGTGCCCAGATCTACTGGAGTGGGTTTCTTCATGAAACTCAGGTTTCTGCACAAGAAGACTTAACCTATTTCTTTTTTCCTTAGCTCTGAAAATGAAAAAGTGTTAGCTTCAGGACAATTTGGATGACAATTAAAATATTTCCTTCTAACTGTCAAATAAATCTGGGATTGGTAATCACCTGAACACCTTTTCTCGCCAACATTCACCCCCCCACACACACTCACAATGGTTTTCCTAGTGAATTTCATTCAATTTGCAGAGGAATTAGGATAGCGTATGTGAAATATATTTTGCTTTTTTCCCCTCAGTGATTGTAAAGTATTTGAGATTATATTTCAATTAAGATTGTCACTAGTTGTTCTGTGTGGTTAAAATTGTTGCACTTTTTCAAAGAGAAAAACATTTTAGGGGAGCCTGGATGGCTTAGTTGGTTAATCGTCTGTCCTGGGCTCAGGTCATGATCTGGATGTCATAGGATCTAGACTTACATCAGGGTCCCTGCTTGGTGGGGGTTGGGGAGGATCCACTTTTCCCTCTGCCCCTCCTTCTGCCCTTCTCCCTGGTCATGCTCCCTCTCTCTCTCTCTCTTTCCATCAAATAAATAAATAAAATCTTAAAAAAACAAAAACAAACCCAACACTTTAGATTTAACAGATGTTTACTCCTAATAAACAAAGACCTTTTTCCCAGTTGTAACACTACATTCAATATATTTTCAACCACATACTTTAAAAATAAGTGCTAACAAATATTCAACATCAATCATGTTTTTAAAAGTATAAAACTGATTTTAAAAATTGTGATTTTTACCTGATTTTTGCTTCTTTGCTTGTTTCTTCTTTTCCTGAACCATGTATTAACTTGAAAAAAGCTTTTTCTTTTGACTCACACATATTTAATTGAGGAAAGAAAACCAATGATGTTTCCATCTTCTCTCTCTAAAATGAAGAGATGTCTAATTTATTACATCCTTCCCCTGTTAATGCTATTTCATAGTTATACATGGTATAATAAAAGTTATCTTAACTCTGTCAGCAGTGCTTAAAAAAATAAAGTAAAAATAGAGTCAAGAGCTGTGTTTCTCTCTCCACAAAAAAGTAGAACTGAGGAACAGAAGTACAATTTGGTCCTAAGTTGTTTAGGGAAATGATACTACAAATTTTCAAAATGACTCTTGGTCTCTAAGATAAAGACGGGTATTACAACAGTGCAACTTCTCTTTCTAGTTTGTGCAACCAGAATGATGCTTTAGTAGACCCAAATGACACTGTCATTTCCCACAGGAACTTAAAAAAAAATTTTTTTTTAAAGGCTTTATTTATTTATTTGACAAAGAGACTCAGAGAGAGCAAGCATGAGCAGACGGAGGGACAGAAGGAGAGAGTGAAGCAGGCTCTCTGCTGAGCAAGAAGCCTAATGCAGAGCTTGATCCAAGGATCCTGGGAGCCTGACCTAAGCTGAAGGCAGATGCTTAACCGACTGAGCCACCCACCCACCCCTAAAAAATTCTTAAATGTGTATAGTATGTATTTAAATATGTTGTGGTGAAGTATTACATTGAACACTAGGAGAGATTTCCCCTTGTTCCTAAATTTTTTAAACTTATTTTAATTACAATGAATTAAGTAAATTACATTTAATTGACACAATGGAATGTAATGTAAGTTACATTTGCTTAACATATTATATCAAAGTAAGGATATAGATGGAGTTTTATAGTTGAAAGAGACAGTAGAAATCATTTCATTCAATAATTTTTAAGCACAGGTTCATGGAATGATTTTAGACATTCAAGAAATTTTTATCAGTCCATGGTGAAAATGGGGGAAAAAGATAATATGTAATTTTTTTCTTTCCTTTTTTTTTTCTTTTTTTTTTTTAGGATTTATTTATTTGAGAAGAAGAGAGAGAGGTGCATGTGAGTGGGGATAGGATCAGAATGAGAGGGAGAGAGAGAATCCTCAAACAGACTCCCTGCTCAAATGTAGACCCTTCCTGGGGCTCTATCCCGGACACTGAGATTAAGACCTGAGCTGAAATAGAGAGTCAGATGCTCAACTGAGTGAGCCACCCAAGTCCCTGTAAATTTTTTTCTTAAACTACATATATATTTATATGAAGGAATTCATTATTTTGAATTTGCCTTTCTATCTTTTTTATTGTTACAATGTTCTTTTTAATGAAAGATTGTAACTAGAGATAGCAGTTTGTATATTTGTTATTTTATGTCCTTATTAAAAAAGAAATGGCAACCTGAATTTGGTTCAGCCTCTGCTTCTTTTACTGTTTCATGACAACTCTAATATATAAGAAATACTGATGTAGTCCATAATTCACATTTTATAGAAAAGGAAACCAAGAATGATAGATATTAAGTGATTTATTCTTGCAAAGTCCGGGAGGTCAGTGGAATAGAAGATCTGGAATTATTAGAACCTTTGATAACCAGAGCATGTGATTTCATCTTTCTAAGATAACTTTGATCTCCAGTAGTGAATACTTCAATTCCTCTAAAACTGTACTTATTAAAAAACAAGTTAACAAATGTAAAAGAAATCTGTTTTATTTTTAGTCTGTTCAAGTTATTGATTTCAAGAAAGTAGTTTCAAGACACTTTTCAAGAAAGTAGTTGCACGGATACCACCTAGGAGCTCAAAACATTTGCAGAATTGAAATTAAAGAATATTTAGTACATATTTATACACACTCATTCCTGATTCTATAACTTTCACTTTGAACATTTTTAAATTCACCTTAGCTGAAAATTGACTGTAAAGAGACTATATTTGAAGTACCATATCCAGAAGAGAGACAGAAACTTAGTGATGCTTTTCATAAGATTGGTTGAAATTGTGTGCAAGGTGTGCTACCTGCAAGCTGACAGAACTATGGAAAGAGATATTGTGAAAATACAGACGCAAGGAAACTGCAATAAAGGCCTGTATAAAGGCGTAAAAAAGAATTAGAAGATGTGTGTATTTACTTGTGTATGCAAAGAGGTGGAAACAGGAGAGGAAGAAAACGGGTGGATGCTGCAGGGTGACCAGCTAATAATCACTTTTGGATACAATTATCTCTTAAATACATATTTGAAATGAGAACAAATTGTCTTTTAAATTTACCTACATATTTAACATTTCCAGCTTCTTCACTTTGTGCAGAAGTGCACAAGTCCATCTGGAACATTGTCCTTTAGCTTTATGACCTTCAACATTTTCTGAAATGAAGGTCTGCTGAAAACATATTTGCTTAGCTCTTGATATTCTGAAAATATTTCTTTAAAATTTTTTTTCCTCTTCAGTTGGAAGGACATTTTCACAGGATAGAACTCTAGATTGACAGTTGCTTTTTTTTTTTTTTTTAATCTTCAGCAATTTTCAAGATGTTGCATTGTTGTCTTCTGGCCACCATTTCTCCTGTTGAGAAGTCACTGGTAATTTGTTTAATAGACTTACATTTTAATGTAAGAGTGTGACCACTTTTCAGATTTCTTCTTTATCTTTGATTTCTAAAGATTTGGTTAATATATGAAAGGTGTTAATTCTACTTGGGATTTATTGAGTTTTTTGGATTTGTGGGTTTATAGGTTTTGTCAAAGTTAGAAACTTCTGGGTATTAACTCTCCACTTTGTTGCCATTTATCTCATCTTCAGAGACTCAAATTACAAATATGTTTGACCCCTTGACACTGCTTCACTGGTCACTTAGGAAATATTAAATTTTTTGCCTCTTTTCTGTCTATTTCCCAGACATTTTTCATTGTAATGTCTTCAAGAATAGTCACTGATCTTTTCTTGCCACAGTGCCTTATTTGTTTTAAGTTTATCCAGTAATGTTTTTATTTCAGCTGCAGAGATTTGATTTTTTTTATCATTTGAATTTTTTATCTTCTTTTTTATTTATTACTTGAACATATTGAAAATACCTATACTGAAGCTCTTTTCTGAAAATTTCATCTCTGTGTTCTGGGTCTGCTTTCATACACGATTTTCTTCCTGATGGTAACACATTTTCCCAATCCATCAGATGTCCAATAACTATTTATTGGATGACAGACATTTGAATTTCATGATATTAAATATCAGGATTTTGTTAGTTTTCATTTAATGATGATGGAGTTGAAACCGACCAGCAGTTATGTAAGTATTGGCTTTGTCTTTAAAGACTTTTATTTAAACTTTGATATCGTGGACATAGATTAGCCTTAATTATTAAAGTATCATGACTCTTAATTTATAATGAATTACCAGGGTCTTCATTAAAACTTTCTTATATTTGAAAATTAAGAAATTACATGTCCTCAGCCCTGTGTGAGCTCCAAAAATTATTAACTTATATCTTATGGTAAGTATTCTTTGCCAATACTCATGGAGTTTTATCCTGCATGTGAGCTGCTTGGTATTAAGCCAGACTCAAAGGTAACCTTGCACAAATTTCTTGAACTCTAATACTTTGTCTTGCAAATTTCAGTCTTCTTGCTGTCACTATTTCCTCAACTTAAAATAGTACTTTTCCCCTCTATTTAAGGAGTACCCTATAAACCTCTCAGTCTCTAAATGAGACTGATAACTTCCTCCCTACACTGAAGTCTTTTAAGAAAGTGGTTGAAGCTGTATGGCTCACTTCATCTCTCTCTCATCTGTTAATGGATTACAGATTTTTCAGTGCCTAAAAACAGTTGTATTACATTATTTTTTTCAGTTTTCTAGTTTGTTATGGCAGAAAGTAATATGTTTGATAGCTAATCCATCAGGATCATTGCCATCTTTTACCTGAGATGTATATGTCTGGTTATCTTACTGAATTCTATTATTGCTATCATTGCTCATAGAATTATTCACAGATTTTTAAATCAGTTTTCTTCATTTATTAATAAATAGATTCTTTACAAATATTATTAGTTTCTACCACCCTTTTAAAATTGTTATGCTCTAATTTATTTTCCAATCTAATATTAGTTTATAACTTTGGTATAAAAAGTTGACAGTTGGAATTCTTCTCTTCTTTTCCTTTCCTTTAGGAAAAATTGAGGCCCATTAAAATGAGGCAGAATTTCAGGGGTGCCTGGTTGGCTCAGTTGGTTAAGCATCCAACTCTTGGTTTTAGTTCAGGCCATGATCTCTGGCAGGGTTGTGAGACTGAGTCCCTTGTCTTCTGGCTCTGTGCTCAGCAGGGAGTCTGCTTGAGATTCCCTCCCTCTACCCATTCCCCAATTTAAGCTTTCTCTCTCTCTCTTTCTCCTTTTCTCTCAAATAAATAAATAAACCTTTTAAAAGTAAATAAATAGAAATAAATAAAACAAGGCTGGGTTTCATACTTATCTCTTGTGAACTTACACTATATATAACACAGTTGTGTTCCTTATTCTCCTTATTATAACTCCATATGGAATTTAAACTTGGTACATTTCTTGTTTATTTTCTCTTGATACGCTTCTGTTGTGAAAATAGTTTTCTTGTACTTTTAGAATGAACTTGGTTTCAAGGAAGATTTTCTAGCTTTATTTAATTCAGCAATCACAGTGGAGGTAGGATTATTTCGAGAATAATTTTAAAAATGGTTAAGTAGTGGATGTTCTAATTTATCATTCCCTGTCACATTGAGAAACTGAATCCATAGGGTGAAATAAGAGGCACACAGTTGCATTTGGTAAGAGTTTAATTAAAATTTCTGTGATCTTGAAATTTGATTGCAGGTATCACTATAAATTTAGCAAGTTGATACTGGGTTGTCCATAGTTTCTAGTCTTTTATAAAGATAGGATATATATTTTTCCTACCTGTTAATATTTTTTACCTCTTTATACTTTAAAGACCTCAATATAATTATTAATCCATTAGAAATATGACCCAGATTATAGTCTTGAAATGTCACTTTTCTCTAATAGCAACCTAAATTTAGTGGAGACATTGCTGAGGTCTGAGATAGGAGGTGTACAAGCCTAGCCTGGTCCATCTTGTCATATCAGTTAGCAAGAAAGCTATCAAAGACTAATGCCTAGCCTGGCCCATCTTGTCATATCAGTTAGCAAGAAAGCTATCAAAGACTAATGGAGTCAATTCAAAAGATATAAATGAATTGATTTTAGAAATCAACACTTTATCATGAAAACTTACTAATAAAGGGAAGAACTGAGCAGTTATCTTGCCCTTCCTATTAATTCTACCACAGGTAAGAATTTTATTAACCAGTAGATAAAAGTATTTCTTTTAAAAGTATTCTAACAAAGAAAAGTGAAATAATAGCATCAAAATCTCAACTTTTCAAACAAATAATTAGATATAGGCATTATGCTTTAGTGGTTACTAAAATCACATAAAGAGATAAACATTATGGACTTCTTATAGCCTTTCCATACTCTACTTCTAGTTTTCCAAAGAGATCAAATCAGAGTTTGATCCAGTCTCTGAACCCACCTGCCAACTAGCAGGAATGAGAGAACGTGGTGACCTACACCATGAATGTGCTGTCAGTGAGATCCAGACTGGGGGAAACTGCAGCCCAGCTCTTCAGCAGGTAAACTGTAAGGGAAAATGGGAGATTGAAATAAGTGAGAAACAGAATTGTCTCTGGGTTGACTGAAAAATATCAATCTATAAGTCAAATATGTTTCTCAAATAAAGGACTATTTGCTTAATTAATTCTACCTGAAAGTCTAAGTGATTTTTACCTAAAAAACATCCATGTGCTATGACCAGTCAAATAGTAAAAATTGACATACTATTTTACTAGTCATTTTAACAGTAAACTGTATAAATATCGCCAAGTAAGGGAACTCAACAAGAACTTACATACCAGAAAACTAATCAAATCTTCTTTTCCATAATTATCTCCAACTATTACAATCATAGTAATTTGGTGATTTTTCAACCCAGCAGCCCAATGTAAATACTGGATCACATTAGTTCTTCCAATATTCTACCTGATTTTACTAACTGGAAAATCCAAAGATTTCTATTACTAGAAATAACAATTAAAAAATCAAACAGAAAACAAATTTGTTGGCTACCCTTAATGCAAAGGTGGAAAATATACAAACATTCCTAAGGTCCTCAGTGGAAATATTAATTATGTTTTATTGAGGAAACTCATAGGTGGAGAAGCAGCAAAGTGCATGGGGTCTTCCATACTTGAATTATTCCACCTAAAAGCAAGCTTGCCATGGACATAGTGGCCCTTGACAACTTCATGGAAGAGCTCCAAGATGGAGGCTTTACCTCAAACACTCAAAGTATTTATAAGGAAAGGAAGACAGAGAGCATCTGTGTATCAGTGGGAGTGCACCCATTGAGGAATGCTCTTATTAGAAGGGGAGAATCCCCATAGTTTTCTACACTCTTCTATTGAACTAACACAACTGCAATGCTCAATTACTCCTAAACTACAGAAAAAGAGGAAATGACCACCAGGGCCATCCACATTTCTCTCTGCCTATCCCCAATGCCAAATAAAATAAAAGGTGTCATTTAGCTTCATTATAGGGGCCTTGCCCATCTTTCCAACCTCACTCCCTACCCCATCCGTTTTGTTCTTTTAGCTCCAGATATAGAGAACTATTGCCATTCTTAGATTAGATCATGCTGTTGTGCAACACCTTGTCTTTATATTGTCAGGTAAAATAGTTAAAGACTTTAAAATAAAGAAAAGATTTCTGAGTGGCCTCTCCAGTTCAGCCTTCAGAGTCATCATCCCTTTCCATTGTCTTTGAAGTATAAGTCTATAAATTGTTCAATCCTAATAGTAATGCCTGTGATTCCTGTTCACATAAATGCAGATTAGGCCTATTATTATTATTGCCCTGCAGATACTGATGAATTTTGTACCTATGTGTAAATTCATTTTAGCATTCCTCATGAACAGTATACGTGTGTGTTTTAAAATGTATTTATTTGACAGAGAGAGATCACAAGTAGGCAGAGAGGCAGGCAGAGAGAGAGAGAAAGGAGGAAGCAGGCTCCCCGCTGAGCAGGGAGCCCGATGCGGGACTCGATCCCAAGACCCTGAGATCATGACCCAAGCTGAAGGCAGAGGCTTTAACCCACTGAGCCACCCAGGCACCCTTGTGTTTTGAGTTTTCTTTTGAATCTCCATACCATTTTACTGATTCCCTTATTAAATAGTGAGTTAAATAAAATCTTACATATATATTTATTTTACATTTATATAAGAATCATGATTTTACCTTTTTGGAAACATCTTTCAACAGAATATTCAGCCTCCTCTTCTAGATGGCCCCAACCTCTTGTTCATTAACCAAGTGATTAATCTGTAAGTGTTAAGTTTAAGCATCATATTATTTCTTCAAAGTATTCATAGCTTTGCTAGGCAAAACTGAATACCCTATTCATTAGGCTCCACTGTGTCTAATACATCATTTTATAATAGGAATTGCATGATTCTGTCACTTGCATTTTTAAAAACAATTTTATTTATTTATTTGAGAGAGAGAGACAGAGACAGGGAGCAAGAGCAGAGGCAGGGAAGGACAGAAAGAGAGGGAGAAGCAGGCTCCTGGCTAAGTAGGACTAGATCCCAGAGCCCTAGGATTTTGACCCGAGCAGTTAAGGCAGACTCTTAACTGACTGAGCCACCAAGGAATCTGTATTTTTTTTTTTTACTGGATTCTAGCATCTGACAATAGGAGATTTTCTTACCTATTTTTGTAAATGTAGCACATAGCACTGTGTTAGTGACACATGAGCATTTATTACACATTGTAATACACAGAAAAATATGATGAAAACCACACAAAACAAATGCATGTCATAAAAATTATCAAAAGGTTAACACCCTTATAATCACTATTCAGATAAAAAAAAGAGTACTTCACCAGGAACCCAGAAGCTCCACCCATGTGTCCCACCACAATTACCAATCCTCTATCTTCTCATGGGTAACTATTTTTCTGAATTTCAAAAAGATCGCTTCATTTTTAACTTTATAACTTAGATATGTATCCTTTGATATTATATTTATCCTCTCCCTTTTTCAACTTACTATGACATCTAAGTTTCTTTTACTAGGTCCCTCATCAATCCCCTTCTTTTCCTTACAATTTATCTGTTGAAAAACTGAGCTATAATTTTCCCCACCATCTCAATCCTGCTGATTGCACATTCATGGTGCAGTTCAACATATCCTTCTGCTTATGAATGATACTCTCAGGTATTATTATAGCAAACATGATGAATACTTCAGGAATTAAAAGCATAACTATCTATGGTCAAAACTGCCGACACTATAATTGTATGATAAATTAGCTTGTACCATGTCCAAGGACTTGCCAAAATAAGAATTTAAACTTTTATAGACTGACTGAATCTATTTTTTTTTCCTTTTAGGATTGCAATATATTTTAATTTTTATATCATTATCAAATATAAAACTTCATGTAACATATCCAAAGGGATTGAAAAACTTGTCTTTGTAAATTCATAGAATCAAAGCCATGGGTGGATTTTAACCCATAGTCGAAAGAACCAAGAATGAGAAAAAATTAACGACTCGCTCACTGTCAGCATATTACTGGCAGAGTTGAAACTGGAATATGAGTTTTATAGCTCCCGGGTCTTCTCTAAGCTCGTCTACAAGTGACTAAAAGCTTTTAGCTTGGAAAATGTTCTACTCTTTTCCCATGTCCAGCATCCCTCTTTGCTTTTGACTTTACTAGCCTCTGATAAGGTTCCTTTTTCTCTTCCACTGGAGCTTTAACCTGCAACTGGATTTTAAAAGCTAGAGACAAACAGCTACCATTAGTCTGCTTCCCATCTAGCCTCTTGTTTCTCCCACAAGTCTCCCACTTTGTATGTTCTACTATTACATAGTTTGATCGTGTTCTTCCCCATCTGCAGACCCATTAAGGGCTTATTTCTGATCCTTAACTGTTGATTTTACTAGGACTCAAGTAATATATTGTAAGTTTTTAAATATGATTGAATATTTAATTTATTTTTAATAAACATTTTATTTTGAAAGAATTATAGATTTGTGGAAATGTTGCAAAGATAGTATAGGAGTTCCCCATATATTCTTTCTCCAGTTTCCACTATTGTTAACATCTTACATAACCATGGTATTTTTGTCAAATCTAA
Source organism: Mustela nigripes (assembly GCF_022355385.1). Classification (NCBI taxonomy): domain Eukaryota; kingdom Metazoa; phylum Chordata; class Mammalia; order Carnivora; family Mustelidae; genus Mustela; species Mustela nigripes. The sequence goes on from NC_081566.1 coordinate 47,757,131, forward strand.
GAAATCACTGTTGGTTCCTATGCAATGATTTTATTTGGATTTCACTTTTTTCCACTCATGTCATTTTTTTTTTCTGTTCTAAGATCCTGTTGAGAATTCCACATTGCACTTATTTTTTTTTTTTAATTTTATTTTTTCCTTGTTGCATTTCCTAGTCATGTCTGTTTAGTTGCCTCTGTCCATGACAGTATCTCAGTCTTTCCTTGTTTTTCATGACTTTGGAAGTTCCGAGGAACACTGGTAAGGTATTTTGCAGAACATCTCTCTCTTTGGGTTTGTTTGATGTTTTTTATCATGACTAGACAGGATGAGTTTAGAAAAAAGAATACCACAGAAGTGGAATGCCTATACTGTAACATATTAATGGGTACATACTATCAGTATAACTTGCATTGGTGATTCTAACCTTGTTCACGTGGCTGAATTAGTGTTTGTCAGATTTTTCTAAAGTTTCTAAAGTCATTTTTCTAACCTTTATAAGCTCTAATCTTAGGAAGCAAGTCACTAAGTTTAGCCCACGCTCAAGTGGGAAGGCACAGAATTAAGTTCTATCTCCTGGAGGAGGGAGTATCTACAGAAATTATTTCTAATTCTTTTGTAAGGAACATTTGTCTCTTCTTTCCCATTTTTTTTTTTTATTCACCAACTTATTCTATCAGTATAAACTCATGTATATTTTTATTTTTCTGACTGTATGGTGACCACAATATTGGTTTTTTTTTTTTTGATGTACAATAGATCTAGCTTTTGTCATTGGTACTCATTTGAATTATCTCATTCAAATTAGTTGCTGGTTGCAAGCTTTTTAAGAAGGAAAATGCACTTAGTTTCTCAACTATCATTATGGGAAGCAAAAAATTATTAGATATCAACAAATACTGAAAAGAAACTTTTAATTACTGAGATTTTTTTTTTTTTTTTAAAGATTTTATTCATTTATTTGACAGAGAGAAATCACACAAGTAGATGGAGAGGCAGGCAGAGAGAGAGAGGGAAGCAGGCTCCCTGCTGAGCAGAGAGCCCGATGCGGGACTCAATCCCAGGACCCTGAGATCATGACCTGAGCCGAAGGCAGCGGCTTAACCCACTGAGCCACCCAGGCGCCCTAATTACTGAAATTTTTTTGCTGATAAAAAAATATCTTGGAAAGAAACATACAATGTTCACTGTCATTTGAAAGTAGACAAAATATCATAGTTTTCTATGTACTTTAATCCTCAATTTCAAAATTAGCAATGTTTTGTCACACTTTATTATCCTTGGTCCTTATTTTTTAAATAATTCATTTTTGATGTATAGTATTTATATATGCTTTACTACTGTGATACAATTTCTAAGATTCTCATTTATAGTTGATTTACAAGAAAAATATCCTAGATCTTATTCTCCCTTTTGAAATGTAGCATAAAATAATAAAAAAATACATTGAATGCATCTGGGGCACAACTTTAGAACACTCATTAAATAAAATAGACTTTACTTTTAGTTTAAAGATTAGACACAGTCATAATAAAAGCTCAGTAAGATACAAACAGTGCCCCTGCCCACCAATCCAGTGCTAGACTAATTAATTTAAACAATGACACAGACATAAAAAATAAATATCAATGACTAAGAAAGTCACATAACAAAGGGAAGAAGACTATACTTAACAAATTATAAAGTTTTGACAGTTTAAAAAATGCAACTGCTGCAATTTTTGATAGACTGAAAGAAAAAAATCTGAGGTTTAGAAGTAGACTTAAAGAGTAGAGAAAATTAATATCTAATAAAAGTAGCCTAATATTTTTTTAAAAATATTTTATTTATTTATTTATTTATTTATTTATTTATTATTTATTTATTTATTTGACAGAGAGAGATCACAAGTAGATGGAGAGGCAGGGAGAGAGAGAGAGAGGGACCCTGAGATCATGACCTGAGCCGAAGGCAGCGGCTTAACCCACTGAGCCACCCAGGCGCCCAAAGTAGCCTAATATTTAAAGAGCTCCTAAAAATCAGAAAGAGTAAGACCAAAACTCGAAGGAAAAATGGCAGAAGCTGTAAATGCAAGTGGGACGTAAATATATGAAGTTATGCTAAGTCTTAGTCATTGGATAAGGGAGAATCAAACAAACTAATAGAGGTATTTATGGAAATATTGGGTAAATCTAAATGAGGTCTATAATTCAGTTACTTACATTAGACCTCCAAAAAGTAGAACTTTTCAGTTATACAAGATGATTGAGTTCTGGAGATCTAAAGAACAGCATGGCGATAATAGTTAACAAAACTGCATTGTATGCTTTAAATATGCTAAGAGGATAGATCTTAAATCTTCTATGCACACACACACATACCCAGACACACACATAATGGTAGCTATTTAGAGAGGAGGATAAGTGTTTTAGCTTGATTGTGGTGATTCTTTCACATTTACTACAGATGAGTGTCTCAATCAGAGGAGGCCAGTAATGACTAAATATATATTGTAGTTGTAGGCATCTCGGTTGGACAGTTCCACATAATTTTGTTATTTTTAATTTCAGGAACATTTCACACAGACTCCTGGAGTGTTTTTGTAATGAAATTCCCTCCCAGCTCCACATGCATATATTCACTCACACCACTCTTTTTTTTAAGGGTAAAGATGGCCGCTGTTTGATGATGTTGCTACATTTCCTTTGTGGTCTTGAATGGACGTGTTGACATTTATCAGTGATTACCTGTGACTCCAAGTTTCCTTCGGTGATGAGTATGTTATCATTCTTAGGAAGTGTGTGAAAGAAATGACCTCTGAGAAACAGTTTGAATGGAAACCTTCTTTGGTCTTAGTTTTACTCTGCTCATGGAACCTGGCAACTTTCATACTCACATTCCCTAAGCATTGCTTATTTGCTTTATTTTTTTAATAGTAGAATATAAGTATCTCTAGGATATAGAGCTGATGTCAAAATTGAGGATTACTATAATAATTAAAGTACCTCTGTGTCTAGGGACAAACAGTGAGAGAAAGAGGGAGAGTGAAAGAAAGATAAACAATCTTTAGAAATCCAACTTGAAATACTGCTTATAATTGCATTCCTAATGAGGCAAGAGATGCTCAAATTCCAGGTGACCAGGTTTTATATTTAGGATAGAAATAAAACTAAAAATGATACATAACAGATAAATTGTGTTTTTATATTTTAAGCTATTTTTCCTAACTTTGCGTTTAAATATGATTCATATAAGTTCATAAAAGTGGTTTTGTTGCTGGTTGGACTGGGGAGAACTTGGGCCCTGAGGCCTCAACACAGACCATCTGAAAGATATTGCTAAAGTGTCTTGGTCTTGCCACGAGAAATTATTCAAGGACAAACACAGTAGATGAACAGCAGAAGCAGCGAAGTTTATTAAAGTGAAATTATAGTCTTGAGATATGAGAGCAGGGAGCTCATGGGAGAGCTGGGTGCTGGGGTTTGGGTCTCTATCTTTTACTGATAGTTGTTACAAGGGGGTGAAATATTCGTTACTTGAGGTGGGGATTTCTTGGAAGCAGGGTGCTCTCTTCCACGAATGTGGGTTACAGTACCTTTTCTTCCTTATTTGCTCAGGGGATTCTAGCCTGCTTTGTCAGCCATCTTGGTCCTGTCTGGTTTGATCTGGTTTGTGGTTTTGTTTTGGATTGCTGCCAGGACAGGCCTCTGACTCTCATAGTTAGCAATAACTTCTTCCTAGCTGCCCTCCAGGCATCCTGTTAGAACCTAACTACTTACTCTAACACTTTAAACACTAAAATTTCACATTTTCTTTCCAAGTTAGTATGAGTCCAAGAAATTGAGAGAAATACTAGAGTATTTCAAGTGACATTAGTGTTCAGCTCACCAGAAAGTTATGTTTGTGAGGAAGAATGGTTCATCAAGGTTTTACATGACGGGATAAAATATTCTTTCAGGACTTCTACTTCCTTTGCTTTTATTCTCTGTCCATAAGGGAAAAGCAGGCTTTTAAGTACCTCAGTTGCCTTGGCGCTAAGAAGGAAGTGCTCTTGACAGAAGACACAGGGAAGAAGTGCTCTCGCTTTGAACACATAAATTACATCCCTGGTTTATTATCATTAAGTTTGATTGTAGGAATCCCTCTTTTGGGCCCTAACCGACTTGGACTGTATTGTCACAACTGGGCTCCTGACAAAATGAGTACCAGTCCTGGGACTTGGAACTTGCCCTCACACCTTGAGAGGCTCTGTCAGAGTTATCAGCTAACCTCTCTCTAAACTCTCTTTATAGAACAAAGGTTTCTTTCTTTTTTCCTTTTTTCTCCTCAATTAATACACGAAGAAAGACAAATTCAAATGTAAATCAAATGATTAACGCTTTCTACCCTTGAGTTTGCAGGTCTTCTAAATAACAAAATTATGGTTACTTAGAGCTTCTACTGTCTCTTCCAGAACAAATTCATCCTTTCCTTTCTAACTTTACCTCCTCCTACCCAGGGATTTCTTCTCCCACAGGATGTCCTAAAATCTCCCATAAAGTACTCACACTCGCCTATGAAATCATGTGGTTTCATTAAGTTGTTCTGCCCATCTCTGTGCAGAATCAGCGCTCTGATGATCAAGTCAAGACCAGGTGGTCCTGAAATGGCCAGGATTGAACAGCACTGGCTCAGTGCTTTGCTCATCCCCATTAACGTGAGGCACCTATCCAGGTTTCTGCCTCATCCTACTGTCTCAAATGTTCTTTTCTGAGAAAAAGCAGGTCATCTCTTCTCCTTATATCAAAAAATAATGCTTGATATTTAAGCAGTTATGTTGGGAGAGGGCTAACCTAGTTCATTGTTATTTCCTTTAATTCTTTCTATGTTCATGAAAATTTACATATTTATCAAATGCATATGCCTTAGCATACTCTACTGGTTTCCTATTGCTGCTGTATCAAATTACTATAAACATAGTGGCTTCAAGCAACCCAGATTTATTTTCTTACGGGTTTTGGAGGCCAAAAGTCCAAAGTGTGCCTGACTGGGTTAAGATCAAAGTGTCAGCAGGGCTGTGTTTTTTTCGGAGGGCTCTAGGAGTAAATCCATTTTCTTGCCTTTTCCAGCTTCTAGAAAGCTCAGAGTTCTGCTCCATACGTTGCAATGTCCAGTTGAGTCTTTTTTTCATGACATCACTTTGATACTGACTTTTCCCACTCCCTCTTCCACGTTTAAGTACCCTTGTGATTACACTGGTTGCATCTGGATAATCCATGATAATCGCTGTATTTTAAGGTCAGCTGACTAGCAATCTGAATTCCATCAATTACCTTATTCCCCTTGGGCATTTCACATATCCACAAGTTCTTAAGGATGGGGCCTGGACATCTTTGGATGGCCATTAGTCTCTCTCCCACACATAATTCCTAACAAGAAAAGTCCAGAAAACAGGATGAGGGTAAAATTAAATTTTCCTGATAGCTGAGTTTGGTTTAATGACAGGATATAATTTTGAAAGTAAGAGTGATTTTGTGCCCTCATATACTTCATTGCTCAAATAGTCTTCTCCTATGGTCTCTTTGATGCCTGAATATTATAGTCTGGGTTTCTAGTAAAAATGTAAATGTGGAATGAAAAGGATTTTTTTTTTTTTTGTCTTTACCATTTATCTCCTTCACCTCCTCACTCCTGGTGGAAAGTGGTTCTTTTACTATAGTGACATATTAATGTTATTCTCTACATCACACCCGAAATGATCAGTAAATACTCTGAAATTAAGCAGATAAATAATTATCCTCTTGGTGACACACTTTCCAGTATTTCCAAAGTATTTTGAACACAAAGATTTTTTATATATCAATGCAAATTTGTATCAAGCTAGTTGTGATTCTCTCAGCATCTATTGATTAAAAAATATTTCAAAACAAAAAGTACTATGATTTAATTAATGGTGTTAAGTAAGTATGTACAATATTTATCATGACACATGCATATGTTTTGGGCAATGGTACATGAAGTATATGATGTCATCTACCTATTCATTTTATGCAGCTTTGTACACATAGATATTCAGGTTCATAGGTCCTTAGTAGTTAACTGCAAACTACTGCCTATAAGTCAAAAACCTCTCAAATCTATCTTCCTATTTTCTGTCAACAACACTGTTTAAATATTTCAGAGCACTGCAAAATACTATTGTCTCAATTTTGACACTTAAAAAGAAGAACTTAGAAATTTACAAAGAAAAAGTGTTGAAAATTCTGAAAGAGAAATGTGCAAATAAATTGATTTTTATCCCATCTCTGGTAGTTGTCTAGTATAAAATAAAGAAGTAATTTAAAATTAACTTATTTTACAAAATTAAGATATGCTCATTAAATGTTACTTGATAATTACCCCATAACATCTCAGATCAAATTCTTAAAACTATTAAGCCTAATGTGTCTTCACATTTTATTCCTGATGTAAGCTTTCAAGAAACAGTATGCCCACTTATGATTAACACCAGTTCCATACAAGCCAAGACTATTTTGTAGATATTTAGAACACTAAAATTTCTACCTGAAACCTAAAGTACATTGTTTTACTGAGTAGTTTTCTATGCTGGAGAGAAGACTGTGTTTTATGGAAACATATTTGGAAAGTAACTTTTAGAAAAATAAAATAATGCATTTGGTGAGATACACAAACTTAACTATCAATGGGCAAATATCACATATGTGTATGGTCATAACTTTTTATTTAATTTCCCTTCTGTACTTTTTGGTACAGAATTTTTCATAAAATATATTTACTATATATTTTGGTAAAATATATTTACTATAACATTTATTAGAAAAAATAAGAGAGATTGAAACTCTAAATGATCATCACATATAAAAAGTCCTGTTTGCTTATTGAGATTCACTTAGAACAGAAGAACGTGGCAAATAAATCATGTACCTAAATAATGGCTTAAATGAGATTACAGAAAATTTAGGTTAGTAAAAAAGTAGAGGTCAATGTTAAATTACATGGTTTGGCTAACAAAATAAGTCTCTTCGCTTTGTCTTATTCATTTAGATAATTTTTTTAGACATTTCATCTTTCATTTGAGATTTGGCCAAGGACTCCTAAATTTTTAAATAGTTCCTCAAGTTTATTTAGATGATGCATTGTAGTTGTTTTTAATGCATTTTTAGATATGTACTGTAGGCCTTCCTGATCAGATGACTGTGGTATAATTTTACTTTAACTCTTTATGTAGATTTAAGATTATTAGGAAGAGGGGCACCTGGGTGGCTCAGTGCATTAAGCCTCTGCCTTTGGCTCAGGTCATAATCTCAGGGTCCTGGGATCAAGCCCCACAGCTGGCTCTCTGCTCAGCAGGGAGCCTGCTTCCTCCTCTCTCTCTCTCTGCCTGCCTCTGCCTGCTTGGAATCTCTTTCTGTCAAATAAATAAATAAAATCTTTTAAAAAGATTATTAGGAACATATTAATGCAGAAATGACATTAACAATTTATAATTTCATGATAGATAAAATTGCCTCAAATCTGATAAAAACAGGGTGTTATATAAGAAGAAGAGACTGGCATATTTCCATTGCTAAAGGCTAAGGACACAGAACATTTGCAGATTAAATAGTGTGTGAATTTTAGTTTATGTGCCCGTTATAGCCACTGTCGACAGGAAACAGGATGCACACAGAGTGAAACAGGACTTGCAGTGTCACTTGAGGTTTGTTCTCTGAAATTTACCAAGACTACTGCCAATAGCAATATCTGTAGTAGGAGCCTAACATTTTGGTTTTATTTACATAGCTAAACAATGAACTAAGAATTGATAATTTATCATTCACTTTTCAGAAACAATCATTGAATCTTTTCTCAAAGGAATAGAGACCTCTAAAAACCAGTAACACCTACACAGAGTATCTTATTTTTCATAAGATGTTAAATAAATTTTTAAAGTAAATTTCTGGTACAAAAGGAAATCTACTCTGATCACTTACAAATCATATGATGTTTAGGAATGTTGCACTTCAAATATTTTCTTACTAGTACGTTCGTAAATAATATTCTTTAATTTGAGAGAGAATTTTAGCTTCTTTTGAAAACCAGGTAGAGGCAGAACAGGGGTTAACTCAGATTAGATATTGAGATCTTTTAAAAATTATAGTGAATGATGTTTTATATTGGTTAGATATTATGCTTTGATACTTAAGAGGAACATTGACAGGGAGCTGTGAATAACATAGATTCGAGTTTCAGCTGTCCTGGGCTCATAAATTGCTAGCTGTATGACCTGCAAGTCAATTAGCCTCACTCTGCTTCAATTTTGTCATTTTAAAAATACTGATAATACTGTCATTTGCAAATATCTTCTCCCATTCCGTGGGTTGCCTCTTTGTTGTTTTGACTGTTTCCTTTGCTGTGCAGAAGCTTTTGATTTTGATGAAATCCCAAAAGTTTATTTTCGCTTTTGTTTCCTTTGCCTTTGGAGACATATCTTGAAAGAAGTTGCTGTGGCTGATATCGAAGAGATTACTGCCTATGTTCTCCTCTAGGATTCTGATGGATTTCTGTCTTACATTGAGGTCTTTTATCCATTTTGAGTTTATCTTTGTGTACGGTGTAAGAGCACTGGGTGTGGTGAAAAAATAAGAGCACTGGGTGTGGTGAAAAAATAGTGAATACTGTTATGCTGAAAATAAAGAAAAAATAAAGAAAAAAAATAAAAAGAAATAAAAAAATAAAAATACTGATAATAGTAGTACATACCTCAACAGATTGTCGTCAGGATTAAATGAACTAATATAGGAAATCACTTAAAACATTGCCTGACATCTAAGAACTTTTTTGGGAAATAAAAAGCATTCATTTATTCATTTTATTTTAGGTGTTGTGGTCATACCAGTGCCTGGTATTATTCCCCTTTGAGAATAAGTTGTGGCTCCCGTTTTCAAAGAACTTACCAGTCAGCAGTTAGCTTCCATGGGGTTATAGTTAATGTTCATGTAGTGAAGGAGAGAGATACTGTGTGTAGAGTGAGATACTATCAACATGCCAAAAACTGTTTTTATACAGCTGCAGGTAAATTTAGAGGTGCACTTAGGAGTTAAGGAGGAGGAACCAACTGTGGGCACACATTTAGGTAAGCTGTCGAACCTCTGAAGACTGTTGTCTCTGTGGACCCTGATATAAAGAATGAGGCAGGGGCTAAGTGGAGACTTGAGATAAAGATGGAAAAGAAGGGAAAGAAGAAATCACTGAACCTCTCACATACCATGTTAATGCTTGCAATTTATCTTGTATTATTCTTAAGAAAGTCATTTAAGATGGTTTAATATAATAGCATGTAAAATTTTCAATTTCCATTTTGGATAATTGTCTTATAGACATCATTCTTAACTAGGAAATAACATAAATTTATTTTTTAAATGTGATTTAAAAATGGGTATTGGCTCACATGGAGATCTAGGATTTAGCAAAAGAAAAAAAAGAATTAGATTTTGAATTATAGTTTAATTCAAACAAAACTTACTTTTCAACATATTTTAAATTCTTGAAAGACTAAGTAAATCACAGTATTTTTATAGCATGAAATAAAATTTGCATAATTTTACATTTAATGGAATTTTATCATTCTATCATGATGTCACATGCTGAATAAGAATGCAAAGATGCACCACCTACATTAATAAATGAGTGCTTTTAAGGCCACATGTTATGCATAATAACTGATGAATATAAGCAATCTACATTTTACATTTTTATTAACCATATGTTATTTTATTTTTCCAGTTTTATTAAGATATAAGTAACATAGACCTCTGTATAAGTGTAAGATGTACATGTTGATTTGATTCACTTATATATTGACTACCATGATAGCATTGACTAAAACCTCTGTCACCTCACAAAATTACCATTTCTTTTTTGGGGTGAGGACACTTAAAATCTTCTCTCCTAGCAGCTTTTAAGTACATAGTATAGTTTTACTAACTATAATCACTATGTTGTACATTAAATACCCACAACTTATTGATTTTATAATTGAAAATTTGTACCCTTTAACCAACATTTCCCCATTTCCTCCAACACCCAGCCGCTGGGAACCACGATGCTCTGTTTCTATGAGCTGGACTTTTATCTATTCCACATTTAACTGATATTCCACAGTGTCTGTCTATGTGACTGATCTTACTTAGCATGAACCTCTCAGGGCCCATCTATGTGTAGCAAATGGCAGGATTTCTTTTTTTCTCTTGGCTGAATAACACTACCTTTTATATATATAAATCTTTACCCATTCATTCATTCATAGACACTTAGGTTGTTTCCATATTGTGGCTATTGTGAATAATGCTGTAATGAATATGGAAGTGCAGATATCTCTTTGAGATACTGATTTCATTTTCTTTGGATATATACTTAGAAGTAGGATTGCTGGATCGTAACCATATGCTATTTTAGATACAAGCATTAGGATCAGACAGTTTCATAATAAGATTCTAGGTGAACATATTCATTTGTTCCCAATCAGTGGAGACACTACATAGATATGAATGAGAAAAAAGCATAAATTGTTATTTCTAGATAGTATAGCATCAGTTACAGGATTTAATATTGATCTATGCTAATAATTTTGTAAAATTAATGAATAATTACTTTAAAAATATTTTTAAACAGAGGGATAATTTGTAAAGATTGTGACCAAGTTAGTTTAATTTAGTATTTTGAACTTCAGTTGATAATGCCTATAATAAAGCTATTTTCTGACTACTTTATAAAAGTTCTATTTATTGCTTTCTAATCTTAAATGCAAATCCTTTGACAGAGGAAGAGATTACTTTCTCTGTATTTCCCATCAGCATTTTTTACCATGAATATTAACCACACTGAATAATTTCTTAGGGTAGAAATAACTTACATGAGGAATTCATACATAAATCAATTAGAATAAGGCTCAATACGTGTATTGAAGAATACTTAGCTATACCAGACCACTTGTATATTTGATTATATTATATTTAATATCTAAAATAGTTGCTATTGATTTCCTAGAAAAAAAATGTTTTATCACTTGTATGTGTGAGTGTTGTGTGTATATGTATGTATCTTGGATTATTTGTTAATGTGTATAGTATGTATATCTATGGAGATATACATACTGTTATTACATGCTTCTTGGATATTTCTCATAGTTTTAAAAAATTCTATGTCAATATTATTTTCATTGATTTATTGTTGAGAACCAATTAAATACTAGACTTTGACCAGGAAAGACAAACATTTCCTAAATTCCCATAATGTGGAGGAGAATCTTCTATCAGTATCTGCCAACTTAGAGGCACTACATGTTGCTAAGATGGAATGGAGAGCTTTCGAAATGTTGGGACCTCGGGAGAGTTTACCTAATGTTCCATTCATGGGTAGGAAGGGGCGTTTCCTTATAAAGATTCTTCCTTCAAATATATCAGGGCAATTAACCACTCAGACAAAGTTCACTCATAGTTTCTCTATATAACTATATGTAAAGTAATGTAAAGGCCTCCGTTACACAAACACAAATGCAGTTTGTAAGGTCAATGTATTGTGTGATATTAAAAGAATTAATCTCACTAAACCATAGCATTTCTCAGGCATGTAATTTATGATCCAAACTGTGCTGTCCTAATGACAAACAGAAGCCTCCTGAAATACCCTCCCTTAAACTGTTCAAGTGTAACTGCTTGTCTCTTCTTTGTCATTTTTGGGCAAATAAAAATTTTGTATGGAGCAGTTTTCCCTAATATATTCCTTAGTGCTTACATGCTTAGATTCAAAGAGGAAACCTGCCATATAATCAATTATTATTTTACACTGCTATTTTCTTTGACTCATTCAGGCTTTCCTAATCATTTTTTGTAAGAAGTCTTACTGCTTTTAGTCTGATACTCTAATATAAATAATTTGTATTTTTACTGGGAAGTTTGGATCCTATGAAGATTTACATAGTGTGGAGTCTGTGTCTGCTTCCACTGAGATCAATATTTATAAAACTCACTTTGCTTTGTTCATCTTCCTGCAGTAAGACTATCCAATCTCCTCAGAATAGTGCATTTATCCTTAAATGCTCAAAATGTGTCTCACTTACCAACTAATTGTTATATAAAATATACTCTATGTTTATGTATACACCTTTCTCTGTATGCTTATGTTCTAGAATTCCTGACTCCCAGGATTATCCCTTTCTCAAAGCAGGGTACCACCACAGTATCTTCTAGGCATGGCCTAATCAATCTGGGAGAACAGAAGGGAGCTTCTGCGATGGTTGGAAAAGAAAAACAGGGACTCTTTCTAGCATATTAAGTTAATGCTAGGTGGTAGACAATCTTAGGTGTGGTAAAATATGTTTGCCTACTAGTTGTTTCATTTTAAAGTTGTATTGGGAAAAAATTTGTTTTTCCTTTCCCTCTCACCTGGAATTGCATAAGTCCTTCATACCATTCCAGTACCTGGCAGGATTAAATGATGTAGGGCAGAGACTGAGTAAAGAACAAGTCAGATCCTAGGGAAAGGCTGGAGAAGTTAAGAGGGGAGATGAGAAGAGAGACAGAGAGAGAGAGATGGACTTTGGGTTCTCGTTTATGCCAACTAAGTAGATGGACAATAAACTGATAAGCAAATGTTTATACATGTGGTATATGATTATATTATTTTATTAAATAAAAATAGAGATCTAGAAGTTGCATCTTTTGTGCATCAATATGCCAATCATTTTGCATATATTTTCACATTTAATCTCTAAATAACATTTAAAAAAGTATTACAATCACATGAATGATGTGCTCCTGAGAGAGGTTATGTCATACACCCTTGGTCAGCTCTTAAGTAAAAGAGTGAGGATTTTCTCAATAGTCTCTCCAGCTCAGCTAATTGCTTGGATTCAAACTCTTTAAAAAAAATTTTTTTTTAGGTAGGTAAGCTTAAAGTTATTAAAATTTTCTTATGTTATAAAAGTGTTATTTCCTAAAGGCAATAATTTTAATTTTCTTTCTTTTCCCCAAATCCCACTCCATTCATATCTATTTCATTTGTACCAATGAAATTACCAATATGATTTTGCTAGGCTAGCATGTTTAAATGCAAGTTAAATGACTTGGAATTAAAAGATATTCATGAACATTTCCTGAGGTATTTTAAAATTGCATAAACTTAGGTTCTTTATGGGTTTATGAGAAGGTATCATATTCACCAAGCTGTGCTCTTGTTTTTATTAGAAAAACAAAATCTCTTCTCCACCTTCTACACACGCGTGCACAGCTCTCTTTAAAGACTACCATGGTCAGCTTATGTCCTGCCTTTTCAAAGACTTTGTAAAAGTTTAATTGCTTCTTACCACTCGAAGATCCAGGGGTTGCTTATAGTTGACAGCTTCTGATGGTCACAGGTCCTGACACAGACGAAGTCACACTCAAATAATCCAACCAATTCTAGAAATTCTACTTTATTTCCTGATTCTGTTACCTTAAATTCTTCATGAAATAATTCTTTCAGGGGCACCTGAGTGGATCAGTCAGTGAAGCATTCACCTTGACTCAGGTCATGATCCCAGTATCCTGGAATCCAGCTCTGCATCAGGTTCCCTGCTCAGTGGGAACCCTGCTTCTCCCTCTGCCTGCTGCTCTCCCTGTTTATGTTCTCGTTCTCTCTGTCAAATAAATAAATAGGATCTTTGAAAAAAATATTCTTTTATATCAGGGAATAACTGAAGCAATTTCAAAAGAAAATTTGGTCAATACCCAAATAGTCATTTGGTTATTTCTTTCCTTTTTTTTTTTTATTTTTTTTAATTTTTATTTGACAGACAGAGATCACAAGTAGGCAGAGAGAGGAGGGGGGGAAGCAGAGAGCCAGATGTGGGGCTCAATCCCAGGACCCTGAGACCTCATGACCCAGGACCCTCATGACCTGAGCCAAAGGCAGAGGCCCCAACCCACTGAGCCACCCAGGCACCCCTCATTTGGTTATTTCTAACACCTGTATATTTAATGTCCAATGAATTAATATTTTGTGTTTGATTGTGTGACTTTTCCCATCTCATCGCAGAACAACGTAGATCACAAATTATAAGATACTATAAGGAGGATCAGCTATTATAATTTGTGGAGCCCAGAGAAAAATATAATTAAATGCTTCTTTCTCAAAAATTATTGAGAATTTCAAGATGACAACATCAGAGCATTAAACCAAGTGTGGGGACCCTCTGAGCACTGGACCCTGTGTCACTGCATAGGTCACATTCCCAAGGAACTAGCCCTGGCTATAAAATTTTAGCTCCTTGTCACATCATTCTTTTCTGGTAATAGCTTATATTCCAAGCATCCTGTAAATAGTCACATTGAAAAAAACAGGTAGAGTATAAATTATGTCTACTAATAAAATAAAATTAATTAATACATAATTCTAATATAATTTTTTAGGTTTTTTAAATTAATTTTTAAAAGATTTTATTTATTTATTTGAGAGAGAGAGAGATCACAAGTAGGCACAGAGGCAGGCAGAGAGAGAGAAGGGTAAGCAGGCTCCCTGCTGAGCAGGGAGCCCAATGCAGGGCTCGATCTCAGGACCCTGAGATCATGCTGAAGGCAGAAGCCCAACCCACTGAGCCACCCAGGCGCCCCCTTTTTTTAGGTTTTGAAAGCATCCCTGAAATATACCCTAAACTAAGTAAACTCTCAGAATTGGTAGTATGAAGAACTGAAACAAACACTAATTTGTCAGATTAGTTATCTATCTATAAGATCTATCAAGCTTATTTTGAGCATTAATACTTATAAAAATGATGGGCAATGAATGCCTTTAGGAAAATGCCCTTTTTGTTGTTATTGTTATTATACTAGTGGAACTTTCGAGGATTCTGTACAAAATGAACATGTTATTTTACCTTTCAGGCTGGCCACATGGATATTATTTTCTATCAGAGATACCTGATGTGTACAGTGAGGATTATGATCTTGATCTTGATTTGTCCTTCTCATCTGCTGTGTCTCAATGTATATTTTTCATATGCCAGGCTGTATATGGATAATTTGAATGGTTTATTCCAAACTGGTGTTTCTCTATTACTTCTGATTACATAATTAATAGATTTGGTCTAAAGCAAAATATGAAATTCCAGAATGAAAAATGAATAAATTACCCATATTTTTCTACTCCAAATTATTAAGTTTTTGTATGCAAAATCTTGGATATGGACCTCCATTGTTTATCTAGCATTTAAAAAAGGAGAGTATACTATACAGATTTCTAGAAGCCTTTTTCATTGAAAACCTATCAGGTCCATTTTTCTAGATCAATAAATATAGTTATATATTACTAACATTTGCATTGCAGATCATTATTGTTAAGGTGGAATTCACATAGCTCATCTCTGTTGCTGGAGAATAAGGACTTTGGCCAACTTTCTTCTCAGTCATTCTCAATCTTCTGACAAAGGTGGTATTATGCCTTATCTTTAGTTCCAGCATTGCCTATTCAACTATTGTTTACTTTGTAAGGAAGCTGTTGCATTGCTTTTTAACTTTAGGGGGTTTGTTTGGATATATGCCATTTTGGCTTTTGGTCATGCTTCACTCAACTGTGACTCCAGCTTGCTCAGATTCCTGTTCTTAAGAGGCTCTGTGGACAGGTCCCAAGAAGAAACCAGGCATGCACATTTGGGGAGAAAATCACCCATGCAGACTGAACAGTAAGCTCAAAAGGTCAATGAGTGTGTCGGATCATCAGCTGAGAGTAAGGTATGCGGAGGAAGTAATGTGACAATTTACCAATAAATGAAAAGAAGCTTAAGAAGTAAGCTTGCTATGAATCAAGAAAGGGATGTCAATGACTGGGTGAGATCACACAGATCTTTGGGGTTGATAAGACTAAAAAATTGAGAAGTCATGATATTGTACAAATCATTTTCATGGGTACTGAAGTCTCTAAGAATGATGACAAAAACACTGATTGGTATAGAGGTATCCATTATGTTTGGCTATTAAACTGGAGACTTTAAACCTTCTACTTACATCTCACAGGTAGAACATAATGTTCCTATGCTGTAGAATAAAAGAGTTCTCACACTAAGAAGGAAAAGGAGAGCAGAGGTAAGAAAGCTCCTTGTCTTTGTCTTTACTATTAAAAATTATGAAAATTTTTATTATGAAACTTCAGGAGTATTCTACACATTTATATTTAAATTTTAGGGAAAAATTAAAATCCTGGTTTGTATCTTAATGTAGTTTTATCTCTACTTCAAAGCTAATGTCTGAAATGTGGTGGACTGTCAATACCTATTTGATAATTTAATGAATCAATGAAGAAAATGACTGGGATGATTACTACTTATCAAGCATAAAAAATCTCTAATTCAAATTTCCAGTACACTGGCAATATACATGACAGTGTTCCTGCATAGTCTACATACATATAAAATAGCTTGGACAGTGGAAAGGGCATGACAAACTAGGTTAAATGATAGCTCTGTTAGTAACACAAAGTGTGACCAAAGGCAAGTTTTTAAAACTCAGTGAGGTTGTTCCCTTCCTTTCCATATTCCATATCCCATATCTGTGCTCTACACCCAAACTAACATGTAAGATTAATAAAAAAATTCTTAAGATGTGGCCTTCTAATGTGACTGGTTTTGAGTCTGTTATACATATCTCAAAGATTTCATTCTTTAAAGATGATAGATAGCGATTTCTATACATTTTTCTGTCTGTAGGCTATGTGGGAATCATTGATAAATGACTTGGTATTTTCAAGAATATGGTAAGAATAAATTTTATAGCTTCCTATGTTTCAGTGAAGACATGAGGCTAGTGCTAGCCAATGGATTGTGAGGAGAAGTCAACTATGGGCTTGGCATTGAATGGCAGGGCAGGGCAGTACCCTCAATGATTCTCATGTTCTTTCTTATACTACATGATAGGCATTAGATGGCCTTAAAATTCTTGATCTTAGTGTACCTTCCATATATAATCCCTATTCCCTTGAACTGGACAAGACCTATGGTGGATACATTGAGATGGGATAGAGGTTACATAATTTAGGTTACATTATATAGAAAAGTTGAAGAGATTTTGCAGATAGAAATAAGGTTCCTAATCAATTGACTTTGAAATAATATATTTTTTTTTTCTGGGAAGGCTTGATTTAATCAGGTAATCCCTTAAAAGAGAAGTTATCCTGCTGACCTTTGATGGGGTGAGTTGCCATGTTGTCTGTGAGTATGGCATGTGGTAAGGAACCATGACTGGCTCTTAGGACCTGAGGAGAGGACCTGTGTAGAAGTCAGCAATCAAAAGTAGACCACTCTCCTACATCCACAAAGGACTGAGTTCTGTCAACAACAATGTGATTTTGAAGGAGGACCATGGTTCCATGAAGAATGCTGATTACCATATTGTGATACACTGAAAGAGACTCAGGTAGATTGTGCCAGGCCCTGACCCCCAAAAAACTATAAGATAATAAATCTACATTGTTTTAAAAATGTTACTTTAGACCACGGAGTTTATGGTAATTTTTTATAAAGCAATACAAGACTAAAACAAGTGGCAATGTTTAAGAGATTGTTTTGACAGATTAGTTCCCTGAATTAAGATTACATATACAGTACTCTTGCCAAACCACAGTGCACATATAATGAGAACAAAACTAAAACTTTATTTTCTTAAAGTATTGATATTTGTGAGTTTTTCTCCCTTTCTCCTTCCCTCCGTCCCTCCCATCCTTCCTCTCTTCCCTAATTTCTTTCTTCCTTCCTTCCACCCATCTTTCATTTTTCACATCCTAAAATAGCCTATCTTAACGGATGAAAATTTGACACTGGAAGCCAAGGTCTATAATAACAAAATAACATATTTTACATTGCTTTAAGAAAT
Organism: Mustela nigripes; assembly: GCF_022355385.1. NCBI lineage: Eukaryota > Metazoa > Chordata > Mammalia > Carnivora > Mustelidae > Mustela > Mustela nigripes. The sequence goes on from NC_081566.1 coordinate 47,774,968, forward strand.
TTGCCTAGATGGTAAGGAAACTAATTTTAGAGATTAGAAAGATATTTATTCATGTTATGTAATGAAGAAATACATGATGATAAATAAGTAAAACGTGTAATACAAATAATTTTTCTTTTGACCTTGTAACTTTAGGGAATGAGTTTGGAAAATAGATGTTAGTAATGTATGTTAGCTATCATTGGCAGCATTTTAGAAATACAATGATGAAGAAATGCATTAAAAAATAATTGGCCGTTTTGTAAGCACAAATGAGAGAGCATAGAAAGAGTCCAAAAATGTAAGGAATTGTCGGATTGGAAAAAACAATTGCTTCTCAATCCTGACCAGTAAAAGATACTATTGAGAAATTCCTTGAACAACAAAGGTTCATTAAAACTTTCAGCCATGCAGAAAGAATGCAATCAAAGGTTTGGCTGTCACATCCATTGTTAAAACATCGATGGATTAAGGTGATAGGAGGTATATCCATTTGATTGGACAAAATGGTTCAGGGAAAAGAGTTAAGAATATGACTCTTCCACTAAGCCTGAAAGACTTGAGGTTCCTAAAATCTCCTTAAATCAAGAGAGAGACATATTTCAAAATTAACTCTTGATATAGTTCATGGCTCATGGGATTGGCTAGAATCAAGTAGAATTGAAGCTAACTTCTTGAGAGAGTTACCTTGCCAAGGAACCACTGAGCCTAGGCTAAAAACATCTGTGACTATTTGAAACTTATTTTTTAAGTCTCCAACTTTCTACAGGTAAGAAGTAGATTAAGAAAACTATGTTTTCTTGTCCCCTAAGGACATCAGAATACTCAATATCTACTTCAGATGTGCCAGAATAATAGAAGATAGAAGATATCTTTGGAGGCAGAAATAAAAATCAAAGAGGCTGAAGAATAGAACTTCATTGGATTCAGGGCCTAATTGACATATACTTGCCACAAATAGTATAGGGTCTTCTAGCTTTTGCCCATGGGATATTAGAATTGTTGTGGACCAATAACACCTGTGTACATTCCTTTATTACCATTGTGATGGGAGTGCTTATTTTGATAGTTCTATTTTTGTTTAATCAGTGTAGATTTTTTGGAGGTGGGGATACAGTTTTCTAGTATATCTATGGATCAAGAGAAGATCATAACTAGACCTGCTGTAGTGACTACTGCTCATCAGAGTTCTTGGAGTTTGAGGTCTGGGTCTTTATGGGACTTTAGAGTTACTTCCTTTTGGAAGGGAGGGAGTGTCTTTTACCTTGGAAGAAAAAATGAACCAAGTAAATGGCTGGAGAGTGGACTATCTTGCATTAATGCGGTTCACTAAAAATTTCTTTCTCTCTTCATTCCAGTTTTACAATATTATTCTATTTCTTAAGTCACCGTTGCTATGTGCAGTCATATAACTAATTATGGCCAAAGAATCACAGGTAGAAGTGACATATGTCATTCTCAGAGTGAGAATTTGATGGCAAAAACAAATTCAGAACTCTCTGTATCCTTCCAGATTCAGATATAAATATGGAATATTTCTATTCTCAGTAACAACTGGAAACTTCTGAAAGGAAAGATCACAAGTAAATCAGAAAATTCTAAATTGAGGATGACGGAACTATAAAGTTAGAAACAGGAAGAAAGACTGGGAGTGAGGGAGGAAAAAAAAGCCCAATCAAAAAATTGTCAAAAAAAAAAATTCACTGCAGGGGAAGGGGTATTTGAAGGAGATAAGTGGACAGTGGTCAAGCAATATTCCCAGATACTATGACTAGTTGTGATGGGGATGTCTTAATTGGTATGAGACTTAGGATGATAGTGATAAGTCATGTATTATGCCACTTGATAGATATTTAGGGCAAGCTGAAACTATCATTTCAGGCTTTAGTCACTGAGATTTGAGAGTTACTTGTTACCATAACATAACCTTATCCATCCTGAGAGAAACAAAAATGAAGGCTCAGTCATTTCCCAAACATATCATATAGGGAAAGATGTCAGGAGATCTACTCATTAGTCAAAATACTTCAAAATTTGATAGAATGGAATTTTGATATTTCATCTTTAATTTGTTTTCACAAGAAATTATTGTTATCATCTGGTTAAAAGTTCTACAGTGAAATAACTCTTAAATATTATTACATTTAAATAAAGGGGAAGTCAGTGGTGCCAAAATTAACATAGATACTGCTTGTTGATGTAAGTGATTCTATTTATAATGTTAAGAAAGATTAGCTTAAATATTCCATTTTAACTGCAATGTAAGTTGAAGTGCTGAAAGTTAAAATTACATGTTTTGAATGAATTTACCTATGAATTAAGTCTACTACTCATAGGAAATGTTTCAGCAATTTATCAAAATTCACATGAATATTCATTATAAGTTTACTTCTACTAAAAGTCTTAATTGTGCCAACACTTTTATGATGATATGATTGTGATGAAGAACCAACATAACATCATCTTATTTGTCACCAGAGAAAACCTATGTTTGTCTCATCAAAAAGTTTCAAGGCAAAAATAATTTTTAGAAACTTTACATAAAGGAAAGATCATGGTAGTTGAGTTGGAATAAAGCATTTATGCAAGGAATACCATCTTCCACTGTTAAATCCTTATAAAGATTATGTTTTAGGGGATGAAGTTAAGATGGTGGAATAGTAGGGGGACCCTGGGCTTTCCTCATTCTTTGAACATAGCTAGGTCAACATCAAATCATTTTAAACAATAGGAAATTGATCTGAGGATTAAGAAAACAATCTGTACAATTAGACAGAGAGAATGTGGTGGATGCAAGGTTTAGAGATGTGAATGAGGGAGAAAAAAGTCACACTGCAGTGGAGGTGTGGGAGCTCTTTTCATGGAGAGAAGCAGGAGAGAGAAGGAGAAAGTGGGAGAAAGAGTAGTGTGTAGTGTTCACACAAGACACTGTGGTGTGGGGAATTCCCAGATTGCATAGAAGACAATTTCCCCCTTCCAGAGTACATTGGGAAGAGGGTATTTGGCCTCTCCAAGGACTAAAGGTCTGTCAGCCATGGACTGGCCATTCAAAAGCAGGGAAGAGAGAAACATGCAAAAGACAGATAACCTAGTTGCAGATTTTTGTTGTCCTTCATCATAGATTCTGGGCATGTGACTGCTTTTCTGGGACAGAATAGTGCCAGGCACAGTGCTGTAAGACTCTCCTTGGGGAGAGGGGAGTGGTCCACACCTGGCCAGGTCCTTTAAGATTTAGAATTTTGAATCCCAGCTGCCAGCCAGAGGTATAACACAGGAGAACGCTGGTGCTGGGTGTGCCAGTGGCCTAGATACTCACAGGCTGTAGGCAGGGATCTGACAAAAGCCTGAGACAAAGGAGGGGAGATGGTCCCTTTCTGTGTGGGCCTCCTGAATGGCACAGCCACAAATTCCCCTCTCAGGGGATGAGAAGGTGGAATGATGCCATCTTGCATATTCCCTCCACAAAGACAGCTGGACTTCAGAGAGAAGCACAGTGCCTCCAGTGGAAGCTGAGTCACTTACACCAAACCCAGCTCTCTTGTGCCCAGCAGGGGCATCTTTACTAGGACAGATCTGACTGTGAGCTACTATAGTGGGACCCTCCTTCAGAAGACCAACACAGTCACCTTAATGTACCAAATTTACTGATCATAGAGTGCTCCAAAGTGTCAGCTTCAGTTTTGGTGGAAATAGGATCAGGCTTGGTCATTCTTTTTCTTTGTCTTTTCTTTCCTTTTTCATTCATTCTTTCTTTTTTTCTTCCCTTTTCTTATTTTTTCCTTTTTTATTTGGATTTAGGCTTATAGTTTTTTATTCATTTGTTGGTTTGTTTCCTTTTTTCGTTTTTTAGATCAGACTTCTTTTTAAATTTTCTTTTCTTTTTTCATTCTCTCTTTCTTTTTCTTTGGAATCAGGTTTATAGTTTTTTTGGGGGGGGGGTTTGTTTAGCTTTTTTTGTTCCTTTTCCTTTTTCTTGGATCAGGTTTTTATCTGTTTGTTTGTTTGTTTGTTTAAATCAGATTTATCTTAAAAAACACATAAAAGCACATGTAAAAGTCCAAACATTCCCCACTGCAAGCAAGGAGGAACTTTGCAGAAGCCTTACCTGGAGAAAGAGCAGCGAAAACACAACAGTAGAGTGCACACAGCATACACCAGAAACACTTTCTGCAGTGTCAGGCTCTGAACAGTGTTATGAACACTTCTTAATACAGTATTACTCTCAGGAGCAGTAAACATAACAAATTTTTATAACACACAAAATACAGAAAGCTAGATATAATAGCAAGATGGAGGAATTCTGCCCAAAAGAAAGATCAAGAAGAAATCACAGGCAGGGATTTCCTCAAAACAGATGTAAGCAGTACATAGAATTTAGAACAACAGTCATAAGAATACTACCTGGGGTTGAAAGATGCATAGAAGACACCAGGGAAACACTGGCTGCAGAAATAAAAGACCTAAAACCTGGTCAGGCTGAAATAAAAAATACTATAACTTACATGCAAAACCAACCTGATGTAATCACAGGAGGACAGAAGAAACAGAAGGATGAATAGTTGATATGGGAGATAAAATTATGGACTATAATGAAGCTGAAGAGAAGAAAGAAAGAAAACTATTAGGTCACAAATTTAGACTTAGGGAACTCAGCAATTACACAAAGCACAATGATATCATTATCATAGGAATCCCAGAGGAAGAGCAGGAAAAAGGGATAGAAGAATTATTTGAACAAATTATAGCTGAGAACGTCCCTAATCTGAGAAAGGAGACAGACACGCAAGTCAAAAGGTACAGAGAACTCCCTTCAAAATCAACAAAAACAGGTCAACATCAAGACATATCATAGTGAAACTATCAAAATACAAAGATACAGAGAGTTCTGAAAGAAGCTAGAGAAAAATTTCCTTAACCTACAAGGGTAGACATATAAGTTTAGCAGAACACCTGTCCACAGAAACTTGGCAGGCCAGAAGAGAGTGGCAGAATATATTCAACATGCTAAAGGGGAAGAATATGCAGTCAAGAATACTATATCCAGCCAGGTTGTCATTTAAAAGAGAAGGAGAGATAGTTTCCAAGACAAGCAAAAACTAAAGGAGTTTGTGAACACTAAACCAGCTATGCAAAAAATATTAAAGGGGATCTTTTGAGTGGGGAAGAAAAACCAAAATCAACAAATAGCAGAAAGGAACAGAGACATCTATAGGAAGAGTGACTTTACAAGTGATACAATAGCACTAAAGTCATATCTATCAATAATCACTCTAGAAGTAAATGGACTAAATGCTCCAATCAAAAGACATAAGGTATCAGAATGAACAACAACAAAACAAGACTCATCCATATCCTGCTTACACAACTCATTTTAGACTCAAAGTCATCTCCAGATTGAAAGTGAGAGGATGGAGAATTATCTGTCATGTTAATGGACATCAAAAGAAAGGTGAAATAGCCATATTTATATCAGACAAACTAGATTTTAAACCAAAGACTGTAAAGAAGAGACAAAGAAGGGCACTATACCATAATAAAGGGGTCTATCCAACAAGAAATCAGTAATTATAAATATTTATGTCCCCAACTTGGGAGCATCCAAATATTTAAATTGGTTAATAACAGACTTAAAGAATCTCTTTGATAATAATACAATAATAGTAGGGGACTTTAGCACTCTACAAACAGTGATGGACAGATCACCTAAGCAGAAGATCAACAGGAAACAATGGCTTTTAATGAACACTGGACCAGATGGATTTAAGAGATATACTCAGAGTACTTGATCCATAAACAGCAGAATACACATTATTTTTGAGTGCACATGGAACATTTTCCAGAATAAATCACATACTGGGTCACAAATCAGGTTTCAATCAGTAAAAAATGATTAAGATTATACCACGAATATTTTCAGACCATAATGCTATGCAACTTGAAGTCAACCACAGAAAAAAAAATTGGAAAAACCCCACAAATACATGGTGGTTGAAAACACCCTCATAAAGAATGAATAGGTTAACCAGGAAATTAAAGAAGAAATTTTAAAAATACATGGAAGTAAATGAAAATGAAAACACAGCAGTCCAAAACCTTTGGGATGCAGCAAAGGTGGTCACAAGAGGGGAGTAAACAACAATACAGGCTTTCCTCAAGAAATAAGGAAAGTCTCAAAGATACAACCTAACTTTATACCTAAAGGAGTTGGGAAAAGAAAGCAAATAAAGCCTAAAACCAGCAGAAGAAGGGAAGTAATTAAGATTACAGGAGAAATTTAAAAAGAAAGAAAAAAAAACCAGAACAGAGCAAAGACACTAGGATCTGGTTCTTTGAAAGAATTAACAAAATTGGTAAACCCCTAGCCAGATTTATTTTTAAAAAAGAGAAAGTACCCAAAGAAATAAAACCATGAATGAAAGAGGAGAAATCACAACCAACATCACAAAAATAAAAGCAATTATAAGAGAATATTATGAGCAATTATATGCCAACAAATTGGGCAATCTAGAAGAAATGGATAAATTCCTAGAAACATATAAAATACCAAAACTGAAACAGTAAGAAAGAAATTTGAAGAGATCCATAACCAGCAAAGAAATTTAATCAGTCAATCAAAAATCTCCCAACAAACAAAAGTCCAAGGCCAGATAGCATCCCTGGGGAAATGTTGCAAACACTTTAGGAACAGTTAACACCTGTTCTTCTCAATCTGTTTCAAAAAAAAAAAAAGAAATAGAAGCAAAACTTCCAAATTCATTCTATGAGATCAGAATTACCTTGGTTCCAAAATCAGACAAAGATCCAATAAAAATGAGTATTACAGAGCAATATCCTTAATGAACATGAATGCAAAAATTCTTAACAAGATATTAGCTAACTGAATTGAACAGTACTTTAAAAGAATCATTCACTATGATCAACTGAGATTCATTCCTGGGCTGCAGGGGTGGTTCAATATCCACAAATTAATCAACGTGGTAGGCCACATTGATAAAAGAAAGGATAAGAACTATATGACCCTCTCAGTAGAGGCAGAAAAGCATTTGACAAAACACGACATCTTTTCTCTTTTTTTTTAAGATTTTATTTTATTTATTTGACAGACAGAGATCACAAGTAGGCAGAGAGGCAGGCAGAGAGAGAGGAGAAGGCAGGCTCCCTGATGAGCAGAGAGCCTGATGTGGGGCTCGATCCCAGGACCCTGAGATCATGACCTGAGCTGAAAGCAGAGGCTTTAACCCACTGAGCCACCCAGGTGCCCCCAGCATCTTTTCTTAATAAAAACCCACAAGAAAGTGGGGATAGAAGGAACATACTTCAAAATCATAAAAGCCATATATTAAAGACCCACAGCTAATATCATCCTCAATGGGGTAATAACACAGCTTTTTCCCTAAGGTCAGGAATAGGAGAGGGATGTCCACTCTCACCTATTGTTCAACAGAGAACTATAAGTTCTAGTCTCAGCAATCAGACAACAAAAAGAAATAAAAGGCATCCAAATCATTAAGGAAGAAGTCAAATTTGCACTGTTCACAGATGACATGTTATTCTATGCAGAAAACCTAAATTCTCCACCAAAAACAATTGCTAGAACTGATACATGTATTTAACAAAGCTGCAGGACATAAAACCAACATATAGAAATCTGTCGCATTTCTCTATATCAGTAATGAAACAGCAGAAAGAGAAATCAAGGAACCAATCCCACTTATAATTGCACCAAAAACCATAAGATACCGAGGAGTAAACCTACCCAGAGAGGTGAAAGACTTGTATGCTAAAAACAATAGAACAGTTTTGAAAAAAATTGAAGAAGACACAAAGAAATGGAAAAAACATTCTGTGCTCATAAACTGGAAGAAAAAAAATATTGTTAAAATGTCTACACTATCCAAAGCAATCAACGGATTCAATGCAGTTCTAATCAAAATAACACCAGCATTTTTCCCAGAGCTAAGACAAACAATCCTAAATTTGTATGGAGCCAGGAAAGACCCCTATAGCCAAAGGAATGTTGAAAAGGAAAGCAAGGTGGGAAGGATTACAATCCCAGACTTCAAGCTGATCATCAAGACAGTATGGTACTGGCACAAAAACAAACATATAGATCAATGAAACAGAATAGAGAACTCAGAAATGGACCCATAACTATATTGTCAACTTATCTTTTACAAAGCAGGAAAAAAATATTCCATGGAAAATAGTATCTTCAACAAATGGTGCTGGGGAAACTGGACCAGTGACATAAATAAAAATAAATTCAAAATGGATGAAAGACCTAAATGTAAGACAGGAAATCATCAAAATCCTCAAGGAGAAAACAGGCAGCAACCTCTTTGACCTGAGGCACAGTAACTTCTTATTAGACTCATCTCCAGAGGCAAAGGAAACAAAAGCAAAAATGAATGATGGGACCTCATCAAGATAAAACACTTCTGCACAGAAAAGGAAATAAGCAATCAACAAAACCAAAAGCCAACTGAAGGAATGGGAAGAAGATATTTGCCAAGACATATCTGATAAAGGCTAGTATCCAGAATCTATAAAGAAGTTATCAAAGCACTCCAAAAATAAATAATCCATTTAAAAAGTGGGCAGAAGACATGAACAGAAATTTCTCCAAAGAAGAAATAGAAATGACTTAGGGATACATGAAAAAATACTCAATATCACTCATCATCAAGGAAATACAAGTCAAAACCACAATAATATACCACCTCATACCTGTCAGAATAGCCAAAATTAACATCTCAGGAAACAACATATGTTGGATATTGGAGAAAGGGGAACACTTTTGCACTTTCGGTGGTAATGCAAACTGGTGCAGCCACTCTGGAAAAGAGTATGGAGTTTCCTCAAAAAATTAAAAGTAGAGCTACCCTATGATCCTGCAACTGCAGTACTGTTTATCCAAGGTATATAAAAGTACTTATTTGAAGGGGCACATGCACCTCTATGTTTATGGTAGCACTATCAACAATGGCCAAATTATGGAAAGAGCTCAAATGTCCATCAGCTGATGAATGGGTAAAGAAGAGGTAATATATATGTATATAATTACATGTATACACAATGGAATATTATTACTCAGCCATCAAAAAGAATGAAATCTTGCCATTTGCAACAATGTGGATGGAACTAAAGTGTATTATGCTAAGTGAAATAAGTCAGAGAGAAAGACAAATACCATACGATTTCACTCATATGTGGAATTTAAGAAACAAAACAGATGGACATAGGGGAAGGGAAGGAAAAATAAAATAAGATAAAAATAGAGAGGGGCAAACTATAGTGACTCCTAACTAAGAGAACAAACGGTGTTGTTAGAGAGGAGGTGGGTGATGGGGTAAGTGGGGGGTGGGCATTAAAGAGGACACATGTTGGGATGAGCACTGAGTGATATATGCAAGTGAAAAATCACTTAATTCTATTCCCAAAACCAATACAATGTATGTTAATATGAAACTGCATGGCTAATCATTATGTTTGTCACCACCACACACTTATAGTTAAAAAGAAGTCAATTTAATTTAAAAATATCTTTGATAAATGAGAAAAAAATTAAATTTATTAAACTTCAACTTATAAATGCATGACTTTTAAAATATATTTTGTGACCAAATGGGAAAGACACACAAAACACTTGTGCTCCATATGAAGGTATGATAGTTGTGTAAGGTAAAACTTTTTCAACTGTTTGTGCTATGCGATGAATTAGGAGCTTCTGATTCACAGAACATTTTTATTTGAGAGAATGACAGAAAAACTGAAGTCATTTAGGCTTAGGTCTTCTCTAAAAGGAACGAAGCCAGATTGTCACTTCAAGAGAACAACTGACAGTGTTTATTGCCAATTATAAAATTTTATCTTTTAAGACAAAAATTAGAATTTTGGAAAACTTGATCCACTAGTGTGAGTTTGACAAGTTTCCAATACTTACACACTTGTCTGGAGAAGTCAGGGTGATACTAACAAATATGATTTTAAAAAATTGTTTAATGAAATGTGTCAAAAAGAAAAGATAAATAACTCATGCAACTATATCTTTCTATGGAATCATCTTTGTTCTATTAAATTACACATACATAAATATTCATTTTCATTGTGAGATAGACCAAGATATTTTACAATAACAAACTATGAAAAGTTCACTAATGGTTTCAAAATACCCATTATAACCAAGTTTGAAGAAACTATTATCAAGTTTTGGTATGGTATCATAAAAGAATATCCACAGAAATTTGATAGGGCAACTAAAATATTCTTCTTTTATCAGATTATATATCTATGGGAGACAAGTTTTTTTTTCATATAGTTAAACCCAAAAGCATATTGCAATAGATTTAATACAGAAGCCAATATAAGAATATATCTTGTATATGCCTTGTATTCAGACAGATTTTTAAAGTGATTCCCAACAATGTAATGCTAATGTTTTCACTCTTTTTATGTTTTGGAAAATTTAGTTGCTTTCAATAAAAAATCTTTTATTTTTGTTTATCTGTAATAAATTTATTACTTTTTTTTAAAATAGGAGATTTCTTTTTTTTTTTTTTTTTAAGATTTTATTTATTTATTTGACAGAGATCACAGTTAGGCAGAGAGGCAGGCAGAGAGAGAGAGGAGTAAGCAGGCTCCCAGCTGAGCAGAGAGTCCGATGCGGGGCTCGATCCCAGGACCCTGGGATCATGACCTGAGCCGAAGGCAGAGGCTTTAACCCACTGAGCCACCCAGGTGCCCCATGAGATTTCTTTTTTTTTAATATTTTATTTATTTATTTGGCAGAGCGAGAGATCACAAGTAGGCAGAGAAGCAGGCGGAGAGAGAGGGGGAAGCGGGCTCCCTGCTGAGCAGAGAGCCTGATGTGGGGCTCGATCTCAGGACCCTGAGATCATGACCTGAGCTGAAGGCAGAGGCTTAACCCACTGAGCCACCCAGGTGCCCCAAATTTATTACTTTTAAGTTAGTAAATAACATCATGTTTCTCAGTTTTAACATCTATCAATAGATACGCACTATGTAAACAAAAGCTCTTTGAAGAACTCTAAAGTTTTAATAATTTAACCAAATACTGAGATACTAGCTAGACTGATATTTTAAGATATCAACCCCTCCACTGGATTCCCATTATACTTAATAAGATGTAAATACTTTTCCCCAATTTACGGTCTCATATACTCTGACTGCTGAAAAATTTCAATGAAAGTTTCCCTTACTGATCACAATTCAGCCCCTCTGGTCTTCTTTTCTGCCTGGAATGTTCTCTATTATCTCTACATGGTTAGTTCCTCCTTAAGATAAAATTTTTTTTTAAGATTTATTTATTTATTTTTTGACAGAGATGGAGAGAGAAAAGCACCAGAGGGAGAAGAAGGAGCAGGCTCCTTGCTGAGTAAGGAGCACAATGTAGAGCTCCATTCCAGGACCCTGGGATCATGACCTGAGCCAAAGGTAGTCGCTTAACTGACTGAGCCACCAGGTGCTCCTCCTTAAGATTAAAATATTAATTCACCATTATAAGAAATCTTCCCTGACTCCTCAATATAATGTAATTGTTCTACATGTATCCATCACTGAAGTTACTCTGTACCTATTTACCCCAGTTTAAATATGTGCATAGCCCTTAATCATCTGTGATATTTATATTTGTTTTATTTTAAAATTGTCTATTGTCTGTCTCAACCCTCTACAATATAATCTATATCAGAGCAGGGATTTTGCCTGTCTCACTTATCACTCAGTCCTTAGGTTATAGGATAGCTCTTGGTGATGGTAGATATTCAATGTATTTTTGATAAAAGAGTAAATGACAACTTGCAGAATTAGTTACTACAATTAGAGAACATTTCAGAAAAACATTTCATTTTTCAGGGGAAATTTTAGAGACACTCATAGGATAAAGAAAACTTGGTGTTGTGTTGAGCTGTGTTTAAGAGAGGTCATAAAGATGAGAACATGAGAATAAGGGCAAGACAGACAACAACAAGAAGAAGGAGAATCAAAAAGAGAACTTTGAGACACAGTTCTCTCATTCCCATCTTGGAATCTAAACCTGAGGTACTGGGTGTCTGGAAGGATTTAAATTGGTTTGAGGGAATCTACAAATAATAGTTTGTGAGTAATCTTCTTTTCTTTTACCTTCCTCCTTCCTTTCTTCTTTCTCTCTTCCATTTTTTTTGGAGCTTCTCAGAAAATTCTCATGTTTGGCATAGTACTGAGTTCAGATGGCAAGGGATTAGTAGGGCAGCAATTGCTAAGGAAGATGATTGGTTCCAAGGACAACTTCACAGAATCCTGTACCCCATTAGAAGATACAGAGAAATCAGCTGAGAATTCCTCATATGATACTCAGAAGTACCAAGATAATGGAATGGAAATATCTGAAGTTGGGACAAGGGAGCTGTAGATGTGAGATTTCAGGACGAGGGTCAGTGAGAAGACCTGTGGCTAACATTGGAATGTGTCAAGATTACAAAAAAATATCTACCACTGACAAAGAGTAACTGAGTAGAGAGTAGCAGAGGTTACTCAATAAGCAGGTGGATCCTTTCATACTAAAATTCCTTAAGGTGTAAGCTACTTTAGCATACTGGTCAACTATCTGTGTTCCTGTCTTTACACAGGAATTTTTTTTTTCTTTTAGACTGCAAATTTGAAATGAATTTAAAATTTTATTCTGGTATTTTAGTATTTCTCCTGTTTTCATTTTGGGATGATTGGTCCAGTACATAGTCACCATTGTGATAGAAATGGAAGAGAACAATTTTCTCATGATGTTTGATTGTGAAGGAAGGCCATGTCATAGTTGCTGAAGGGGATATTTTATGGGTGAATGTCAGGCATCAAGGAATGAAGAAACACATATATAGTAATAAGAGAAGAATTGAACACACTCAAGAGTAAAAATGCTTCATCTAGTGGCACTGTTTATGAATGAAGACTTTTAGAGCTTTGGGGGGAAAAATTTGTGCTGATTTTTGTGATGTCTGAGAAAGAGATGAAATGATCAGAACAGTGATACGAGGTGTGATAATGGTGGCATATACAGTAGGAAAGGGAGGCCATCCAAACTGCAGCTTCTGAAATTATTCAAAATTGGTTGAGAATTTTTCCAAAACTTCTGCCATGCAGGTTGACAAGGATGTCAGAGATCAAGATTTACTAAGCACAATGGTATATCACAAGGGGACAGAAAATCAGACTATTTGTTGAACTTTCAGGAAATAAATAGAACTAGGAAAGAAGTTCAGAATAATTGTTCTTATTTTTATAAAAAAAAGAACCAGTTATTGGTCAAGGAAGTCAAGTTTGTTTTTTCATATTATTATGCAAAAATAGGCCTTTCCAAAACCAAACTGCTGAAAAAAAAAGAAAAATATATTATCCTTAAAATTCTATTCACAGGTTTAGAGAGGGGAATGAGGAAAGAGCTTAAAATAATGAGAAGGATGACACGGCTGCCAACATAATCCCTTACAGCATTGAGGGCCAAAAGCTCCTCCTCACAAAGACATATCTTTTTGTATATATGGTATTAGTGTAAGATAAGAACAGGTCAACAGTAAGTTTCAGACACATTTGAGTAGTTCAGACATATATGTATGTGTCAGAGAATCTGGACAGAGAGCTAAAGAGAAGAATATTTAAATAGGAGAAACATTAAAATTCAAGAACATTGAGGGAGTAAGCATAGTGTTTTGAGTCACAAAAACTTTACACACATTTTGGCAAAGAAGAATTTATTTTTAAAAGTGGGAAACAAATGCTAAAAGATGAATATGCAAAGGTTGGGTTGGGAAGTTTTCACCAGAAACCTAGATAAGATATCATGTATTTACTGTTCCTAATTTTATTTTGCAACAGTTGAAGAGCAGTTTCCAGAGAAAGAATTGATAATTTAGCAACAAATTCCACTTAATTAGCCTACAGATTAAAAAAAAAAAAAAAGACAAAAAACAGTGAATGTGAGGTAACTCATTGCTTATAAAAAGAAGTAACTATAGATTACTGACAAAGAGTCTCTCCTTGCCCAAAGTTTAGTTAAGCTCTTCTGAAGGCTTTTTGGCTAGGCCTCATCCTTGGGCCTTGTCTTTAGTCTGCTATTCCAGTTCTAGCAAGAATCCTGTTAAGTCAGTTTAATGAGAATCATCCCTACCTGTGAGATCTGATCACCCTTGATATCTGATCAAATTATTCATCCTCTAACCTTGATATGTGGGTACTCTGGCTGGCCTTTAGCAGGAACTTTGTTAAACTGGTTTAGCAAGAACCCTCCTACTCTTCATGTCCCTTTGTAATTTTCCATCCATTGATTCCCCTCATTCTGATCATTAGGTATAAATCCCCATTTTCAGAGGTTAGCCCTATCTTTCTTCTCAATAACAATAGGATTGAGGTTCATGACAATAGTCCGAATAAGGTCTTCCTTGTCATCTTAACAAGCATCAGAATAATTTTTCTTTTTCTTTTTTTTTTTTTAAAGATTTTATTTATTTATTTGACAGAGAGAAATCACAAGTAGATGGAGAGGCAGGCAGAGAGAGAGAGAGGGAAGCAGGCTCCCTGCTGAGCAGAGAGCCCGATGCGGGACTCGATCCCAGGACCCTGAGATCATGACCTGAGCCGAAGGCAGCGGCTTAACCCACTGAGCCACCCAGGCACCCCAGAATAATTTTTCTTTAACATTATATACAACTCTATTATCACATAATACTTATTCCTCAAAATGAAGGAGACAAATGATGAGCTAAGTTGGTAAGTTGACGGATATGGAACTTTCAAGTTTCAATGCTCCAATGAAGAAACTATAGGGAAGGGAGTATTCTGCTGAAGAGAGATTTTCTATAATATACAGGGACGACCTATGAAAAGGACATTTCAGATTGGAGGATAAAGATCAAAAGCCTGGGAAGAATAACCAAGAAATAATATTAGACAAATGTCAGCATTCCATTGAAATAAATGAAGTGAGGATGAACCAATGGATGAGATCACAAAAAAGGAAGATCTACGATATTTCAGGCCTGTAGCAGAATGCTTTCTCTAGAAAATTCCTAAGTCTCATCTATACATGAAGATCTAAACTAATGACATTTCAAGAAATGAACAAATGAATGAATACATAAATAAATAAAAACAAACTAGCAGTATTTCACCCATGAGGAATAGAGTAAGGGCATACATATTTCAAAAAGCATTGATACAACCTCCATAGTTTGATTCAGTATCTGAATTTGAGTTTATCATTTATAACATAGTATGACAGTAGCTTCCAAATGGATTCAAAGACCACTTTCACTTAGAAGAAATTTACTAAATTGTTTGAGAATTTTTCTCAATTAATTATATCTCAACTTGACCTTTGAAACTGAAACTTACATATTTTAAGTATCATCTCTGTTTCCAGTATTCTCTTCTTGCTTATGAAAATTCAATCCTTTAACTCCAATTTCTGTGAACATGTTACATTGATGGGTAATTTTATGATATGCATTGTGATCTACCCTATATTTTGAACCCCTACGTAATATATTTTCATGAACTTTAAACTTTTAAAATATTATGATGACAGTGTGAATTTGTGATCTCGGTTTTTCCATATAACTCCCAGGAAGCACATATTTTGAGTAATGGATCGTTTATGAAAGAACAAAAATAAATTTACATTTAAAAAGAAAACAATAACAACAATAGGGAAAAAGCCTCAGAATAAACTTGAAATTCCTTAGCTTTATGTCCCAAGTCCTTTCTGACTTACTTTCCCTACTTTCCATCTCACTTTCTCCCTTCAGAAATAGCTTCCTTACACTGCTCTCATATCAAATGCTGTAGTTCTTCATAGGCCATCTCCTCTTTGTGCTTGTGCTCTTATAGCTGCTGTCCTCTGCCTAGAACATACTTACCACTGTCTTCAACTACATACTAATTGTGCACATAAAAAAGGCCAGCCCCAACGAAGACTAAATATGTGATTTTCTTCTCTTTAATGAGAGGAGCTGACAGCTAAATCACAGAATAAACAGTTACAGAAAATCACCTTACAATTATGGAAGGTCACTTTTTGGGAGAATTGTGCCCCTTGTCATTATAGAAGATAGATTCTCTGACTGCAGGGGAAGGGGTGCCCATTGTTTTAGGAGAATGATCAGTTTAATTTAAGGCAGAGTTTTAGTTTTGTAAAGAGCCGACAACCTAACTAACCATGACTTAGCACCGGTGAGGCATTCTTCTCTTTCACACAGTGGTTTCATACATGAATAATGAACTGAAATAGATATTGTGCTCAAGACAAAGAGATGTTGTCTTTATATTGAGTTAGGTGCCTCTAACTCAATATAGATGCAGGATTCTTTAGGAATCCTGCACAATGTTCTCATTAAGCAAGTGTGGTTTCAGCAGAGGATTCAGTCACCACCCCTTATTATGGGCAGAATTGCATCTCTCTAAATTCATATGTGGAAGTCCTAATCCCCAGCACCTGAGAATGTGTTATGTGGAGACAGGTTTTAAAATGGGTATTCCAGGTGGGCCCTAATCCAGCAGACTGGTCTCTTTATAAGAAAAGATCAGATATAGACATGCACAGAGGAAAGATCAAGTAAAGACAGAATAGAGAAGAAAGTCATCCACAAGCCAAAGAGAGAAGTCTTACAAGAACCCACCCTCACTAACACCTTGATCTTGGACTTCTAGTCTCCAAACTGTGAGACAATGAATTTCCCTTTTGTAAGCCCACCCAGTGTGCAGTACCTTGTTGTTATAGCTCTAGCAAAGTAATAAACTCCTATATCAAAACCTAACATTTTGGTAAGGTTTCATTGAAGTAGGCAGCAATTGCCCATCCTAGGGAGATGCCATTCCCCCATTCCTGAAGTACCTCATTTAAGAAATAGGCACTCAATGCCCCTGATAACATACAATCTGAATCATTTCAACCACATGCCCATGAAGCAACAGAGATCTGATAGATCTTTAACTCAAACAGCCTAATTAGATGTGAATCCTTCCATAAGGGTTACTCTGAGGAATGAAAAACTTTCTCCTATGATTCCCTAACATGGATGGGTAATCTGCTATAGCACATGTGGACTTTGTAGGACCCAGAAACATTGCCAGGTTCTTTTCATGAAGATCATCTCTCAGCATTTATTTCCCATTTTCTTGTAGTAAACTCACCTATATAGATATGCTCTGGACAAGACTTCCTTCCTTCCAGAGACGTGAAAACATAAGAAGACATAAAAAACACAAAATGGAGCGAATTATTGCTACTTGTCTACTGGACTTCTTACAATGATTAGCATATGTAAGCCTAACACACTCCCAGAATGTATTGTCCCTGAACTACTTCATCCACAAGCTGTTTAGAAACAGTCTAGTAACAGAGTGTAGTTCCAGCTGTCTTGTTAGCACAAGCTCCATGAGGACAGGAACTGTGTCTTTCATCCCAAGACTTGTTTCCAAAGTCTGGCATAATATAGCCTGACACATAGTATATGTGAAATACATATTTTTAAAGGTAATAATCTAAATGTAGAACAAAATATTATAGTCTTTGTTTTAGGCAGAATGCAATGCTTTATACTCACAATTTTGCAAAAAAAAGAGTATGAACTCAGGGTTATAATGGTTAATACAGAAATACTGAAAACATTTTGAAGAAGATAAAAGAAATTATAGCTTTGAACTGATAAGAAATCAATTTGTGTTTGTTGGAAAACAACTGTACCTATGAGGTTGAAGAAAGAAATGGGGAAAGGCTTTGGAAAGCAAAATGGAATTCACCTTTCAGTGGAGGTCACTGACTTTTGGTGGGTGCTGCAGACCTTTACTGGGACCCTTTAAGACCTTTCCACTGCTAAGCCTCAGGCTTGCTTCTCAGTTCCCACTTAACTTCTTCTGTTCTACATTTTTGTCTTACGTTAGCATATACAGTCCAGAGTCTCATGCTAGTCTATGTCCTATTAAAATGGTCTCCAAAGATGAGATGCAGTCCTCCCTTTTCCTTATTGTTATATAAATAAACCAAAGATGGCCTCTGTGTATTAGCACCTATGTTGTTTATTTCTGGAAGATTCAGGCTGCCAGTGCCAAATTCAAATTTTTTACATATACAGTTATTTAAAAATAGCCCAAACAAACAGATTTGTAGTCATTTAGAGCCTGCCTGCTTTGCATACCCTGCAAAACCTCATCTCCCTCATCGGCTAGCAATAGATAAAACATTCCCAGGTCACAGAGATCCCAAGTTGCTCCTACTACCCTTCTGGGGCTGTCTGATCCAAAGTCTTCCCACCATGCTTCTGAGTGACATCACTTAGATTTACAGACCTCTTCTCTGATCTGTCTTTCCCATGGGAGGCCCCTTATCCTCCTGTACCTCTAGATGGTCCCTCATTTGTGTCTGGACAGTTTCACACCATGAGAAACTTCGCCTCTCATGCAACCTTGTCCAAGCACCACCCAATAAAACTTGCTGTCTCTTGTGTTCATGTTTTTCCTCATCTGCTCTCAAATCCTTCAAAACCCCACCTATCCCATTTTACTTTTTTTTTTTTTTGCAATCCTTATTAAGTTTTAAAAGCAAAATAGATGAAATTTTTTGCCTTTCTAATAAGACATGCATTGCTGTTAGATAGGTGTAGCACATGTGATTTTGGGAAGCTATGAACCTTGGCATAAAATTAAATGGTGTTTAACAAACTTTTATTAAATAGGCAAGCCAAGTTTCCAGGCTCTAGTCTTCCCCTCTCTACATACATGACCAGTTTGAGATTCATCAGATGCAGTCCAGGCCAATGGCTGCTGGTAAACTGTTCCACATGGGCTCATCTGAGACTTGCATATTCTGCAAGAAGGTGGCCCAAGTAACCAACCCATTGAGTGAGGTTCTGAGATAGTCATCAGGGCTTAGACCAGGGTGGAATTTTCCATTGATCAAATTAAATAAAAATTCTTCGCCAATAGAACATTTCTTGATGGGCACTAGTGGGAGCATAAGGGAAGGGAGGCAGGAGAGTGGGACCTGAATATCACAGATGGCTCTTGCTATCATGTACACCTTGTTTAATTTTTTTTTAGACTTTTTTATTTTAAAACACATTTTTAAAAAGATATACATGCAAAAGATACAACATTTCTAGTGTTTTTGTAACTCTTCCAATCTTGATTCCTGACCTAAAATTACTGCTCTATTTCTATGGTATTAATCAGAGATTAGACATCTATGGATATTATCATTCTAAAGTATGTCTCTCCACAGTTCTCCAATAAAACCTCATCTTTCGTGAAACATATTCTGACCTTTTTCCTCATGACTAACTTTTTAAAGCAAGTGGTCTGTAAATCTCGGAGCTTCTTTTAGGAGGACATTTATTCATCTATTTATTTTATTTTATGATTTTATTTATTTATTTGACAGAGAGAGATACAGTGAGAGAGGGAACACAAGCAGGGGAGTGGGAGAAGGAGAAGCAGGCTCCCCTGCTGATACAGGGGTCAATCCCAGGACCCGGGGATCATGACTTGAGACAAAGGCAGATGCTTAAGGACTGAGCCACCCAGGTGCCCCTAGAAAGACATTTAACTTGAGAAGCACTCATTTCTCCAACCATAGCCCATATACAACCAATGCATGTGTTTTTCCCTAAAACGACTGACTAAAAAATGGCATGGGGGAGAGCTATGATGTGATATGATAGGGAAAAATCACATATGTGTGTAAACTTACACAGACATGTATGCTTATTAAAAAACAAAAATTGTTCTTAATAATGATGTACTTTACTATGAGACTTCTCTGACTACAGTCAGGGAAAAGCTTCATAAGGGTGTATGTGAGTAGAATTTCAACAGATCTTTCCAAGATACAGAAGGAACTATTAAGAAAAAGGAATCAGACATAGACAAATAAAACCAAAATGATGTTTAGGAAAAGGATGAGTAGCTCAGGTCACCTGGAGCAAGTAGCGGGTGCATAAAGTAGTTGGAGATAGGTATGGAAATACAGTTTTAGGTTGAGAAGATTATTGAGCTCAATCATACAACTTTAAAATACAAAGAAATATAAATGGCAGATACTGATTATAAAAACAAAGTAAAAATTGAATTTTATGCATTTCAGTTGTATATATGAATTCAGAAGTTATATTTATCACAAAATTTATTTTGATGATCTTTTCCAGTGCCCGGTGTAATGCACAGCTTAATGAATATTTATTGCATAACTGAAATGTTTCCTGCAGTACTTCCAAACTTAGGATTCAGATGTATTAATTTTCCATTCATTTTGCATCCTATATTTTACTAAATATTCCCTATGTGGAATGTATGTGAATCTATCCATATATGGAGAATAACCTGCTTCGTCTTATGACTCTAAAAGGCAGAACGTTAACCAACAAGTGAATTTGAAAAGTACAGATTTTGCATAGAACTTTCTGATGAATAAAGCTGATTAGAATACAATTACAAGGAGTGCTACAATAATAAGCCTTTCACAATTAATTTTCACAGAAAGGCTAAAAGATCCCCTCTCTTAGAAATTTCAGGAAGTAGACTAGGTAGTTTCCTAGGCTTTTCCTAAACCAAAATGAAAGTCCAAAAAGAAATATGAAATATGACTTCTTTTTAGTCTTTCGACTATTCTAAATACAGACTGCTTCGGACCAGGACTGAATTCCATTGGTTCCTGTTCTGCAGTCTCCCCATTAGACCATGTTAAATTCCAAATCTGTTCTTTGAGGCTGAGGAGGAAATTGTTCCTTGCGATGAGTGTTAATTGCCAGAGACAAGAAGTAATCACCAAATTTCTCAACATACGCATTATTCTTCATTGTAATTTTGGAGATTAAAGAGCAAAAAAATCATATCCTAAACAAATTTATTTTCCATGCTGTGCACTTTCTTTTTCAAGAACGATCTTACTATATTTAGACTAAAGCACATCTATTTCTTTGGGTAAGTTTATCAATTTAAAGAAAAAAAATCCTAAAAAGTCATGTCATGTTTGGCTACCTGCTACCATTTTTGTAAAGGTGCTGTTAGATGATCTGGAAAGCAGGAAGGCACTTTAAGAAGTAAGAGGATTGTGACAGGGCAAGAGATACATTAGGCAGAAGGGGGAACTGAAACAGAGATGACAACGTTACCACTGCTGCTTGAGTCTTGACTTGCAAGTGGCTCTACAAATTTCTGTTTATTTATTGGGCTTGCCAAGAAGCCCTGACTCTAGTTTGGACCTCAAGAGTTACTTCTCTCCTCACATTCACCCAGAGAAAAACAAGACGGCAGAATCAGAAAGACTAACAGTAGAACTTTCTACTTGTCTGAGAGGTCTGAACAGCTTGAGCAAAAAATACTGAAGTACTTGTACAAGCAGTAGCCATCCTTTTCACATTTGCAACTGTCATAAGAGGAATTCAAGATAAGGACATGATTCTGCACTCCTTTTTATTGTGCTCATTTCCTGAATGCCAGTTATTTAAGTTGTTTTGTGTTTGATTAGTTTGGAATTACATGCCTTTTATATGTTGGTCAATTTATCTTTAGGAAACTGATGTTTCCCCAAGGTCATAGCAAATATATGCTGTTTTGTTTGCAAGTATGTGTTGCTAAGAGGAAAATGTTAACATCAGCCAGAGATCACCCCATCAGGGTTTATTCCTGAAGGTCTGAATCTCCATGCTAGCTGCACTAATGGCAATAGCAATATGTTATTTTCTTATATAACAACAATAAAATGCTACTTAGTACAACATTATACAAGCCTACTTAGTTTCTAGTCTTTTCTGTAATATCCCCCATAGCACTGTATATTTCCAAGCCTAAGTTCTGGTCTATTGCAAATATTAATGGAAAATAATTACACACAACTCTGCCAGATAGACCATTACTTTCAATTCCCTTTGAATCATTTAAATAGAATAGAATGGATTTTTCTTGATTGTTTAATTATTGAGCATAATTACTTAAAAGTTTGTAACTGGAATTCTTGTTTTCACTTAAGAATAGATCATAAATCAGAAAATTATATCTTTAACATTGGGTATTTTCTAAGATTAAAATAAAGACCAGAAGGAAACAAACAAACAAACAGATCTTGTTATCAGCATATTATTTGCAAAACCCTTTGCAAAAATTCACTAACATAGAGACAGGAACTCTGCTTTATTAACTGCTTCATCTATTGCACCTGAAAGACTGTCTGACACTTAATAGGGACTCAATAAATATGTGTTGAATGAATAAATGAAATTGAACTTAACCAAAAGCTTAAACCTGCATTTAATACTGTTCAGACTTTTTACTGTGAAACACAGAAATGGGAATAGTGTGGCATTTGTTTACTGCTTTTGTTTTTGATTTAGGAGCAAAATGATAGACTAAGTCATGTATCCAGCAGGACATTTTCTGAAATATTTTTGTTATTTGTGTTATGTGTTCAACGGGCTTAGAAGAGCCAAGCTAATGTGGTCTGCTCAGGATGCTTATTATATGATCCCACCAACAAGGAGGCACTGTATATGCCTACTGTGCATTCTTTCTGAGAGAGAAAACAAAGAAACATAAGCTTATCTCTACCCTCGAGGAGGCAGCAGTTGGAGAGAAGTGACCCACGCACAAGGGACCACCAGACATTTCAAAACAATGGAATGCGAAAAGCTAAGCTATTTAGTGAATTAAAATCCCTACTTAAAAATTACAACACAAAATGTTTCTCTTGTTATCAAGGAGAGTAGCGAGGACTTTTATAAACCAGAGGTGGTAAATTAACTGCCTGCAGACAGGACTGCAGACTTGTTTTGTTTTGCCTGCACAGTGTTATAAAAGAATACATCAATATTTAAATATTGAAGATTTTAGATTACAAATACTTTCACTGCTTCTTTCAGAAAATAATTTCAGAGAATATGGCATCATTGGATCAGCCACTTTATTTGGAGATAACCAGTGCTGCTGCTTTTAGAGGTACTGATACTTTCACACCAAATGAAACTCCTTAATTCATTTTTGTTACTTTCCTTGAAAGCATCTGAGCTTGCTACACTAGTGCTTACATACAAAAATGTCTCTGGACTCTTTAATGCTTCTTTTGATCTTTTTGAGACAAGGTACAAGGATCTCCTAGGGTTTCCTATTTCAGGACAACTGAAACGAGATGTTTAGGAAGGTAGATTCTTAAAAATAGAGTAGGCATTGCAGAGCTGTGCTTTCTAATTATCCACAAGAAAAGAACCATTTTTAATATAATGTTTTACACCCTGTGACTTTTGTAGTTACTCTAGTTTGAGAAGTTTATAATTTCATTAGCTTACAAAACATTTGCCATGGAAGGGATAAGTATTCCTTTATATTGGATTTTGAAGAATAATTCTTTATCTGGTCTTATCAGCTATCTCTCCAAGGTCATGTGGACTTCACCAGCATTCTGAATTTCATCATCCATTATTTATATTTGTCTATTCTGGTAATTTTCTGTTTTAGTTGTAGAAAACTTTGTTGAAATAGAGTCATTCGTAAAAGCTAAATTTGTAAAATGAATGGTAGGAAAGGAATGTGATGGATTTCCGTTTGTCTTTTGCCAGCCCATAATCATTTTTCTACTACCATTGGTCCTTGAACAAGGGTTTGAACTGCAGATTCACTTACATGTATATTTTTTATAGTACGGTACAATAAAGTATTTTCTTTTTTTCATGATTTCCTTTATAACATTTTCTTTTCTCACACTTACTCTACTGTAAAAATGCAGTACATGGGGCACCTGGGTGGCTCAGTCAGCTAAGCATTTGCCTTTGGATCAGGTCCTGGAGTCCTGGGACAGAGCCCCATGTCAGGTTCCCTGGTCAATGGGGAGTCTGCTTCTCCCTTTGCTCCTCCTCCCCGCTCATGTTTTTATTTTTTCCCTCTCTCAAATAAATAAATAAAGAAATAAAAGAATACAGTACATTTTATATATATATATGACATTCAAAATATGTGATAATCAACTGTTTATATTACTGTATGACATCCAGTCAAAGCAAACTATTAGTAAAGTTTTAGAGGAATCAAAAGTTATATGTCAATTTTTGACTCCATGAGAGGTCTGTGCATTCTTTCTGAGAGAGAAAACAAAGAAGCATAAGCTTATCTCTACCCTCAAGGAAGCAGCAGTTGGAAAGAAGTGACCCATGAACAAGGGACCACCAGTCATTACAAAGTAATGCAATGTGAAAAGCTAAGCTAATTAGTGAATTAAAATCCCTACTTAAAAATTACAACACAAAATGTTTCTCTTGTTATTAAGGAGAATAGCAAGGACATTCATAAACCAGAGATGGTAAATGTGCAACCCGCACATTGATCAAGGTTAACTGTATATACAACAGATAAATTTCCTTTTGGAGACTTAACTTGCCTTGTTTCCAGTCATGTAACAGATGGAGAAAGAGAAACCTGGAATAAAGTTATTTATAGGAGGGAGATGTGCTACAATTCAGGTCATTGCTATTTCAGATCTCAAAGAAACCTCAAGGATAAATAGTATATTTTGACTTTGTCACTGATATTTTACTGTTTGGTGAATTCTGGCATTCAGAGGAAGTCATTCAAGTTCAGTCAATTGATATAAAATTTCTCCTTCTCTCTCTAATTGTGATGTCACTGAAAGTAATGTGTTTCCAAACATTCTGGTGGCTATCAGTTATTCAACAAACTTAGTCTTACATTAACTTACAATTATTGTCCTAGTTTTGAGGCCATAGAATTAAGACTCTGCTCCTGAGGAACTCACTACCCAGGGAATATACAGATAACTGAACAAAGAGTTTAACATTTAGTACTGTCAATAGAGGAATAGATATTGAGGGAATGCACAGGAAACACACATACTTGATCTTGAAGTAGATTAAAAAAAAAAAAAACACTTGCTCAAATTGAATCTACTGAGGAATGTGTTCACTATAACTGGAGTATTTAGGAAATTGTCAAATACTCCTACAGATGCTAAAGAATACATCATGCATTTGATAACAAGAGATTTTCAAGTGTGTTATGATATTTGAAATTTATTTGTAAGGAAAAATCCTCTATCAATCTTGATGGCTTGCTGAATTAAAATGAGATAGGGAGGGGCGCCTGGCTGGCTCAGTGGATTAAGACTCTGCCTTCGGCTCAGGTCATAATCCCGGGGTCTTGGGATCAAGCCCCACATCGAGCTCTCCGCTCAGTGGGGAGCATGCTTTCCTTCCTCTCTGCCTTCCTCTCTCTTTGCCTTCCTCTCTCTCTGCCTGCCTCTTGGCCTACTTGTGATCTCTCTCTCTGTCAAATAGATAAATAAAATTTAAAAAAAATTTTAAAAAATGAGATAGGGAAGAGTTTAGGATGACATGTTTTTTGAGTGGTTTTTGATAAAACTGCAGAAGAGCTTCTGGAAAAACAGGTGATGAGAGCAACAAAGCTGATAAATTTAGTCTGAAATGAGGTATGTATGGATAATCAGGTGGAGAGGTCCGCCAAAACTTTGAAAATACATATCTCAGCTCAAGAGATATGTATCATGTATCATAAGATATGTATCATGAGCTCATGAGAGAGGTCATATTTTAAGATACAGATTCTAATGTAATTACTATAGAGATAGGATGCATTGGGTCACTTACAGGTGGATTCACAGAAGAAGAAAGGAAAAATGAGTATGGTCTTGGAATCCCTAAGAGCTAAACAAAATAACTGAATAGCTAACAAAGATTAAACAAACCAATAAGGCTGGCGAAGGGAACCATTTAAACAGTTCTGAACACGATGTAATAAATTTTAAACTAGGAGTCATTCAAGACCTTCAAGGAGGCAATTTCAGTGGAGTGGTGAATAAGAGTAACAGGTTAGATTGCTCTTATTTGAAGAGTTGGCATGAAACAAGAGAGTAGGAACAGCAAATGTATACTTCTTTGAAGGAAGTTGGGTCTGAAGAGTGGGAGAAACAGGGATGTAGAAGGAAGGACAATTTAGACTAAACAGAAGCCTCAGAGGATCTGTAGGCAGTGTTTTTGGCGAATGGGAAGCATGACTATCTTGACTTCTGCTGATCTCCCTAGAGCTACAGAGGGATTTGCCAAGTCTGCTATAACAAATCACTGCAAACTGAGTGGCTTAATAACAAATGTATTATCTCAAGTTCTGGAAGCTACACATCTGAGAACATGGTATTGTCAGGATTGGTTCCTTTTTTTTTTTTTAATTTTTTATTTTTTTATAAACATGTATTTTTATCCCCAGGGGTACAGGTCTGTGAATCGCCAGGTTTACACCTTCACAGCACTCACCAAAGCACATACCCTCCCCAATGTCCATAACCCCACCCCCCCCTTCTCCCAACCCCCCTCCCCCCAGCAACCCTCAGTTTGTTTTGTAAGATTAAGAGTCACTTATGGTTTGTCTCCCTCCCAATCCCATCTTGTTTCATTGATTCTTCTCCTACCCACTTAAGCCCCCATGTTGCACCACCACTTCCTCATATCAGGGAGATCATATGATAGTTGTCTTTCTCTGCTTGACTTATTTCGCTCAGCATGATACATTCTAGTGTCCAAAATCTATAAAGAACTTAGCAAACTCAACACCCAAAGAACAAATAATCCAATCAAGAAATGGGCAGAGGACATGAACAGACATTTCTGCAAAGAAGACATCCAGATGGCCAACAGACACATGAAAAAGTGCTCCATATCACTCGGCATCAGGGAAATACAAATCAAAACCACAATGAGATATCACCTCACACCAGTCAGAATGGCTAAAATCAACAAGTCAGGAAATGACAGATGCTGGCGAGGATGCAGAGAAAGGGGAACCCTCCTACACTGTTGGTGGGAATGCAAGCTGGTGCAGCCACTCTGGAAAACAGCATGGAGGTTCCTCAAAATGTTGAAAATAGAACTGCTCTATGACCCAGCAATTGCACTATTGGGTATTTACCCTAAAGATACAAACGTAGTGATCCAAAGGGGCACGTGCACCCAAATGTTTATAGCAGCAATGTCCACAATAGCCAAACTATGGAAAGAACCTAGATGTCCATCAACAGATGAATGGATCAAGAAGATGTGGTATATATACACAATGGAATACTATGCAGCCATCAAAAGAAATGAAATCTTGCCATTTGCGACAACATGGAAGGATTGGTTCCTTTTAAGGGTTGTGAGGAAGAGAGTGCTCTAGGTCTCTCCCCTAGCTTCTGGCTGTTTGCTGGTAATCTTTGTTTTCTTGTTGTGGAGAAGGATCACTCAGATTTCTGCCTTCATTTCCACATTGCATTCTCTCTGTGTGTGCTTCTGACCCAATTTCCCTTTTTTATAAGGACACCTGTCAGAACAGATGAGGAGCCCACTGTACTTTAGTTTACCTCATCTTAACTAACTGTATCTGCAATGACCATATTTCCAAATAAAGCCACATTCTGAGGTATTATGGGTTAGGATTTCATCATGTGAATTTTGGGGGAAAATAATTCAACCAATGGTGGAAAGGTTATACCATGGTTAATCTTCAGGATTAATAGTGAAGTCTGAAGTTTAAGAAATTAAGTTTAAGAATAATAAATGGGGGGCGCCTGGGTGGCTCAGTGGTTTAAAGCCTCTGCCTTCGGCTCAGGTCATGATCCCAGGGTCCTGGGATCGAGCCCCGCATCAGGCTCTCTGCTCACAGGGAGACTGCTTCTCCCTCTCTCTCTCTGCCTTCCTCTCTGCCTACTTGTGATCTCTGTCTGTCAAATAAATAAATAAAATCTCTTTTTAAAAAAAGAATAATAAATGGTAGGCTCATTAAAAATTTCTCCTCATTCTAGCAGATGTTTTCTTAAGTAAATGGAACTTCTTGCCCTACTTCTTACTTCTCTCTACAGAAGTAAAGTGAGTTATTTGAGTAATCACACACATGTCCTTGATGTGAAGTGTTTAGTTCTCTTTCTTCTTTCTCTTTTTTCTGGGCATAGAATTATGAAATCCACTTTGACTCCTGCTTCAAGTGGCATCTACTAACCTAGCTTTATCAGTAACCAACTACTGATTGCAGTTTTCATCTCTCAAGTTGGTGTAAAATTTCTGATGTATATGGAATAGAGCAGAGCAGAGATACAATGTAGTTTTCTTAATGCTATAATTCTTGTCTGTCTTCCCTTTCCTTCTCCTTAGCATTCTACTAATCACTCTTGTTATTTCTTATTGTATTTTTTATTCACATGTAATGAATTATTTGTTTCAGGGGTACAAGTCTATGATTCATCAGTCTTATAGAATTCACAGCACTCACCTTAGCACATACCCTTCCCAGTGGCCATCACCCAGCCACCCCATCCCTCCCCCACGCTCTATTACAACAACCCTCAGTTTGTTTCCTGAGATTAAGTCTCTTATGGTCTGTCTCCCTCTCTGGTTTCATCCCGTTTCATTTTTTTCCTCTCTTTCCCCTGTGATCCTCTTGTTATTTTTTAAACTTCACAGTAAGATACTCATTGTGGGTATCTTCTTATTAAAAAATAAAGTTAACTATTCATGACAGACTCCATACATCTCTACATTGCAGTATAAATCTATGCCCATTTGAAGTGCATTTTTTATGCAAGGTGACAGTGTGCACTCACTTATTCATCTATTCATTTCAGCAGCTATTTTTGGGACCCCTTTATAATAGACATTTGCCATTCTTTTGGCTGTGTACTTCTGCCAAAGTCTCTGACTCATGTGTTTAAGAGGAAAGCCATGCTGAAGCATAGCATAGGAGGCTAACTTGATGTGTCTCCTGAGATTTTGAAACCGAAGAAGTGGATTCAAAGGATTAGAGAGAGTTTCTTTTGGAAATACCTGGAAAGACCGCCATGTCCATTTCCATGTCTGACAACACCAGCAGTGACAGGGGAAGCATCTTGGGACTGGTGTCAATAGTGCCAGTGACACCATCTTTAGGTG
The DNA here is from genome assembly GCF_022355385.1 of Mustela nigripes. NCBI lineage: Eukaryota > Metazoa > Chordata > Mammalia > Carnivora > Mustelidae > Mustela > Mustela nigripes. The sequence continues at coordinate 47,803,899 of NC_081566.1, forward strand.
CCAGAGTGCATAATGATGGCAGCAGGACATGGCAGACTGACACTTTTTGACATGATGTTGGCTCTGGTTCTGACTGCATTGCTTGGCTCTCTTGGTGCCCTAAATTTCCATTTCTCCTAGAAATTCTCCAAATGACTTAAAACATAATCAATACTTCTCATTTTTGTTTAAATCAGCTAGGGTTTGTGTTTACTGCTTGTAATTCAGTACTGTGACTACTATGTGGTAATATGGGACAATTATGGATTGCATGTGCCAAATATTGTGTTAGCTGCTAGAGGGATAAAAACAATTAAGAGTCATGATCATAAAGAATTAAGAATATTTAAAGGCCCTCCACGGGATGCCTGGGTGGATCAGTCAGTTAAACATCTGCCTTTGACTCAGGTCATGATCCTGGGGTCCTAGGGTTCAGTCCCACGTCAGACTCCCCCAAGTCATCTCTTTTGCTTTATCTGTCTCTCTCAAACAAATAAATAAAATCTTTTTTAAAAAATCTATTAAAAAGAAAAAAAGCTCCCCTCAAAATAAGTTTGTCTGTCAGAGTTTCGTTATTCTCAGTCAGGATAAAGCAATTCTAAAATTTGTTAAGTACATGTTTATAAGGTCTAGAGAGACAAAACATTTCTGCTTAACTACATCAAGAGACTTTAACATCATCTTGAGGATAACACTATTCTGAAGGGCCAGAGAGGAATTTCTACATATCATTAAACAACCTGCAGCACCACAGATGCTAAGAGTGGAAGTGAATCCCTCAAGGCCAACTAGTACAGAATCCTATTTGATCATGGAACTTAAGAAAATGGTTGTTATACACAGGTAATTAGGAGGGTTGAGGCCTGCCACTGTTTTGTTTTTGTTTTCGTTATTATTGTATGTTTTTTTTTTTAAGATTCTATTTATTTATTTGACAGACAGAGATCACAAGTAGGCAGAGAGAGAGAGAGAAAGAGAGAGAGAGAGAGAGAAGGAAGCAGACTCCCTGCCGAGCAGAAAGCCCGATTCGGGACTCAATCCCAGGACCCTGGGATCATGACCTGAGCCGAAAGGCAGAGGCTTAACCCACTGATCCACCCAGGCGCCCCTATGTGGTTGCTGTTTTTAAATCAGCACAGACTTTCCTAAAGATACTACAATTATAGACACATTACAGGCTAGTCCGTCAGCTAGCCGATCCTGGCAGTGAGGAAGACCTTCCCTGGACAAACCTCTGAGTATGGAACAGAGTGACTTCAACCTCTTAGAGCACCATTACGCTTCACTGCTGCTTGTCTGTGGCTTTGATCACTATAAGATTAATGTAGATTTATTTAAGTCATAATAGAAGGGAGCTCAGCTTAACCACTTCCCTTCACCTCACAGCTGACACAATAAACTGGATCAAGATCCTCTTGAATAGTCACAGCATTTAGATTAGTCAAAGGTTGGAGGACATAGACAGATTCAATTACATCAACAGGTGAGAATGAATCTCTTAATCTTCACATTTTCTACACCAGCTCTGGGCCATTACAGCAAAAATATATCTGGTTTTGATCCATAAACTGGTTTTCTAACAGTTATGGGAAAATTCCAACTATATCAAGTCTTATACACACACTTTTGGAGCAAAGAGTGAATTCATCAGTGGTTATATTTTGTTTCATTTGCAAGAAGAAACTTGTTGAACAAGAAAGTTATCCTCAGGTGATAACTACACACCTGGGTAGTTCTTGTCTCCCTTGGAATGCTCAGTGCTTTAGCTCTTCTAGACCATTAGTTTCAGAATAGTCTTTCACAGTTTAATGAACACTGTAGGAATAACCTCAGTGGCTGTGTTTTCAAACTAATAAAGCTACAATTGCTTGAGTGGGAGCTTATTATTGGACCAGGTTCTCTTCTAGGCATTTTACACACACACACACACACACACACACACATGCACACACACACACACACACACACACACACACCTGTTACCTTTAATGATTCTTAGCTGGTGCAAGTACTTATTCTTCAAAAGAGTCGTTTTCAGTCACACTCAAATTCTATTTTTTCATCATTTCCCCTAGTTTTCTCATTCTATTCTGCCCATTGCTTTTATCACTGGAAATTTAAACATAAATTGTGAGCAGGAATGAAAGTTACTCTTTTGAAATTTCATGGAATAAAATCAACCTGTCACTCATGTATCTGGCACCTGAGCATGTGATTTTTAATTTCTAGGAACAGTAGTACCCTACCATGGATAGAACAACAGCCTAGTGCAGGACAGCACAGTATTAATGTGTGTGGTGCAAACATGATACACCTGCATCTGAGTCCCAGTTTGCCTGAGGTTACCGACTGAACAAATCACTTTAACTCTCTATTTGGAGAGGTTTCCCTGAAAAATAGTAGTAATCAAGTAAATGTCTAATGTTCCTTCTACCTCTAACATCTATAATGCTATGAACTCTCAAAGATTTACATCTAGCTCTAATCTTTTTTTTTTTTTTAATTTTGGTATCCCAGTTGAATTTATGCAAGTGCCCATTTTGTGTTTTCACTTGAGATACAGGCATCTCAAGTTGCAGCATGCTCTAAACTAAATGAAGCCTCTTTCCTTCAAGATTCAACCCACAATTCTTAAATTGATCCTTGATGTAACCACTTGCCTTATAAAACAAGTGAGAATTGGAAATATCCGGGGGCTGCTTCAGTATTTGGAGCATCCTTTACCAAACCTCTCACATCACTTCCATGATCTCTCTCAAATCTACCACACTCACTTCTATGCTCAACTTCTCTGCTTCACTTCAGGGAGGTTTTCCCTCTCCTCCCATCGGGTTTACCATCCTATCCGCCTAGTCTATCTAGTTTTCCCTACGCCACTCTTTTCCACCTGCTTCCACAAGGTCGCAAAGAGCAAGTCCCTCCTCTAGCATTTGTACAATCTTTATTAATCTCTCATCAATACCTCAGTATACCTGCTATGGTATGGAATACTGATCATTTGTTCACTGAAAACTTCAGCAGCATCCTTACATCAGTTTTTTTTTTTTTTTCCTTTTTTTGTAGGTTCTATGCCTAGGACTTCTTCCCTAACACTTCTTCACCTGGATAATTCTCATACATCCTTCAAGATTCAGTTCAGAAACATCCTCTTCTAGGAAGAGGTAGCAGGCTATATTAAGGGCTCTTCCTCTCAATTCTCATAGAATCCTATACACGCCGCTAGTTCTTCTTCTCATACTTAATTTTTTTTTTATTAACTAAACTGTCTTTATTCTTGATTTTTGAAGTTCTTGAGATCTGGATTGCATCTTTCAACCCTATCTTCCTGGTGCTAATTAGCACATGATAATTTCTCAATAAAAACGCACTGCTTTAAAATGAAAAGTGCAGTGATTATCTCCAAGATCTTAAAAGACGTGGGAATAAAAGCAATATACTGTTGAGTTATTTAGTATCAGAAATCACAAACAAAAGCAGGTGGACTATGGAGGAGAGTAATATATATATATATATATTTTTTTTTTCTTTTTCTTAAGGTCATGCATGTTTCTTAAGTAGATACTAGTCAGAAAGCCACACCCTGCCAGAGATAAAATGCTGACAGAAATCACATCATCCTTTGAGCAAAAGAAACCAGGAAAGGGAACCCCTGTAAGTTGGACAATGAGGAGAGTACATAGAAGGAGAGAACCAAAGAAGGAGACTCCTTAATTTTGTGTATGAACCCTGACAAAGTTCCAGAATAACCTCTGGTCTCCACATGCATGGGTCAGTCTCAAACCAATGTAGCAAAGGCTTGGAGAATGGCACTGAGATTACAACCAACTCACACAGAAGGTAGAGTGTAAGACTAGCAGGTTGAATGACTCCTGAAACGAAAACTGTAGTATTTTGCAGTGATTTTGCAACATAACCCAGAGTATATGTAATATTATATTTATACAAAATGAAAATAAAAATTATTCAACATCAAAAGAATCAGAAAAATGTGATTTATTCTTTTTTTTTAATTAATTTTTTATTTTTTATAAACATATATTTTTATCCCCAGGGGTACAGGTCTGTGAATCACCAGGTTTACACACTTCACAGCACTCACCAAAGCACATACCCTCCCCAATGTCCATAATCCCACCCCCTTCTCCCAAACCCCCTCCCCCCAGCAACCCTCAGTTTGTTTTGTGAGATTAAGAGTCAATTTATTCTTAGAAAAAAAAAAAAAGCGATAAAAAATGTCAGCTGCACGGTAACCCAGACGTTGAAATTAACAGATAAAGACTTTAAAGCAGATTTGAAAATTATACACCATGAGGTAAATGAAAAGTCATTTGAAGTAAATGAAAAGATAGAAAATATTAGACTATAAAATGTTATTTGTTTTCTCTTAAGTCCCATAAGTTTCCAAATTTATTAGTGTATATTTGTTCACTATGTTCTTTTATTAAGCTATTAATCTTCTGTTGTATTTGCAATTATTTCTCTTTTACATTCAGAATTGTATTTGCATGTTCTCATTTATTTTATCCCTCTTCACAGAGATTTGGCTAAATTATTACTCTTTCTTAAAACACAGTTGTTGCTGTTTCTTAATTTTGTTAATCTTCCTTATTCATTTTTTTTCTGGTTGTTATTATATATATTACTGACTTCTACTTTTACAGTTATTATTTTCCTTCTGTCTCCCTTGGTTTGCTCTCTTGAACTTTCACCAACTTTTATATTTGGGTATTTTGATAATTTTTTTAGAATATGTCTTGTTTGCTTAAATATATATAAACTTATTTATTTCCTTTTTAGTTCTATTTTATCAGCTACACTCTATACTTTTGAAATGTAGTGTTTTCATTTTCTTTTGGTTCTAAGTATTTTTAACTAATCTTTATGATTTTATTATAAATACATATTTAATAATATATGCACATACATAAATATATTCATATTTTACCTTTACATAATTTTGTATGATTTAATTGTACACTGATTAAATTAATAATCTAAATTTTTATTTCATTGTCATTAGCAGACATAAATTCTAAGTTGTTGATTCTGTCAAATTTGTTGAGATTTCCTTTTTGGATATTATGTACACAACTCCATTTTCCAAATATGCTAAAATTAAATACATATTTTTTGGGGATGTAGAGTATATGTCTGTACACTTGCATATTATTTCAAGGTTAATACTGGTATCCTTCAAATTTTCTATAACTTCAGTTATTTTGTCTGCTAGTTTGATACATTTTTCAAATAAATATAAGAGCATCTTGAAGTACTTTGAGGCATTTCTCCTATAATTCTTCCAGTTGTTTATATAATGACATTCCTTTGTATATTATATCTACTTTATCAATTGATGCCATCTCTTTTAGTTTGTTTTGCACATTGAATTCCTTTCTATCTGAAGCTTTCTTTTCTTATATTTTTATTTCTTATTTTTAACTTTTTCAAAGTTTTTTAAAGATTTTATTTATTTATTTGACAGAAAAAGAGAGAGCACAAGCAGGGTGAGTGGCAGAAGCAGGTTTCCCACTGAACAGGAGTGAGCCCCTTGTGAGACTTGACCCCAGGATCCTGGGATCATGACCTGAGCCCAAGGCAGGTACTTAACAGACTGATCCACCTGGGCTCCCCATAGTCTTTTAATTTATCTCTTCCAGGACAAAACACTGCTGGTTTGCCTTTTATACGGTGATAAGACTCTGTGTTTTTAATTTATGATTTAAACTCAACTATTTTAAAATACTGTTAAATTAGGACTTATTTTTGTAATTTCTATGTTGTATTTATCACAGTTCTTGCTTTTCTTTTCCCCCTGGATTCCTGGCTTTTTCTTGGCTTCCATTAGATGGCTCAACATTTAATGCTGTTTTAAAGGCTACACATGTTCCATTAATATAAATGCATTTTCATCCTTTTTCTGTTTTAATTTGTTAAATTCATACATAGCAGTGTCTTTTCTCTGAATAAGGTGTACACATCACCTTACATCTTATTTTCTTCTTTCTTTACCCAGCTATGTTGATATTATTTACAATTTAGTTCTGATTATATAGATGTATATTTTGTTACTTTTTGTTTTACTTTTCTAAATGACAATAAACTATACTAAACTCTTAATTTACCCACACTTGTGTTATATCTCATAGAATCCCCCTTGAGAGTAGTTCCTTGAAGAATAAATCTGAAGATGGTCTTTTTGTAGAATGCAAATACCTAGGACTGCTCTTTCCCCTATGGTAATCAATACCCACATATGACTACTGAGCAAAAAGTTCTGTAGGCAGTGAAACCCTGGAGAACATCCCATTTCACCCTTCCACTTAAATGATAATTTGGCTAAGTATAAAATGCTAGCTCTGGACTTTGCCATTAACACTTTCAAAACTCTCAAGTGATGGCGTTCAGGGTCAATTTCATTCTAGTTTTCTTTGTAGAATATGAAATCTTCCTTAGGAAGCTTTAGAATTGTCTTTTTATATTTAATTATTAAAATTCTTTATTAAGAAATTAAGTTGGTCTTGAGATTATGTTATTGTTGGGCTATGTTCTTAGAATTATCTATTCAATCTTTTCTCCTGTCTACTTTTCTTTCAGAACTTCAGGTATGAGGATGTTGATATACCTATCACTAGATTCCACATATCTTATTTTCATTTTGCATTGTCAAATGAAAATAAGGAATAAAATAATTTATTTTCCTTTGAGGAGTTTTTTTTTCCTTTGAGGAGTTTCTTAAGATGATTTTCTGTTGTATATATTCTTCTCTACTTCCAACCTACTAATGTTTTTAAAATTTAAATATTGCTAAACGTCTGGTTTTAGCTTCTATCCTTGAAATTTGAAGAAAGAGGTTAGAAAATACACTCCAGGGCAAAGAGACTGCTACCAATTGAACATGTTGCCTAACTTTACAGGTGACTTTGCCCTTCAAGATATTCTCCAGGCTTCATGCTTGGGTACTGCTCTCTTCCAGAAGTTTCTAATTCCCAAATTATGATCTTCTAGACCAATTTATGAGACATTGGGGTGAGAAAAGTTTTTGTCTTGTCTTTCTAGGAATATTTTATTAGTTCTCATTCTAGGCAACTTAGTCTCTAATCCCAGCCAGATCTGGGTTTCCTCTGTTGCTATTCTGACTCTAGGGGCCATTTTATAGGAAATAATTTAGATTTTGGAAGTGAGAGAACAACACATTAAATTTTTCCTCAGCGTAAACTCAGCACAAAGAACCAGATTCTCCTCCACTCTTAACTGTCCACAGACCCACTTCCCTTCTACCAATCTTCACCTCAGATCACAACTCTTCTGTTTCCTTAGGGGTCTCACATTTTTACATTAGTTTCACAGATCCACAAGATCATCTGATTGTCATAATAAAGAGAAGTCATCCACACATTTAGTCTTTTAAAGAATCATCAGCAAGTCACAAAAACAGATCTTACATGGAATATGTTTATACATTTTAAAAACAACATTTTCATGAAGGCCAAATGTTGCTTGATAAAAAGTTTTAGCAATGGATTTATTAAGCATACAACTGAGAATGAGATTGCTCAATATATACAATGAAATTTGTGGCTATATAAACAATACTTAAGGTCTGCATTTATATGATTATTTAATTTACCTTTTTATTATGTTTACGTCCAAGGCAAATAGTATAATTTATGTAAAATCATGACTTTTGGTACAAAGCAAACTGTGATAGATTTTTCGTAAACTTTTCAACTCAGTGGCTCAATGACAATAGTGACAGCTTTTGCAATTAGTTTAGCTCTTTGTTTCTTGAGGCAACTGTAAAATCTACAGCCATGTATTCACTTTCCAATGAAATTGGTACACATCATAAAAATTGTATTTGAGTTAATTGGTACATTGGCTGACAGATTCAGCAAAGAGGCCAAGCCCTGAGCCATCCAGTTATTGCTTAAACTGCTCTGTTGTAACTACGCTGGCTAGGATCACTGAGAAGGCTCTGCTTCCCCAAGGCTTATGTAAAGCATAAATTGAGGACTCTGGTATCTAGGGATGTCAATCTGACATTTTTCATGAGCATCAAACACTCACAAATTACAAAAAAATAAAAAGACATGCTTTACATGAAGATACTTTATAAATACCAAGTGACAATGTTATCTTGCCCAGAAATACATACCAAGGAAACTTTCTGGTAACTAGAGAAATAAAAAGTAAAGGATGATATAAAATCTATTTTTTAAGTTTAAAAATCTCTATATGAAATTTATTATAATGTAATATTTTTAAGTCCAAGAAATTAGACTCTTTCTTATTTGACCATAAAGAGTTTCCTGTCCACTCAGTGGAAATAAACTTTGAACTTATTATTAAAAGTTGCCGATTTTGAATACTCTTGTAAACAAGGATTCCTGGTATATATACTTTGAATGCGTTTTTTTTTTTTTTTAAAGATTATTTATTTATTTATTTGACAGAGAGAGATCACAAGTAGGCAGAGAGGCAGGCAGAGAGAGAGAGAGGAGGAAGCAGGCTCCCTGCTGAGCAGAGAGCCCGATGCGGGACTCGATCCCAGGACCCTGAGATCATGACCTGAGCCGAAGGCAGCGGCTTAACCACTGAGCCACCCAGGCGCCCCTTGAATGCGTTTTTTAAAGGACAATAAATGCCTTAGGATAATTATTTTTAAGTCTGGATACTCCCCTCTATTTAGAGGAGCATGAATACAGTGAACAGGGACTACTTTACTTATTTCAGTCATCTACAGAAAGTGAAAAAGAATATTTCTCAAAGCATACTTAAGACATTAAACATTAAAAATAATTTAGATTAAATAAATTATTCTAAGTAAACCTGAACCCTCAAACTTTTCAAACAGTTCCAAGAAACAATATATTTTTCAATTTTAGGGCATTGACTACTGGGTACCTATAACTATTTAAAATATTGCTCTATTAACTATACACACAAGAATGGTTAAGTCATTGAGTATAGCCTTAAGTTACATCTGGGTCTTGTGGAATAACATTACTCTCTTCCTGACATATTAGATTGATTCAAATCTCATAGCTTTGTGGGGACACTGGAATTTCCAGCTTTCCTGGAAGATTTTGGTCTGTCACATTTAATAAATGGAGGTAGACTTACAGTGAAACTAACAAAGCTTAAGCTGCAACACCCTTCACCCTTCAATGTCTTTAGAACGGACCTTAGACCCCTGGGGATAAAAATATATTATTTGTTTATAAAAAATTAAAAATTAAAAAAAGAAGGGACCTTAGATATATGTTCATATGGTCATCTGTATGTTAAATTTTTCCAAAAACAAGATACTTTTACTGCATTCAATCAGGGTCAGTATGTATTTCTACTCTAGCGTCTTCTCTGTCATACTTCCCTTCATGTCGGGTGATGCTGGAGTGTCTCCAGCATTTGTGAAATCTGGTTAAGGAGAAGTTGAGTTAGAAACACATTTAAATTCACTGTTATTTCCTTTCTGATCTAAATAAATACCTACACTTACTCCTATTTTTTTTTAAGATTTTATTTATTTATTTGTCAGAGAGAGTGAGCACAGGCAGACAGAGTGGCAGGCAGAGGCAGAGGGAGAAGCAGGCTCCCTGCCGAGCAAGGAGCCTGATGTGGGACTCGATCCCAGGACGCTGGGATCATGACCTGAGCTGAAGGCAGCCGCTTAATCAACTGAGCCACCCAGGCATCCCTAATTTTATTTTTATAATGTAATTTTCTATTAAAGAAGACTCCCAAGTTATCAGTGTTTTGGATCTTCAAATCCTGGATTCCCCAAATCTGTTCCTGGTAGAAGATCTAATAGTAACCTTGAGGACAGTGTAGTCCTGTAGGCTTCTTATAATTTTCATTGTGACCTGGTTTTATTTCCAGTTTCAATGAACCATATTAATCTTCTGCCACCAGTGAACTGTATTTTACCTGGGCCTCGAAAGTCTCCCTTCACTGTATATTGACCCATTCAAATAAGTTTTCTGCACTGACATAAGAGGCACACTTTCTAGAAAGGAAAATCCTGTCACATCAGTTACAAATATCTATTCTTCATATTTCTTGCATAAAGTCCCAAGACCTTTTTATAAACTGTAAGGTAATGGATATTTTCTCTTTCCATCCTCCATCTCAACCACCATTCTCTACGTCCCAGTCCAGAGAAGGGTGATCCTCGTTTAGCGATTAGATCTTATAGAAATAAGCTCTCAAGTCTGCCCACAATCTCCACACTATATTCTTTCTAATCCATTTATAGTAAGGTTAGATATTGGGGATATACATCTGATCCCATGGGAATTTTCACTTGCCATAACCTGGGTTGGGGGGAGAGGGCCTTTTGTCAGATTCTGGTGGGTCTCTGAAAGGAGCAGTGGTATAGATGTGAGATTAGGAGAGCAATGTTTCCACTATATGTAAAAAGAAGAAAAAAGAGCAACACAGAAACACAAGGACATCTGAAACAGAGATACTGAATGAAGTAGACAAAAAAAAAAAAAAAAAAAACAAACAAACAAAAAAAAAAAACACCACATGGTCCCAAAGAAACAAAAATAATCAGCTAATGATGGCTTGCCTATGACAGATTCCAGTTGCTTATGGGACCTGTAGACTCCCCTGGATACTTATCAGATGTCCCTCCTATGTCTTGGTTAGACTTAAGCAGGTTTCTTTTGCTCATAGTAAAATAATCCCCTTAAAAATCAAAACGCATGAAATTTTCAATACACTCTATGTTCTCTTTCCTCCACATTTCTGCACATCCCTCTATTTGTAAGCTCTGTGATCCTCTCCTCTTCGGTTGCTATGTCCACATCTTCCAACATCTTCCCAATCATATAACTGAACTCATCTTTGTGAGGATCTATCCTAGGAAACGTTTCCTAAACACTCTATACTGAATTAAATATCACTACCACCATCCCCTTATTTCTCCTTGTTTATTATTCCAAATAGTAATAAATTTAAGGATATAAACTTATTTTGTACACAGTCCTATTTGTAAACGCCCACACAGTGCTCAGTCCACAGAGCATGGACCATAATTAATATTTGTTAAGAAAGGAAACAAAAGAGAAGATGTGAAAGAAGAGAGGAGAGAAAGAATGAAGACCAAAAAAAAAAAAAAAACAAAAAACAAAAAACAAAAAACACAAGATAAAAGTAAGTGAAGCAGTTCATTAACTTGCAATGATCATATCAATAAATGGACAAACTGAGGTTTGAACTCAGCTTAATCTGACCTTCCAAACAGGTTCTTTCTTACACGCTAACCTACTCCATTCTACATCATAAGGAAAACACACAGAAGGTAATGTATAAATGGTAGCTAACCTTAATTTATACTATTTGCCTTTTCATGATAAATATGGTAACTCAGTGTAAGAATCATCTAATTTTATTTGTAATTCATTCACTTATTATAAATGTACTTTTTGGGTGCCTGGGTGGCTCAGTGGGTTAAGCCGCTGCCTTCGGCTCAGGTCATGATCTCAGGGTCCTGGGATCGAGTCCCGCGAGGGGCTCTCTGCGCAGCAGGGACCCTGTTTCCTCCTCTCTCTCTCTCTCTCTCTCTGCCTGCCTCTCTGCATACTTGTGATCTCTCTCTGTCAAATAAATAAATAAAATCTTTAAAAAAATAAATAAATAAATAAATAAATGTACTTTGTGCTAGGTACTAAAGAGGTGTCAGATGATTAAAAATATATGGTCTATTAATGTGAAGATAATAATTGCACAGTAAGAATAGCATGTACCTCTTTAACTCATTTTTATAATCGGATTTTTACTTTATTATTAAAAGAAAAATGTGAATTACTTATCGAGAAGAATTCATGGCCCTACAATATACAAATTATGTTATATACACTTCCTACATTACTAAAAAGACTACCAATTAAGGCATTACCAATGGTATCGCCTACATAGATTATCAATACAGAAAAATAAGTTCTAATGAACGTGAAGTTGTCTATTCATTGCCTAAGATAGTAGCAGCATATATGCAAAAATATTTACTCATTTCCATAGATAATTCTTAATAAAGCAATCATACAGTATGTGAGATCTACAAGTGTCAATCACTAATAAGAAAATAAATAAATCCTCAAAACCTACTTTTTCAACCCTCTTCTTGCTTTGTTATATAGCTGATCGTTAGTTCTTCAAACACAACTTTAAGGTATTTAGTGGGATTCCCTGAAAAAAGACTCTGAGATGGAGATTCAAGTGCAAGAGGTTTATTGGGGAGAGGTCTAAGAAAAATTCCCTATAGAGGATTGATGGACCAAGATTCAGAAGAAGAAATTGAAGGGTGACTTCTTTTAATAGAACCATCAGTTAATCTCACAAAAAGCATTGATCCCAGGATGATCATGTAAATCAGTATTATGTATCATAGGAGTTAGGTGGGATATTGATTGAAACAATAACAAAGACCAAAATTTTGTATATCCTGTATCAGTGGATGCAAGTTGCCTCAATGAATGCACATAGCATAGGGTAAGGCAACAGCCTTCCACAGAGGTCAGTTCTTAAAGAGGACACAGTCAACCCTTCTATCCGTTTGGAAGAGAATTCTCAGTCCAAAATGCAAACCAAGCAGCATCCACTATATGAGGTCATTTGGTAGTCAAGTTATATGATTATAGCAGATTGCAGAGTCAATCTAAAGAATAATGTGTTTGTGCTTTCATTTTTAGGAATGAACAGACTATACAGAGACATATTTTCTAACACAAAGGGAAATGAAAAATTGACAACTAGAGTAAAATCTTTATATTTTTCCTCTACTGGAGATATCTAAATAATTTGAAATGCAATTATCTGGATTATTGTATTAACTTTTTATTTCAGGATATGTGACTCATTGAAGTATCATCAAATGCCATTTTAAAATGTGCAGATATCTGTACATGTATTTTTGGAATACTGTAAAATGTTTTCCACATGTTAGAGTTTCAGAGAGAAGGCAACTCTAGCTTATTATAGCCACCTTCCCTTCCTCCTTTTTTTTCTTTTTTGCTACCAGGACTTGCTTCTCATCTCTAACCAATAAACCCCAATCTTATTGAAGGAATCTATACAATAACTTGTTATTCTAATTTTAAATATGGATTTTTGATCCATTCAAATTAGATAAATTTGCCTAATAATTTCATTTTTAGCTTGCTAGTAAGGATTGTGTAACAACAGTATTTAAGTCACTCCAAATGAAAGGGTATTTTTTTCTGCAAAAGTTCTGACTGTGTTATTCTCAATTAGCTGTCTCTTTCTACAGAATTCAGGAGGCACCAGTAGTAATATAAGAAAGTAAATCTCAGTGTGAGAGTAATTTATCAGATCACTTTCTTCTCAAATTGCTTTCAATAATTACATTTGCCTGTAAACCCTCAAAATATACATTTTTATATATTAAATTATAAAAGAGAAGATGAAGGTTGTGAATTATAAACATATATATGTAGTAATGAGTGAACACTACTTTTGGTAATTCAAAAATTTTGATAACTGCATCATTCTTCCTAATTGCATGGTTTATGTCTTGCCCATAAAAACATAAAAGTTACTAATTTTCCATTATACACAAATATGTAAAGCATAGTGCACAGATGGATTTTACATTCCTGTTTGCCAGAGGATCTTCATTAAGCATCAAACACAAAGGAAATTGCACAGTTAAACATGAATCCATTCTTCATTTTTGCATCTTGGCAAAAATTAAGAACTAATATTTTATTTTGGGAAAAGGCACCTTAATTAACATTTGTTTGTCCTAAAATTTTTGTCAGGCTTTATAGTATAATGATTCTTAAGGTCAAGCTCATATTTAGAAATATGTACTTGGGGAAAAATATGGCACTTTTGTCATCCTTATATTTGCAGAACCTAGTGGGGTGCCTGGCTTTCAGTAGATGTTTATTGAAGGTGAAAGAAATTAGCTAAGTGAAAACAGAGGCCAACTAATTGAGTGTCTGTGTACCAAGTTAATTATAGTGTTTGTAGCTATGAACACTATAATGTTATACTCACCCTTGAAAAATCATACATAGAAGTAACTATTTTATTAAGTATGTGTATATAAAATAATACTTGTTTATATAGTTTCTTATAAAGTGTGGACATTTAATTGCATAAATAACATTATATATAGGGGACATGCATATTATTAAAATGTCCTAGAAGAAATAAATTACCTTACAAATTCAAGTTTCTAGCTATACTACTTGGCATATGTTTCTGGCATCTTTAAACATACTGATAACTAGCATGGCTGCTTGAATCTTGGAACAAAGCTCTAAAAATAGTTGACATTTTGCTGTTTCTATGGTAACAAAGAAAATGGCTTCATACTCTAGCACTGCTCCCACAGAGCTTAATGTTTTCTCTAGATTGCCTATACACTATACTGCTATGTTATTGTACTAAAAACCACCATTACTCTTTTCTTCCTGTCTTTGATGTGTCTGACAGCAATCTGATCACTAGTGTAACAATCAGATTGTTGACCTGCTATGGTTAAAACAAGCATTCCAGTTATTTTTCAAGAAACTGAATTTTATCTCAAAAAGTGCTAAAATCAGTCCAGGATTTTACAGGATGTGGTTTGAACTATATTAAAAGGCTCCAGATAACTTCTCCATCTGCCTCAATGTTTAATATTTACCAGTGGGAAATAATTCTTTATGTGAAATAATTTCCCACCTCTTTTTAATGAACTGACTACTGCTGACAATTTGGGGACCTCTAATAAATCCCATAATTTTAGGTGTATCTCTTTGTAATATTCACACCAATTGCAGTATACTTGTTCCCCCAGTGAATTATAGATTTCATCAAAGTGAAATCCTGTATCCAAGGAGATCCTAAGTGTTGTAGGTAGAATAAGTACCCAATAAATGTTTTATTGAAGGTATGGTTGGATGAATAAAAATGTGTTTAATCTGAGAGTGGAAAAATTGATTTTCAATGTGTCATTTATACTTTCTAATTTCTAAAATATATCTCTTCATCCCTGACAACTCACAGTATACCAGTTGGTGATGGTGGTAGGTATAACAATAACTCCTCCAAGATGTTCAAATCTCTATCCCAGAAACCTGCGGATATGTTAGGTTACATGACAATGGGGAATTAGGTTATAGATGGAATTAAGACTGTTACTCAGCTGACCTTAACTTTGGGTGATTATCTTGGATTATGACTGTTAGGTCCCGCTGTGGACTGAATGTTTGTATTCCTCCCTCCTAATTTGTATGTTGAATCCTAATGCTCAATGTGATAGTGTTCAAGGTGGGGCCTTAGGGAGGTAATTAGGGCATGAGGGCCAAGTCCTCATGATTGGGATTGGTGCCTTTATATAAGAGGTCCAAGAGAGTTCCCTATTCCTTCTGCCATATGAAATTACAGTGAAAAGTTGCAAATCCGCCAGTACCTTGATATTGGACTTTCCAGTCTTGAGAACTGTGAGAAGTAAATTACTGTTGTTTATAAGATACTCACTCTGTGATATTTTGTTGCAGCTGCTCAAACAGACTAAGATAGGCTCAATATAATCACAAGGGTCCTTAAAAATAAAAGAGGAGGGGCGCCTGGGTGGCTCAGTGGGTTAAAGCCTCTGCCTTCGGCTCAGGTCATGATTCCAGGGTCCTGGGATCGAGCCCCGCATTAGGCTCTCTGCTCAGCCTGCTTCCTCCTCTCTCTCTGCCTGCTTCTCTGCCCACTTGTGATCTTTGTCTGTCAAATAAATAAAAATAAAATCTTTTAAAAAAATAAAAGAGGAAAACACAAAGAGAACTGGTAGGTGGCCGCATGAAAAATTCTTGGCTGGACAATGCTGACTTTGAAGGTAGAAAAAGATGGCCCTGAGCCAAGGGAAGCAGGTGTCCTCTGAGCTGGAAAAGGCAAGGAAACAAACTTCTGTAGTTTCCAGAAGTAATACAGCCTTGCTGACACTTTGTTTTCAGCCCAGTAAGACTATTTCAAACTTCTGAGCTACAGAATGATAAGATTAAGGAGGGTACTTATTGAGATAAGCACTAGGTGTTTCATGAAAGTGATGAATCATTAGACTCTACACCTGACACTAATGCTACACTGTATGTTAACTGGAATTTAAATAAAAATTTGAAAAAAAATATAATGAGCTACTGTTACATTCCAAAAAAGAAAAAATTTCTGTTGTTCTCAGCCATTAAGTTTGCAGTAAAATGCTACAGTAGCAAATGGACACTAATTCAGTGGGGAACAAAAATAATTTTCAGTAATAGGGAGTTGGCCTAGTAACAGAGAGCTAAATAACTATTATTGAGATACTTTGATCAAGGTATAATGTGATAAGAGAAAAAACATTACTTCTAGGGGGAGTCAATCTCTAAAACAAAATGTAACAAAATGAAAGTAAAATTATTGTGTTTAAGAAATTCTTTTATTTTTTGCCTCTTTTCATTGGAAAAAAATTCAAGTAGGGTAATTTTTAATACTAGATTTGAGTGAGAAATACATTAATGAGGAAAGAAACAAGAAACCAAATCATCATTTCTTTTAATGTTATTCATTTATTCATTATATTTATTAATATTTATATATTTATTATAAATCATTCACTTGCTATTAGCATATGATTCAGGGTATTATGGCCCTGTTGATTCATCTTTATTTGATGAATTATCATGTGTATGATAATGTACCACAATTCACCAACTTTACTCCACATATTTAAAAACATATGAATTTATCATTGACATAGAAAAAATATTTTATATATAGATGAATGACATATAAAGGATTTTTAAAACTAAAGTATAGCTGACATACAATGTTATTAACTTCAGATGTACAACATAGTGATTCAACACTTACATATTTTACAAAATGCCCATCACTCTGTAGTTCTCATCTGCCACCATACAAAGTTATTCCAGTATTATTGACTATATTCTCTACACTTTAATTTATATCCCCATGACTTACTTATTTTACAACTGAAAGTTATACCTCTTAATTCCTTTCATCACTTTTACCCATCTGATCCCCACTCTCCTCACCTCTGGGAAGCATAGTTTGTTTTCTGTATTTATGTGTCTGTTTCTGCTTTTTTGTTTTTACTTTTTAGTTTCCACATATAAGGGAAATCATATACTACTTGTCTCTCACTGACCTATTTCACTCAGTGTAATACACACTAGGTCCATCCACGTTTTCCAAATGGCAAGATTTCAATCTTTCTATGGCTAAGTATTATTGTATTCCACATCTTCCATAAGGGACTTTAAGTGGTTTTTAATTTGATTGTATTAGAATTCTCATCTTCCTATTAAGATATTAAAAATAGAATATTAAGACTAGAATAATTATTCCATTTATAAGAATGTGTTTAATCTTTTGAAACATATTAAATGTCTTATTTTAAGTAAAGAAAATTCATGTTTTTTCTTACATCTAAAAACCATGACTCTCACTGGTATGTGGAGAAGGGTTTATCAGGGAAACCAGGAGCCCAGGAACAATAAAAAGGTAAGACCATGTAAGATCTTATGGTTGTAATGCAGGTGAATGAGATGGGTGATTTGATTTAGGATAATGATAGATTAGATAGAAATAACTGGATATATTCAAGGGATGTGGATGTTATTTAGAGTTAAATCTGTCATGGAATACAAATGGATATGATAAGTAAGACAACCAGACTAGATACATGATCTAAGTTTTTGATATAAGCTACTGAATGGATGTCGTCTAAAAAGAGATAGACAGGTTTAAGAGCAGGTTTGTTTGTAGAAGGTAGTTCATGTGGTACTTCAATGATTCTGTTTTGAACATGTTAAGTCTGAAATGACTACTGGGTATCAAAATGGAAATTTTAAGTAAAAATTTGGGTATACAAATCTGAAATTTCAAGGAGAGATCCAAGGAGAGATCCATACACAAACATAGATTTGTTATATAGAGATGTTTAGATGGTAATGAAAAGTATGGACCCAATAAGATTCCTGGGAGGGTGAGGGGGCAAAGGACAGGACTTGGGATACTCCAACATTTGGGATTTGAGTGGAAACAGAGAACCAGAAAACAAGCCAGAAAAGAGAGTCTGTGAAGTAGAGGGAAAAAAGTAAGAAGCAATAGAATAGAAGCCAAAATGTGCGAACATTGGCTTTGACATTGACAAGAAAATACCCTGTTGAGGGCAAACAAAATAAATAAACCCAAATATTGTTTCCATTAACTTGTATATTACCTTAAGTTTTTCAACACTAAAGTGAATAAGTAATTTATTATATTGAACTATACAAATATGTTATTTTTAGAATAGTTTTTTCCATTTGGGAAGTTTGGCTAGCTTTCCATAATGTGTCACTTTGGTCTAATAGATATTTGTTTACTTGACCAAGTTCATGCAATCATTTCATATATTTGAAACCTTAAATTATCATTATCCAAAATCCTATTTCAGTGAAATAAATCTATTAAAATTATTGAACAAATACTTCATTGTCTCCTTATAAATAGAAATCAATTGCTTTTTCATCTATATTTTATTTCAATTCAATGAACAATTATGAGAACATACTCTTCTAGCTATTGTTCTTGTTCTTCAAAATTAAGAAGATAATAAGAGCTTACACTTTGTGAGAAGAATAGCAATTAGTACTGAATTCGGTCAGAGTGACCAAAACAATAGCTGCTTAAATTAGATAGACATTTATTTCTCCTATGTGGAAAAAAGAAATATCAAGGTAGTGTAAGGGTGATAGAGATAATAATCATTCAGGACAGTTCATGTTAGCTTCCTGTATACATGGCTTTCTTCTTATGACATAATTTGATTATATTCTGAATATTCTCACGTTAGTAGGCAGAAAAGATGTGTGTTCTTCCCTTTAAGGGCACTTCTTGGAAGTCTTATATAGTATTTCTTATATCCCTTAGATGAGAACTTAATCACACAGCACTAGCACCCATGATGTGGGTTTTTTCCATTTGGGAAGTTTGGCTAGCTTTCCATAATGTGTCCATGATGTAAGCTGGAAAATGTAGTCTTTCTTATGGGAAATCTTAACAGGCATCAATAAACTGGGATTTCCATTACAAATTAAGAAGAAGAGAACAAGTATCAGTGGCAATTTTGTAGTACAGACACTCACATAATTAGATTTTCTAATAAATCATAATTTGCCAAAAAATAATTTACAGAGTACCAAAGAACACACACACAAAAATGGAACCTCAGCCAACCTGGGTAGAGTAAGAAAGATTTAATTTTCCTTAACCTGAATCTTGATTTTTTTTTTAATTTATTTAACACAGAAAGAGAGATCACAAGTAGGCAGAGAGAGAGGGGGAAGCAGGGTCGCTGCTGAGCAGAGAGCCCGATGCGGGGCTCGATCCCAGGACCCTGAGATCATGACCTGAGCCGAAGGCAGAGGCTTAACCCACTGAGCCACCCAGGTGCCCCTGAATCTTGAATTATTAAGAGTTACATACATATTTAGGAGTGAAAAAAGGGAAAAGTCTTCTAAAATAGAAATTACAATGAGCAATAGCACTCAAAGAGAAGTATCAGTCATTTTAATAAGGATATGCCATTAGGTAAGTTTTTTCCTAATGGAATAATAAGTAATTTGGGTGTGCACACAACTAGAGAACTAGGCAGATGAAGCTCTCACAGAGCCTTGTACATTATGCTAAGGAACCTAGATTTGCTTTGTAGAATTCAGAATATTATTAAAGGACTTCGAGCAGAGGACTGACATTGCCCAAACTGCATTTTAGCTAGATTGTTCTGATAGGAATTATTGCAGATAATGGATGTGAAGCAGAACTAAGAGGGAAGCAGGAACATAACTTACATGGTAACACAAATCTTTGGAAAGATGATGAGAATCTGAAATAAGGATAGTTAATAGGGAATGTTGTGTAACAAAGAATTTGGTTGGTTCCTAGAAGAAATCTTCCACATCTTTGAGATTTCATGAGTGACAGGAGTTATCTTTATTATGCATGGTAGTCATCACTGACCATACCTCAATTTATGCTAACGAGGTGACTCAGGATCAGGGTTGGCTACTCCAGAAAGATCAATTGTATCTTTAGAGTGTTGGGACTTTGAGCCAAATGATATATGACTGACTTCTAGGGAGGAGAGGGAACCAAAAGTTTGAGTTCAACCTCTAGACCAATGATTCAATCAATCATGTTGTGTAAAAAAATCTCAATAAAAACTCTAGACATGGGTGACTTGGGTGAGCTTCCCTGGCTAACATCCTTTGTGTCTTGTTATGTATCAGTGTGACAGGAGAGCAGTGTATCTTGACTCAGTGAGGAACTTGGCACTGAGGATCCTCCCAGATCTACCCCAGGCATCTCTCCTGTGGCTGGTTCTGTTTTGTATCCTTCTCTGTTACATAAAAAAGCAAGCAAGCAAACAAACAAACAAACAAACAAACAAACCTGAAATTATAAGTATAGCACATTCCTGAATTCTGTTTTTTGTTTGTTTTTGGTTTTGTTTTTTCGTTTTTTTTTCTAGTGAATTATTAAAACTGAGAGGGTAGTGGAAATCCCTCAAGTTTGTTGCCAGTTTGTCCTGGGAACTCCTGGGCACAAGGCTGGTTATCTGAAGTGAGTTTTAGGGAGGAATGTGCCCTTATCTTGTAAAGTTTGGCCTGATTCTGAGTAGTTAATGTCAGAATCGCATTGTAGGGCACAAAAGAGGAGAGGGAAAGAGACTTTTGGCATTTCAGGTCAAAGGAAGATAGATTTGGTAACTGGTAAAGGCTACATAGAAACATAAGTTGAATTTTATGTGAATTGGAGTTAGATGCTCACCTCAAAATATTTAATCATATTTACTATCATGAATTATTTCATCATGATAAAACATTCTTGTTATCATGAATGTCTGGTGAAACTTTTTGAAGTTGTACAGGCTGTGAGTCATTTCTTGTTTCATAGGACTACCCTACAGAAAGCAGGACATCCAGCATAAATTGGTCCCTGCCCACTAAACATGCTCCTAATCATGATAACAAATAATGCCCCCCCCCAAATTTCCAAAGTATACTAAGTGTATTGGGAATGACTAACTGAATGACATAGAGTGAGAAAAACACATGTGAGGGAAAATAAATTAAGCAGAGAAAAAAACAGGCAATGCAGATACCTGATAATAAACAAAAATTAGCATATAAGAAAAAAGAGTATGATATAATGGAAGCTGAGGGGATTTGTTTAATAAATAGCAAACAAATTAAAAATTCAGAGTGTCTTTTGAAAGAGAGAAGTAAAGGATTATAGGTGACTTTTATATAGTAAGGCAGTTTTTACTAACAAGAAGAAAAAATTCTGACTTTATAGATTATTTTGTTATCTGTTTTTCAGAATTAATAAATTTCAACTAATGTCTAAATACCAGAAGAAAGAAAGGAATTCTACCTGGAAATTTACAAATCTATATCTAAAATTAAAAGTTTCGGGCACCTGGTTAGCTCTGTCATTAAGCGTCTGCCTTTGGCTCAGGTCATGATCCCAAGGTCCTGGGATGGAGCCCCACTTGGGGCTCCCCACTCTGCGGGAAGCCTGCTTCTCCTCTTCCCACTCCCCCTGCTTGTGTTCCCTCTCTTGCTGTCCCCCATCTGTCAAATAAATAAATAAAATGTTTAAAAAATTTAAAAAATGTTTGATGCAACTAGTATAAAAGACTAGAATGATCTTATGTCTACTTTAAAAAAAATCTGAATTTCAGCATATAGTGTAATTTAAGTAACTAGAATAAGTGGATGGCCATACTATTTTTTACTCTTCATCCAGGCGTTTTGTCTACATTTATACAAACCATAAAGGTACATTTTCTTTCATTTTTTTTAAGATATTATTTATTTATTTGAGAGAGAGAGAGAGAATGAGAGAGAGACAGCATGAGAGGAGAGAGGTCAGCAGGAGAAGCAAACTCCGGGCCGAACAGGGAGCCCGATGTGGGACTGGATCCCGGGACTCCAGGATCATGACCTGAGCCGAAGGCAGTTGCCTAACCGACTGAGCCACCCAGGCCCCTGCATACAGTTACATTTTCAAATAAAAGATGAGAATTCTACTTATCCAGCTAAATATGTAAGAAATAGGTAATATTAACTTAATTTTTAAAATTTAGTTTTGTTAGACATTTAGGAATGTCTATGCGTCTTTTGCTGCTACTGATATAAAATGATATCTCAGCAATTATTCGTTGCTTTGATTTATCTACTAATTTTATTCTGGCTTTAACTAGGTAAAAAACAAAAGGCAACTTTAAGCTACCTTTGCTTTAATTGAATTTGAAGACAGAGTGGCTTAAACATCAGTCTGAGGAGCTTTTGGAAAGTGAGTTATATATTCTTTGACTGCTAGGCAATGTTTACTTAGCAAACTAGGTTAAAATGACAAAATTTATGTAATGGCTTGTATTCTCAAGGAATGATACTAAATAATATTGTTATGTGTGTACATGTGGCAGAAGAATAATCCTTGTGATAATTATTGGCTACCAATTCCCTCGTTTTATTTGGTTCTGTCATATATTATTTAGAGGAGAAAGTACAGTTTATATTGCATTTTGCTATTGTGATTGTACTGGAGTATCAGATCTATCTTTTAAATAAAAATTAATTAACAAATTAAATTTATAAAATTAACAGATATTTTAGTTAAATTGCCTGACAAGAACATTTCATTTAAAATTAGTAAATTATAGGGGTGCCTGGGTGGCTTAGTGGGTTAAGCCGCTGTCTTCGGCTTAGGTCATTATCCCAGAGTCCTGGGATGGAGCCCTGCATAGGGCTCTCTGCTCGACAGGGAGCCTGCTTCCCCCTCTCTCTCTGCCTGCCTCTCTGCTTACTTGTGATCTCTGTCTGTCAAATAAATAAATAAAATCTTTAAACAAAATAAATAAATACATAAAATCAGTAAATTATAAATAGATCAATTTTTTTTCTTGTAGACTTAATAATGAATTACATGATATTCATCTATTGTCTATCAGTCTTCTGCATGGTTGGTTCCAATGCAACTTTAATAATTTTTTACTCTACTTACTATTATTTTTTCCATTTTAAGTTACCACACAATAATATACTATTATCCTATGCCCATAACTTACTCTTCAAAGAAAAACATATATTTTATCATAGGAGAAATTTTGTTTGCTTTTGTGAATATAGTTTTTCATCTATAAAATGAGTTTAAATTTTATAATATATATTATTACCTTAATATAATGGAATAAGTTTTATGCATCATAAAGATTGTTTTATTATTTGTCTCCCTTACTTGTTCTCTACCTGATACTACCTTTAAGGATTCTAGCAGGAAACACACACACACACACACACACACACACACTTAATGAACTGCAATGTTAGTGTAATTTATTTGTGGATTTTCTTAAGAAAATCTACCTCCAGATAATAGTCCACATTTGCCTTCTGAACAGACTGACCTATCTTTTTATTTAAGTTAATAGAGTTTGCTTTATCTTCTCACTCAACCCTCTATACAACAAATAAATATATTCATACATAGACACAAACTCAGCAAGAGGGAGAAAGAGACAGCCAGTGGTTGTGGAAACACAGGAAACTCCTGTGTTCTTACCATAAATCCCTTGTGTAATTACCACTCAGGCCTTGTCAAATCTTTATTTACAGAATTATATAGCATGATTTTACTTTTCCTGAAAAGTAAATATTTCTTCTGATTCTTTTTTTTTTTTTTTTTTTGATAAATTTATTTTCCATGATAAAGAAATACTGGGTCTCAAAGAATGAAGTATAAAGTCTACTCCATTGAAATCAGAATTCAGCTTTCAGGAGAGGTCTTTCAAAGATCAGTGTGGACTTCCTACCACAGTGAAGCTGCCCATGAAAGACCTGCCCCAAATATTACATCTTGTGCATCTTTCTCCTATATTTTAACATACCAATTACTTTTTCTTAATTCACTCAAAGGCATATTTACAATTTATAATGCACTGGGGACATAAAAGTGAAGCAGAAGCAGGCCCTGTTCTTTTAGCTATTGTTTCTGATCATGTCCAGCACTTCCTATGCCTGACCAGATTAAGCAATAAATTTATTTCTTATCTCTTAGCTTTTAAAACCAGATTTGAATGACTATATCTGCCAGTAGAGTAGAATAAAATCCTCATAGTCAGCCATTGGGTTCCTCAAGAGTAGATACCGACTTTATTGATTCAACTTTTAAGTTATTTTAAGAGACAGAAAACATATATCTACAATTCCACTTGACTTTGCTACAACTGACAGTTTTCTCCCATTGTCTACTTTTCAGAATAAGAATTCAATCACTTCCAAGATAATTTTCAGAGTGTCTCAGAGAGGCTAGGGAAAGTATATTTGAAGTTTATTGCTTCCCAATGGTGTGTGGGTGAGAATTCGACCTTATTCTGAGTTAAAAACCATGTTTTCATGGTTTCAAGTAGCCCATGTAGACTCTTCCTCATAATAGTCACCGGTGTCAGTGACAACATAGACTGCATCTCTGCTGTCTTTAAAAGCTGCCCCACTATATTTCTGACATTATTTTTTCAAACGAAACTTAAAACCACAGATCACCTGTATTCTCTCTTCCCAAAACTCGTCCTTACAGAAATATATTGTATAAAAGAATTTGTAAGTTATCTTATCATACACTTCTGATTTGAATGAAAAATTATAACATATTGAAAAGAAAGCATATAGTTCAGAAAAACTGACTCAGGAGTTTCCCTATTTCTACTACAATAAAATATTATATTCTTCCAGGAAAATTTCTCGATTAGGTTAAAAAAATATATATGTATATTAAATAAAAATGAATAATAAATATATATAAATAATTAAGAGTAAATCATTTGAAATAAGCCAACATTTTTCTCATAGAAGGTATTTAATAAAGTTTCCTAAACCTGTAGATTGTTACAAAAAAAAAATCTGTAGAGAACAGGATATTTTTAGAAATTACACAAATTTTAATGGATTTGTAGGTTTGGGAAAATGTAGAATAACCCTTTAAACATAGAGGTAAATTACAATTTGGTTTCTCTTACAGGAATTAGATAACCAGAAGCTTATTCATGAATAAGTGTGATACATATTAATTTGTCATGTATGTGATAGCATTAAGAATATTGATTGTCCTATGAATATACCATTGGAGAATTTAACTTTAATTTTAATCTTAACAGCTAAATCCAGGATTTATCATTAGGACAATGTTTTTGTTTCTCAGTGGAATAACAATTTTGCTAAATATTTCAATTAAATCAATTTCATGGTAGCTTTATCTCTGTTTCATTTGAATTATCCTGACCTTGAGGTGTTTTTCCCCAGCTGTTATCACACCAAAGCTAATAAACAAATAAAATCTTTTTTTTTAAGATTTTATTAATTTATTTGACAGAGATCACAAGTAAGCAGAGAGGCAGGCAGAGAGAGAGAGGAGGAAGCAGGCTCCCCGCTGAGCAGAGAGCCCGATGTGGGGCTTGATCCCAGGACCCTGGGATTATAACCTGACCCGAAGGTAGAGGCTTTAACCCACTGGGCCACCCAGGTACCCCAACAAATAAAATCTTAAAAAAAAAAAGAAATCAAAATAAAATTATAGTCTCCTTAAGTGATAGTCTTTATTTCAAGTTATTCAAGTTATTTCAAGAATTTTTATTAAATTTTTTTCCACAAAACAATATGGCTCACTAGCCTTCTTGCTTCTTCTTCTTCTTTTTTTTTTTTTTCAATTTCTTTACCTCCTCTTGTCTAACCAGTAAGCCAATAACACACAATCACTTTTTTTTTGTTGAAAAACAAAATTACCTTTCTGAGTAGGAACTTTTACATAAGTAAGGTCAAGCCACTGCTCTAACAAATAGCTCCAAAATTTCAGTAGGTTAACCTGAAAAATGCTCATTTTTCATTTATACAACAGCTTAATGTTTGTTTTATTGGATAACCCACTTGGAAGGTATGTCTCTGGATCTCACAGATCCAGGTGCCTTCAAATGTTGTCTCTGTTACCCTCAAGGCCTCATTATACATTGCCTCCAGCTTAGCTAATAAGAAAAGAGAGAAAAAGAGTAAAAAAATCTGTTGCTCTTTTTAGTGATCCAGGCCTATAGGTAAGGCCCATAGCCTCTATCTACATTTTTTGGGGTTAAGAGACAAAGAGAAGAGTTAAATGTAATGCCAAAGTTCTTGCCTTGAACAACTGGGCAAGTCCCGGCACCATTTAATGAAAAGGAAACACTGGCTGAGACTGAGTTTGGAAAGTGAGGACTGAAGTATTCAGTTTGCACATATTAAGTGAGAGGTCCATAAAAGACATTCAAGTGGAGCTATTAATTAGATAGTTGGATATACAATTCCAGATTTTGGGGTAATGTCAGTGTTGGTGACATAAATTTAGGAGACATCAAAAAATAGAAGGTGTAAAGTTACCACCCAGGCATTGCACATAGCTAGGGAAGAGAAAAGGCCCAAAGACAGAGAACTCTAGGGCATGCCAACATTTAGAAAGATGTCAGAAGAAACTGGCAAAACAATCTAAGAAGAAGTTATCAGTGAGGTAGAAAGAAACTTGGTGACTGTTAAATCCTGAATTAAAAAAAAAAAATTTTTTTTTCAAGAAAGGAAAAAAAAAAATCAAAGCTGTCCAAGGTCAGGGAGGATGAGGGCCAAGATAAATCAATGAATTTGGTTAAATGAAGGACATTGGTAACTTCAACAGGAGCAGAGACTTTGGAATGGTGGGGGAAGAAGGTAGATACAACTTGGTTTAAGAGAAAAAAGAACAAAAAAATAGGGCATTTACTTGAGGAAAAGGAGAGGAGCTACATTAAGGAGTGAAATATGATCACAAATTTGTAAACAATCCAGTAAAAAGAGAAAAATTGAAGAGACAAGAGAAAAATGAAAAATTATAGAATATGTGACTGAGGAATAGAATTTTTGTACATACCAGGAGAGCTGGTATTAGAAAGAATCCATCCTTTTTGAAGAAAAAAAATGGGTTTGTGGATTAGTAGTAGAAAAAATAAAGCTGTTCTTTCCTGATTCTTTCATAGTTTTTTCTAAGAAAAAGGAAGAAGTAGGATAACCAATTAAGGGTGAGGAGTGGACATTTGAGATGAGAGGAAAAGGAAAAAATATTTTTCTCAGAAAAGTTTATACCCTTCTCAGTAATGACCCTGAGAATTGCTGTTTTAGCAGAAGCTTGAAGGTCAATGGGGCAAACCTTGGCTGTGGTGTTGGATGTACCTTTAGCATGTTGCTTACCACAAAGGGTGGGAGGTACTTAGCCTGGGGTGCTAGCCTAAGCAAAATCACCGTTTTTGTCAGGTTTGGGCAGCTTCAGAGTGAAAGCTGCTGCAGCTCTATCTTGAACTTTACAGGCACAGTGGAGTAAAGAGCTGCTTTTTAACTTCAAGGCAGCTGATTCCCACATATCCTATAGAGAGCACTGCTTCTCAAACTAGCTTTGGTGAAAGAATATTTTTTACTTCTGTTATTTTTTCAAACTTGAAATTCATCTTGGACCCACACTTTTGTAAAATATAATGCCAAGTAACTATTTCAAAAACTGAATGAAAATTCCTACAAAAACATAAACCTGTTTTTGTCATTCTATTCAACAGATAAAAATATATTCTCCAATAAATATAATCAGAAAAAATATAAAACAGTCAAAAATAAAAAAATTACAAATTTAAGGACATCATTTATTGAAAAATTTTTATATACATGATTAATATATGACCACCCCTGTGGTCATAATTTATTCCTCAACTGTAATTCAACAAAACTCACATGTGAAGTAGTGATTCCTTATGTTACGCACCTAAAGTCACTCTTAGAACAAATCTATGTACATTGATATTTAGAAATTTTACAGTGACAAATGAACTTTTTTTCTTTTTGCTTGTTATCTTGGTTGGATGAATGCTACTTACAAGGGATAATCAATATAAACCGAATCAATGTGTTCTGTTTGTTTGTTTGTTTTTTTATTCTCCTTGCTTTTGACTCTTAATGCAGAGATCAGTCCGACATAAGTAGGTTAACAGGAACAAAAGAAAAAAAATTAAAACAGTTTTAGCAAGCTTAGATACTCATTTTAAATTTTTTCAGAAAGAAGCAAGAAATGTTATACTTTAAAATTCATGCCCAATACTTTACTAGTAAGAGGGCCAAAAATTCATTTTATAAAGTTATTGTTAAATTATCTCCTAGTGGAAGAAACAGATTCTAAATTCATTAATTTCCTATTCATATATCTTCATTTGATTGAAAATAAAATTCAAAATACGCTACCAAATTTTTGAGATGTTTGATGACAGCTTTCCACAGATTTGCAAAATCAAAACTATCACCTACTTTATGGATAATTGTTATTTATCAAGTATGGTTTTATTTTTTTTTTATTTTTTTTTAAAGATTTTATTTATTTATTTGATAGAGATCACAAGTAGGCAGAGGCAGGTAGAGAGAGGTGGGGAAGCAGGCTCCCCGCTGAGCAGAGAGCCCGATGCGGGGCTCGATCCCAGGACCCTGAGATCATGACCTGAGCCGAAGGCAGAGGCTTTAACCCACTGAGCCACCCAGGTGCCCCTCAAGTATGGTTTTAATAATCAGTAGAAACTCTGTTCTTTCAGGCTTTCTACTTGCATTTACCCTTCATTGGTGGATCATTGTGGCCTCATGCAGATCTCTTTTGTCAGATTCCCTTGTTGCTGAGAGTGATCTTATAGCTCCCATTTGTACCCTCTGTGCTTTTACTCTCCAGAACTGTCCTTTGGGTCAAGCTAAGTCTAAACTTCAGTTAAACCCACAATTTTGTCTAGCTTCCTCTCTTGATTTATTCTGCTTTCCTCATTCCCCAGTAGATTTTAACCAGAAAGGACACCCTCAAAAAATCCCTGGAGCAGAAACCCACAGGTTCTGGTTATAGGAAAACTAACCTAAGACCTAATGACACA
>NC_081566.1:47832883-47983753 GCF_022355385.1 Mustela nigripes
GACTGCTGTTATTCCATATTTTTTAACTTTGTAAGGAGTCAACAGCACTCAATCACTTAGAAAGAAGACACTAGACATTATGCAAAATTAGATTTGCCTCCCAGAACTGGTTATTGCATGGTGGCAAAATTAAAATTCTTCTAGGGTATTTCTCCCTGTTGAATTTATATTCACAAGTATTAAAGTCTGAAAACATCCTGGAGAGGATTGATCTGATACTTTATTCTTCTATGACTCTTTCCCTCAGAAACTACTGAGTTTCTGCCATTGTTTTTGGCAACACTAAGTACCGATTATAGGAATATAATTTTGCCTGAGGAACTGCTTTTGGGAAAAGGGTTGGCTCGCTTTTAAATTTGGTGAGCGTGGGACTAATTCTAAATTAATTTTGCATAATGTCTAGTGTCTTCTTTCTAAGTGATTGACTGCTGTTATTCCATATTTTTTAACTTTGTAAGGAGTCAACAGCACTCAATCACTTAGAAAGAAGACACTAGACATTATGCAAAATTAGATTTGCCTCCCAGAACTGGTTATTGCATGGTGGCAAAATTAAAATTCTTCTAGGGTATTTCTCCCTGTTGAATTTATATTCACAAGTATTAAAGTCTGAAAACATCCTGGAGAGGATTGATCTGATACTTTATTCTTCTATGACTCTTTCCCTCAGAAACTACTGAGTTTCTGCCATTGTTTTTGGCAACACTAAGTACCGATTATAGGAATATAATTTTGCCTGAGGAACTGCTTTTGGGAAAAGGGTTGGCTCGCTTTTAAATTTGGTGAGCGTGGGACTAATTCTAAATTAATTTTGCATATATTGTCATCTTTAAGTGTTATTTAAAAGTGAGGTACATTGGAAACTTGACATGAAATTAATTCCATTTGTGAATTCATGAAAATTTCATAATAAATCTTATTCCAGTGAGAGATAGCCTAAAAAGTATACACAAGCATTGAGTCTTCTGATTAAGATTGAACAAAGTATGAAATGGAAGAGGATATTTTTAGCTTTAATTTCTTTGGATATTTAACTCACAGGGGAAAGAGATTTTGATTTTACTAATTATTTTAGACTCCAACTTGTGAGACTGACGCGCTACCTACTGCGCTAACGAGGCACCTTAGACTCCAACTTGTAAAGAGGTTTGATTTATGGATTTTCCTTTCTCCACCTCCAGGACAGAGTAAGGGCTAGGAATAGAGATCATGGAGCTTGATGATGAGAATACACTTATTTGTAAATTCTGACCACCTCTATCAAGGTGATATTTTATTACTGGAATATTTTAATCTTGTCATTTGATTTCACTGAAGAATGTATGCTAGATTATATTGGACTACATGGAATGTCAAAATGTGGGATAAGTAATAAAATAAGGTGGTTTGGAGTTTTGTCTTTTTTAAAAAAAGTTCTATTCTGACTTATTTCAGAGACTTTTGGCAGTAAATGTGATTTATCCCTCAGCAGTCCTAGGAGAATCCCCCAAGAAAAAGTGATTGGCATTGAGGAGCTAGTCATAATATTGGTATAGGACTCTGCAATGAAACTGTTTATCTCTTTCTCCAGATGGTGGGAGTGTAGACCACAGCTTTAGAAGGATAGATCTATTGGGTTAAGAGAACCAAAACCTATCTCCCATGATCTGTGGTCATACTAATTAACTGTTTTACTTTACAAAGTTTTGGGGTAATATTCTTATATAGTATTAGATAACTAGAAAGCTCCATGTCAGGGGCTGCTTTGAAGATGTAATGGTCAATCTGTATAAATCTGAGATTCAGGGAAAACACCTATTTAGAATTATAAATCATATGCTATATGATTATAGTCCAGACTTTTCCCATTTAAAGGTTTATTTTATGTCCAATCTGAAAAATATTCTCTCTTTTCTCAACTGGATCAGAACTTGGGCAGGGATCAGGGGTGCTATTTATTGGGGGTACCTTAAAGTTTTCAAAAATGTAATTCAATTAAAGAAAAAAGCATGAAACTATAAATTTAGCCAAGTAGGAAGTACAGACAAAACCCTGTTTTTATTTTTATGCCTTGAAATTATACAGTCAATCCTAAAGCAGTTAAATTATTCAATATCATGCACGCACTTTATGAAAAGCCGCTTTTCAAAATTATGCATTGCAAAACCACTGAGCCCCATAGTGATAGAGCTGAATGCTTAGGTTCTAAAATGTTAAAATGTCTTAGGTTTAAATTTCCATTGTGATGGTAAATGCGAAAAGTGGTATATCATCATGATTAAAATATATGCAATTTTTGATTACCAAAAATAAAAAATAAAGTATTTTTCCTCTCAAAAACTATTATTAAATTTATACTGAAGTAATTGAGAGATATGTTCTACAGAATTAGCAGAAGTTTGCAATAAATTACTCTTTGCATTTTAATGCATAGTTTTATATGGCTCCATTACATGAAGCAAGTCTTGTATAATAGCTCCAGAGTTGGATGGGCCTAATTCACTTTATGTAAAATACAGCAAAGCTAAAAAATTTATTTTCTTGAAGTGGGGGGCTGGATGACCTTCAAATATATGGCTATTTGTAAAAGGAGATAAAATTAATAGGAATTCATGGGGCAAACAAGGTAAGAAACTATATCAGATTAGTAGAACCTGATGCTGAACCTAATAAAGGAAACATGTAGAAAGTTAGTAAATAAGAGAAACTAACATAGAGAAATGGAAAATCTCTAAAGAGGTAGTTGAAAATGCATGGAAAATTATTACCCTACAGTAGAAAAAGAGTGGATTTCCTAGATGGATGACAGAGAGCAGGGGCAACTTCAGTTATAGAGGGCTCCATGCTAAGAAGGTCCTGTACTTTTTTTTTTTTTTTAAAGATTTTATTTATTTATTTGACAGACAGAGATCACAAGTAGGGAGAGAGGCAGGCAGAGAGAGAGGAGGAAGCAGGCTCCCTGCTGAGCAGAGAGCCCGATGTGGGGCTCGATCCCAGGACCCTGGGATCATGACCTGAGCCGAAGGCAGAGGCTTTAACCCACTGAGCCACCCAGGCGCCCTAAGAAGGTCCTGTACTTTATTTAATGGTCTACTTTTGCTTTCTTGAAATCATACATTTTTGAACAAGTGTCCCTCATTTCATCTAGTCCTGAGTCATGAGCATCTTTGGTGGAGGTGGAAGGGGCAGTTTCCATCTATGCTATCCATCACTATCTTTTAATGTGCAGTTACTATAATAGAACATAGAGCATGCTGGATTCAAATTCTAGCTTTGCTACCTACTGTATGATAATTTTAGACAAATTATTTTACTTCTCTGATTCTTAGTTTCCTTATCTGTCAAACAGGAATAAGTTGCTAATGTACCACACTGACTACTTACATGTACATATGTGTAATTATATATTGCATAACTATACATATAAACCTTAATATAAGATCTCTTTGGAAGGTGTTTTCCAAAGTGGTTTGATAGTGTCATATGCTCCTTGGGTTTGGCATCTGTGATCTTCAAAGGCATGAGTTGAATAGAACAATGTAGTAAAAAGATAGCTATATCATGGTAGTAAAGAATAATGAAAAACTGAAGAATAAAGGAGATTAAAGGAGATAATTTGTGTAGGAGATATGTTGGAAAGAGTAAAAAGGGGAACCAATGGCTAAGCCACAAAATAGAAGATGGAGAACTGTAGGCACTGAGAAATTTCCAGTTTTGGAGTGGGTGGCAGACTTTCAGGAATTAGAGTATCTATTATCTAGGAGGATTACAAGACTTTGATGAAAGATCAATTCATTACTATAACATTTCACTACACTTGTTATACACATAAATCCCAGCTGCAAATGTTTCTTAGGAAAATCAGAGTTAAATTAATTTTATAAGAGGATGACATGTATTTAAGATCAGAGAGAATATACAGAACAAAAATGAAATCAAGAATAAGGTGGATAAAATAATGTAGAATACCACTGAACATTAAGCACATAAGACCTCATGAATTTTGGAAAACTGTAAAGAAATTTGCACAACATGAGTTAAATATCTTTTCCCAACTTTTTGTTAGAATCTTAAAGTCCAAAAGAAACATATTCAACTGTATGGCTGATTTATGCTGTTTCAAATTAATCACAAACATTGTAATGCCTACTACTTTTCTTTTTCAAGGGCAGGAGCTATGTGCTTTTATTTATCTTTTATTTTTTTCCCAACCCACCACCTCCCTCCCCTCCAAAACCCTCAGTTTGTTTCTCAGAGTCCACAGTCTCTCATAGTTTGTTGTGCCATAGTCTCATATATATGAGAAACTTGAAAGTTAATGTAGGTGTTAATTAAAAAATTGCTACACATTGTATACTGTAATATGATAAAAAATAAGAGTTTTAATTGGGGATAATAACATTAAATTGGAGAAAATAAGTATTTCCAGTGCTTTAGATGTCTGAGATGCTGTAATTTTCTTCCTTAAAATGTCCTTCTTAATTTATTATTTAAATACAAAGGAATTAGAGTTTCATGTTCAAGAAATCAAATAGGTGCCTACTTATATAGGCACTAGATTTTTGAAGAAATTCAAAGTGGATGAATTCTAGTCTTGTTGGTAGGCTAACTTAAAATAATTATCTATATAAGGACAATGATTTTTCTATTGTATAAAATAACCTCTATTAACTATAAATTAAATATCTTTTACCTATATTTTATGTTACAGAGTTTAAGAAATGGAAAGTCACATGATTAAATGAACTCATTTAAATGAGTTCATTTAATCATGAATCATGGCTTGTTAAAATACAGATTGCTAAGCTTCAACTACGGAGTTTCTGATTTATTAAACCTAGGGTGGGATATAAATTTTGCATTTCCAGAAAGTTTCCTAATGGTGCTGATACTGCTTGTCCAGAAACCACATTTATAGAAGCTCTGATTATCATGATTGGTCATAGGAAAAGCAAATTCAAACCATAATGAAAAACTGTATTCTCTGACTAGAATGGTTAAAATTAAGGAGCTTGATAGCAGCTAATGCTGGAGATGACATGGAGCAACCGGGACACTTCACCATCACTGGAGCATGAAGTGGTAAATCCCTTTGGAAAACTGTTTGGAAATTTCTTATTTAGTTTAACACTCACCTATCCATGCTCAGCAATTTTGCTCCTTTTCATTTTACTCAAGAGAATTTTAAACACACCTCCCAAAAATGACTTTTTGAAGAATGTTCAGAACAGCTTTATCTATAATAGCTGAAAATTATAAACTAGTCAAAGGCCCATCAGTAAGAGAATGGATGAATAAATTGTGGTACATTCACACAATGGAACACAACCCAGTAACAGAAAGGGTGTACTATTGATACACACACAACAAGGATGATTTTTAAAACCATGAAATTGAGCAAAAGAAGCCAGACAACATAGAACATGCACGTACTGTGTGGTTGTTGTATATAGTCTCAAAGAAAAAGCAAAACCAATTTTTGGGGGATAGAAATAAATGAGTTGCCCTTGGAGCATGCTGATATAAGGTGATCAAATCTGAGATTATGGGAATGTGCTATATATTGTTTGGGATGGTGATTATTGGTGATTATTGGTGTATACATTTATCAGATCTCTTCGATGTACTTATGGAATTAAGATCTGTGTCTCTCACATATACATTTTTTTAATTAGAATGTATTTTTTTATTTTGTTCAGTTAGCCATCACATATATATATGTGTGTGCATATATATATTTACATATATATGTCAATTTGATATCATTAATAAACACCAAACTTAGTTTGTATAACAGAGTATAGGTATAGCTGAAATACTAGGAAAAACTCAATGATTCCATAAAGAACTCAAAAGCCATAACGACTGGCCAACACTGGTCAATAGTTCCCTAAAAGGACTCCAAGTTTGATGATGTACATCCTCCCACAAATTGGAAGAACATGAAACAGGGGCTTGGCAGCCAAGGAAGAGAAAGAAAGGATTGTAATTTTAGGGACCCTGTAAAGGAAAAAAAATCTTCTGTATTTTTCCTCCACTCTCAATACTTCATTTCTGACATCTCTGTAACTGGATGTGTATGGGTTTTTCCCTATGACCAAGCAATTTTCCAGCTCTCTGGACACCAACTGGGTGTCTTATAATTCAGTATTGATACCACCTGCCTAGAAATGGTGTCAGATCCTACATGTTAAAGACTCAGTCCCACAAGCCTCTCCACTCCTACTACCACTTCAAATATTAATTAAAAATACCAGTTATATACGCCAACCAACTGGCTATAAATCAGAGACTCCCTATGACCCTCCTCCTCATATATGATTAATTTGCTGGAGTGGCTCCTAGGACTCAGGAAAACTGTTACTTATTAGACTACTGGCTTATCATAACAGGATATAACTCAGAAATAGCCAGATGAAAGACACACACAGGGCAAGATATGGGGGCAGGAGCGCAGAGCTTCCATTCTCTCTCTAGGCACACCATCTTCCCAGCGCCTCTACATGTTCACTGTTAAAAGAAAATTTTCTATATACTTTCTTTATAGACAATTTACCAATCTTGTAAACTTTTATTCAGCAATTCAGGAATCAAGTAGCGTCCAATTTAGCAGAGAAAGGAATTCGAAAGACCTATGAGCAAAGCAAGAGAGTTTTATATTAAAGTGGGTAGGAACAAGGAAGTTATACTGGGCATTTGCTGATTTGTTAAAGCAAGGTTAGTTTCTTTATATGGAGCAAAGGGAAGTCTTGGGGCTGAGTCAGGTAACTTTTCCTGAGTATGCAAGCACTGAAGTACTGATTGTGAACTTCTTTTTCTTGGAGAGGTAAACACAGAAATTCAGGTAAGTTTTGGTGTGCTGATACTCCATCTTGGGCCTAATCTGGTTTCATGTTACCAACCCCAAAGCTCTCCAAATCCCCTCCTTTTGGGTTTTATGGAGGCTTCATTACATAGACATGGTTAACTAAATCACTGGCCACTAATGAATGATTCATTCTCCAGCCCCTCTCCCCTTCCTGGAGATCTGGTGAAGGTCGAATAGGGCTGAAGTTCCAGCTCTCTATTCATAGATTTGTACCCCAGCAACCAGTCTCCATCTTTAGGGGGTTTCCAAAAGTTAACAACTAACTCTGGTAAGGTTGAAAGGAGCTGGTTGTGAATAACAAAAGACAACTTTATTTCATTCATCCCTTAGGAAATTCCAAAGGTTTTAGGATCTCTGTCCCAGAACTAAAGATGGAGACCAAATATATACTTTTTCATTCAGTTTTCTTGTTAATGTATTATTTTCTGGACAAGTGCTTTTTTAATTTATTTTTTTAATGGACAAGTGCTTTTTAATTCTGGCTGCAATTTAAAATCACCAAGGATCTTTAAAAACATACCAAAATCCAAGACTGCCCTAGAACAATTAATCAACATATACAATGGTTAAGTTTGAGAACTGGTATCTTTCAAAGGACCACACTATCCTACCGAATGTACTAAATTGAAGACATGTTTTAGCGCTATGGCTTTGAATGTTGATCTGGTATCATATCCCTTTTCTTTTATTCTCTGTATACTGATTTGTTCTAACTCCGATTTTTGTCATTCTGCCTGTTTGTT
Source organism: Mustela nigripes (assembly GCF_022355385.1). Classification (NCBI taxonomy): domain Eukaryota; kingdom Metazoa; phylum Chordata; class Mammalia; order Carnivora; family Mustelidae; genus Mustela; species Mustela nigripes. Next base: position 47,840,474 of record NC_081566.1, read on the forward strand.
GATAATTACTATTTAGGTTACAGATGTTGCAATCCAGGGCAATTGTAGCCTATTTCTGACTAGTTACTGAGTCTTCATACCTGCTGGTCTTATTCTGCCTACATCCAGCTAACTGGAATACTGAGGCTATATTGTTGGTAGTTTCTTGGTTTGAAACCTGCTGATTCTATGGAAACAAGCTATTTGAATGTAAAGCTGTCTGGAAAATCACTGTCAAATATTTAATCTGGTCCTATTTCTGATTATGTTTACCCTATGTTCCTTGAATACCAGAAATAACATGGAGAAAAAGTACCATCATCATTATGCAGAAAATATATTTGGGAAATTAAAGGAAGAAATATTTTCTGGTTCTTACTTATGATACACATCCCAATCAGCTTTAAGATCACCTGCCAATGTTCATTAAGCCAAAAAATATTTGAAAGAGTTGGGTGAAGGAAATGTGGGTTGAAGTGCCAACTCTATTCTTTTTTTAATACTATTTAGGCTATTTACATAGTAACAGTTTTTAGGAGGTTTTTCTTTTTGTTTGAGTTGTTTTGTTTTGTTTTGTTTTTTGGTTTTGGTTTTGGTTTTAATAAAAGCATTGGTTCTAAGTGTTTACCAACATTTCCTCTTACATCTTAACTTTTAAATAAGTATTTAGCATCCTAGCATTGCATTATGTACACAATTTGGATATGACCACTGAATTAAATGAGAGTAGCTTTCTTTATTGGTACTATAAGTGAGGAGGAGGAATTCTAGATTATGATATGGGGATTCACATTTATCACCTGGAAGTGGAAATGACCTAACAGTTCAGAAAGAGGGTTTCTGTTGAACACGAATATAACTGTGCCAGAGTTCAGATAGTTTTCCTTTTACTCATGGTAATGCCCGCATAAACATCTTAAATTAATTATGTGAATTGACAAGTACTCACTCTTAATTCAATGTAAACAGTTGATAAGATTAAATTAATAGTGAGATACAATCTGTTTGGATGATTTCCCACCTGCTTAGGAATCAAAAGGCCATAAGGAATGGAATGAAACAAAAAGGTTGCTTGGCATCTCTATGTGTCCTTCTCTTCTTTGTCAATGGCACCTAAAACAAATCTGATTTATTCAGGTTTAAATCTGCATTCCTAGCACTATTTACATAGGGAGAATATAATTTGCATGTCACCATCTGGGGAGAAAGATTATTAAACAATAAAGGATTAAGAGATAAACAGCAAAGCCTTGTAGCAATACGTTGAGTCCAAAATTTAAATGCTGAGACTCTAAAAGATTTGTTTAAGGGCTTTTGGATTGTTTTAGGGTGCTGACTCTGTTCTTGGAATTGAAAGGAGTATAAAAATATGCAAAAATGCTTTGTTGTTAGATTATCAACTCTAGGAGTTAATTTTTTTATTAATTTGGTTATATTTTAAGTTTTAATTTATGCTATGCCAACTCGGTTTCCTCATTCACTTGAATAAATAAATATTATGCAATTCAATATGCTTTATGTGAGACAATTTATAACCTCTATAATATTTAAAAATAAACTGTATGCCCAATTAACATTTATCCTCAAAGCCAATCATTTCTCTCTGGATTAATATTTAAAGTTGAAACAATAAACACCATGGTCATTAATTTTGTTTCTTTTAAAATTTCTGTTTTCAAAATTAATAATTTGTTTTTCCTATACATCAGTTTTCACTTTGAGGAAAACCAGGTATAAGAGACAAAAGGGAGGTGCCTGGGTGGCTTAGTCAGTTAAGTGTCTGCTTTTGGCTCAGGTCATGATCCTAGAGTCCTGGGACAGAGCCCCATGTGCTGGTCCCTACCCAGCAGGGAGCCTGCTTCTCCCTCTGTCCCTCACCCCACTCGTGCTCTCTCTGTTTCCTTTCAAGTAAATAAGTAAAATCTTAAAAAGAAAAGGAAAAAAGAAATGTTTTTACATTTCAGAAACGTATGGGGATTTCACAGACAAACTTATATTACTGGTATCTTATTACTCACTTCCAAGATAACCTATGTTAGGTAAACTTTCTGGAGACAGTATTTCTAGGGAAAGCAGAGGGAAGCATTTTAGATGTAAAAAACCCTGAATTTGCCATCATAATCTGTGAATAGAGAGCTATTGGCTCTAAACAAGATACAATTCCAGATTTTGTAAGCTCAGTAAAAGTCACTCTCTGTAAAGAAAACTGATGAAAAATCAACATTAAATGAGTAAGATAAAGATGACAACAAAAATCAACTTGATAAATGTTATATTTATGCAGAGAAAGTCTCTGCCAGTTCTCAAAAATGAGTCAAAACCAGTACCATGCTGTCTTGATGATGACAGCTTTGTAATAGAGAGACTCAACACCCAAAGAACAAATAATCCAATCAAGAAATGGGCAGAAGACATGAACAGACATTTCTGCAAAGAAGACATCCAGATGGCCAACAGACACGTGAAAAAGTGCTCCATATCACTCGGCATCAGGGAAATACAAATCAAAACCACAATGAGATATCACCTCACACCAGTCAGAATGGCTAAAATCAACAAGTCAGGAAATGACAGATGCTGGCGAGGATGCGGAGAAAGGGGAACCCTCCTACACTGTTGGTGGGAATGCAAGCTGGTGCAGCCACTCTGGAAAACAGCATGGAGGTTCCTCAAAATGTTGAAAATAGAACTGCCCTATGACCCAGCAATTGCACTATTGGGTATTTACCCTAAAGATACAAACGTAGTGATCCAAAGGGGCACGTGTACTCGAATGTTTATAGCAGCAATGTCCACAATAGCCAAACTATGGAAAGAACCTAGATGTCCATCAACAGATGAATGGATCAAGAAGATGTGGTATATATACACAATGGAATACTATGCAGCCATCAAAAGAAATGAAATCTTGCCATTTGCAACAACATGGATGGAACTAGAGCATATCATGCTTAGCGAAATAAGTCAAGCAGAGAAAGACAACTATCATATGATCTCCCTGATATGAGGAAGTGGTGATGCAACATGGAGGCTTAAGTGGGTAGAAGAATAAATGAAACAAGATGGGATTGGGAGGGAGACAAACCATAAGTGACTCTTAATCTCACAACAAACTGAGGGTTGCCGGGGGGAGGGGGTTTGGGAGAAGGGGGTGGGATTATGGACATTGGGGAGGGTATGTGATTTGGTGAGTGCTGTGAAGTGTGTAAACCTGGTGATTCACAGACCTGTACCCCTGGGGATAAAAATATATGTTTATAAAAAATAAAAAATTAAAAAAAAAAAAAATGAGTCAAAACATAAATGATAGGAGTTAACTGGTGATTGCAAAATGTCAAAATCATATTGAGGTAAGGCTGAAGTTACACTGGAGTCTAGAAAAAAGGAAAACAAAACAATGAGAAACTATTCGTAGGTGTCCTTTACTCTGACCGGGGTGTGGCCACTTTCTCTAATCATTACTCCACGAGGTAGGAATAGCCTTGAAATAGAAAGGGACAATTCATCAAGCTAAAATTCCTTTAAAGCTTATATTGTATAACCTTATCAACTTCATTTATTCTGATACAGTACATTTTCTGGGTTGATTTTCCTCTCCGAATTTTGTGATTATGAACCAACCACGAGGCGATGCGCAGTGTTTCTGACAGATGTTCTTTCCTTTCTTTCCCTCCCCTTCCTGCCCTGCTTCTCCTTCCTTCTTCCTGCCTCCCTCCCTCCCTCCCTTCTCTCTTTCTTTTCTCCTTCTTTCCTTGCTTTCCTTTCCTTTCTTCTTCTCTTCTCTTTTCCTTTCTTCTTTCTTTCTGTCTGTCTTTCTAGTAACCAGGTCTCTCATTGTATAGCTTATTAATAACTTTTCCCATTGCAAGTTTGGTTAGTGTAAATTGATCACCTATGAATACAACTGAAGCATTCTCTGTTTGCATGCTAGAGGATTACAAATAAAATAAAAGCATTGTTTTCTGTTCCTGATGAATGTATTAGCTTCAATGTCACCTCCCAATCTTTACTCACAAATATTTATAACAGAGTTATAAATATGTGCTTGCAGAATGATAATCATATCAATAAGTTGGCTAATAGGTAGTTAAACATTAAGAATAGATGTCTCATAACACAAAGTAGTAATGCAGAGCTGGGGAAAAGAGTCACAAAGAGAGTGAGGAAGATGGAAAAGAAAATATCAAAGAATGTAAAGCAGGAGTTGACAAGAGTAATGATAGTGATATGCTAAGTTGGATAGCCTTTCTTAAGGTATTCTCTTTTTAAAAAAGAATTATTTATGTATTTTAGAGAGGGAGAGGGGAAGGAAAAGAGAGAAAGTGAGAATCTCAAGCAGACTCTGCACCTAGCACAGAGCCTGGCACAGGGCTTGATCTTACGACCCTGAGATCATGAGCTAAGCTAAAACAAAGAGTCCAGTGCTTAACTGACTGAGCCATGTAGGCACCCCATTTCTTAAGGTATTCTTGACAAGGTCTTCTAGGACTAAGGATCAAGTTGTTTTAAAAACAGGAAAGAACAAAATTGAGAGTTGTATCTAATTTTCACAAAGGATGTTCATCAAAATATTCAATCTAAGAGCCATCATAGTTTAAAATACATGGTTAGAGAAGGGAGTGATCAGTATGGACTTATTCTAGAAGATTACAGTTTTTACTAGATAGGGACTTAAAAAGATTCTAAATAGATTATCATTAAAAGAACCTTTCTTTAAAACACAGTATGAGTCTAACAGGTTAGACTATGAAAAATCTTGGCATCCATGGAGAAAACAAAGGTAAGCTGCAATGTTGGTCCTTCATGTGACTGTATTTCACAACTAGTTTTACAAATACTGCTTCTTGTGTCATCTTTCCCAGGGAGAAAATCTGAAAGTACTAGTGTGACATCTTATTCTGGGTTATAAATTAATTTACTTCGAGGAGGTTTTTGAAATATTATCCTAATAATAAGACAATCTCAATACTTTTTACAATACATTTTCTTAAACATTATAGATAAAGTCAAGTGGCTTCATTAAAAATTAAGGGTTAGCTTTATTTTCTATGCTAATAATATTGTGCTAAAAACAAAACACTCCACTCTTTCATGTTTACATTATTGCAAAAGACTCCACTTTTTTATGTTTACGTTACTACAAAAAACACTTTTATGTCCATAGTGCTTAATAGTATTTTCAATGAAACTATATATATTAATATCTGTCCACTCACCTTTGTGGATATGGACACTAAACGTTGCATCATATATAGGTAATTATTCTCAGGATGTTGTAGGAGTTATACCTAAGTGAAATGATCAAGTAATGGAATGGTAAGACAGCAACAAAAGCAAACTATGTATATAGTACACGATGGATATGCTGGATTGCTACAGATGTTTTTAGGTATAGGAAAGGGTGTAAAGGATAAGGTGTAAAGATACACGAATACATACTATATTGTGTTTAAGAAATGTAATATTGAGATATATGTTTGGCTTAGAGAAGAATATTTGGCACATTAGTGTAGGCTGACTGACTTGAGAACCGGTTTTTCAACTGAAAACATCAACATTGAAGCTGAGTTTATCTCCTGGCTGGAGAGAAGCTATACATCAATGTCCTACCATTTCCCTCGAAGAATCATTAACGATCACCTCAAGTTAAGTCAGGAAGACATTTTTAAACAAAAATCTAGGCCTACTGATGATTAACAATATTATGTTATCAAATACATTTCTGTGATAGTCAAGTTGCTACTATATAATATAAACACACAGATCTTGAAACGTATTTACTATTACAGGCCAAGTTAAGTCACATACTGGATTTGTTAAATTAGAGTAGTCTTGAAATGCTATCAACAAGCCAATTCTTCAAACAAAATCTTTTATGGAAATACAGGATCTAAAACAAGAAAACGTGAAAGCGATCTGCTTGAAGTATTACATAGACTAAGAACACCAATCACTGACCATCTTTCTGATACCCACTCCTGTTATTTTAGGGGAACTCCCACTCTTCTAGTTATCTGTTGTCTGTAGTTTTAAAATTATTATTACAGTACAGAGTAATATTAGTTTCAGGTGTAAAATCTAACTGATTCATCATTTAAATACAACAACCCCTGCTTATCACAAATGTACTCCTTACTCTCATCACTTATTTAACTCATCCCCTGACACACCTCCTTTCTGGTAAACCTCAGTTTGTTCTCTCTAGGTAAGAGTATGTTACTTGTTCTGCCTCTCTTGTTTCCCCCCTCATGTTTGTGTGTTTGTTTTAATTCCACATGAGTGAAATCACATGGTATTTGTCTTTTTCTTGTGGACTTATTTTGCTTAGCACAATACTTTCTAAGTCCAACGATGTCATTGCAGAAGGTTCATTCCTTTTTATGGCTGAGTAATATACCATTATATATAAATATACCATCTCTTCTTTATCTATTCATTAGTTAATAGATACTTGGGTTCTTTCCACAATACAGTCATTGTTGATAATGCTGTTATAAACATCAGGGTACGAGTACCTCATCAAATTATTATTTTTGTATCCTTTGTGCAAATACCTAGTAGTACAGTTGCTGGATTACAGGGTAGTTCTATTTTTAACTTTTTGAGGCATCTCCATAGTTTCTTTCCAGAGTGGCCGCACCAGTTTGCATTCCTACCAACAGCATAAATGGGTTCACCTTTTTCCACATCCTTGCCAACACTTGTTGTCTCTTGTGTTATTGATTTTAGCCATTCTGACTTATGTGAGGTGATATCTCATTGCAGTTTTGATTTGTATTTCCCTGATGATGGATGATATTGAGGATCTTTTCATGGGTCTGTTAGCTATCTATATGTATCTTTGGAAAAATGTTTATTCATGTCTTCTGCCCATTTTTTAACTAGATTATTTTGGGGGGGGTGTTGAGGTTTAGAAGTTGTTTACATACTTTGCACATTACCCCTTTATCAGATATGTCATTTGCAAGTATCTTATCCTGTTCCATAGGTTGCTTTTTAGTTTTGTTGATTTTCTTTCATGTTGTAGAAGCTTTTTTATTTTGATGAAATCCTAATAGTTTATTTTAGCTTTGTTTCCCTTGCATCTAGAGACATGTCTAGTAAGAAACTGTGACTGCCAATGTCAAAAGGTTATTGCCTATGTTTTCCTCTAGGATTTTAGGTTTCCTGTATTACATTTAGGTTTTTAATCCATTTTTGATTCTTTGTATAGTATAAGAACATGGTCCAGTTTCATTCTTCTGCATATTTCTGTCCAGTTTTCCCAACACCAATTTTTAAAGAGACTGTTTTTCATTGGATATTCTTTCCTACTTTGGCAAAGATTAATTGATCATATACTTGTGGGTTCATTTCTGGGTTTTCTATTCCATTCTATTGATCTATGTGTCTGTTTTAATACCAGCACCATACTGCCTTGTTCACTCTGCTTTATAATATAACTTTGTAATATAATTTTATAATATAGTTTTATAATATAACTTGAAGTCTGAACTATGATGCCTCCATCTTTGCTTTCCTTTTTCAAGATTGCTTTGGATATTTGGGGTCTTCTGGTGTTCCATACAAATTTTAAGATTGCTTGCTCTAACTCAGTGAAAAATGCTTTGGGTAGTTTGATAAGGATTGCATTAAATGTGTAGGTCACTTTGGATAATATAGACATTTTGACAATACTTGCTCTCCTAGTCTATGAACATGGCATGTCTTTCCATTTCTTTGTTTCATCTTCAATGTGTTTTATTAGTATTTGATAGTTCAGAGTAGAGGTTTTTCACCTCTTTGGTTAGGTTTATTCTTAGATATCTTTTGTTTTTTAGTGTAATTATAAGTGGGACTGACTCTTTGATTTCTATTTCTGCTGATTCATTATTGGTGTATAGAAATGCAACAGATTTCTGTACACTGATTCTGAATTCTCTAACTTTCCTGAATTCATTATTGATTTTAGCAGTTTTTTAGTGGAATCTTTTGAGTTTTCTATATAGAGTATTATGTCACCTACAAATAATGAAAGTTTGACTTCTTCCTTGACAATTTGGATGCCTTTTTTTTTTTTCGTTGTGTTGTCTGATGGCTGTGGCTGGGACTTCTGGTTCTATTCCGGTCTAATAACAGTGGTGAGAGTAGAAATCCCTGTTTGTTCATGACCGAAGAGGAAAAGCTTTCAGTTACTCCCCACAGAGGATGACATTAACTGTGGGTTTTTCAAAAATAGCCTTTATTATGTTGATGTACATTCCCTCTTAAACTACATATTTGAGGGTTTTTATCATGAATAGATGTTGTACTTTGTTAAATGCTTTTTCTGCATCTATTGAAAGGATCATATGGAGAGCTATATGATTCTTTCATTAATGTGGTGTGTCATGTTGATTGATTTGAAAGTATTGTAAATATTGAACTACCCTTGAAGCTCAGGAAATAATCCCACTTGATTGTGGTGAGTGATTCTTTTAATGTACTGTTGGATTTGATTTGCTAGTATTTTCTTGAGAATTTCTGCATCCATGTTCATCAAGGATGTTGACCTATAGTTCTCTTTTATAGTGAAGTTTTTATCTGGCTTTGGAATCAGGGTAATGCTGGCCTCAAAGAATGAATTTAGAAGTTTTCCTTCCATTTCTATATTTGGAATAGTTTGAGAAGATTAATTATTAACTCTTCTTTAAATGCTTGGTAGAATACAGGTGCCTGGGTGGTTCAGTCAGTTAAGTGTCCAACTTTTGGTTTTAGCTCAGGTTATGATCTCAGGGTTGTAGGATGGAGCACCCCAACCCCCAATCCCTGGGCTCTCACTCATCACAAAGTCTGCTGGATATTCTCTCCTTCTCCTTCTGCCCCTCTCCCACTCATTCTATCTCATAAACAAACAAACAAACAAACAAACAAACAAAAACAAATGAAATCTTGAAATATTTGATAGAATTCACCTGTGAGGCCTCTGGCCCTAGACATTTGTTTGTTGGGAGGTTTTTGATACTGATTCAATTTCTTTGCTGGTAGTTGACCATTCAAGTTTTCTATTTCTTCCTCTTTCAGTTTTGGTAGTTTATATGTTTCTAGGAATTTATCCATTTCTTTCAGGTTGTTATTTTTTTGGCATGTAGTTTTTCATAATATTCTCTTATACTTGTTTATATTTCTGTGGTGTTTGTTATTACATCTCTCTCATTTGTGATTTTATTTATTTGAGTCCTTTCTTTTCTTTTTGATAAGTCTGACTAGAGGTTTATCAATTTTGTTAATTTATTCAAAGAACCAGCTTTTGGTTTCATTGATTTGTTCTACTTGTTTTTCTTATTTTGTTTTTTAGTTTCTGTAACCTTTAATTCTGCTCTAATCTTTATTATTTCTCTCCTTCTGCTAACTGTAGGCTTTGTTTGTTGTTCTTGTTATTTGAGCTTTTTCTTGCCTCTTGAGGTAGGCTTGTATTGCTACATACTTCCCTCTGTGGACTGCTTTGCTGCATTCCCAAGGTTTTGGAATGCTGTTTTCACTTTCATTTGTTTCCATGTATTTTTTACTTCTATTTTATTTTCTGGTTGACCCAGTCACTATTTAGGAGCATGTTTAACCTGCATGTATTTTTGGTCTTTCCATTTTTTTTTTTTTTTTTCTTGTGGTTAACTTCAAGTTTCATGGTGTTGTGGTCTGAAAATATGCATGGTATGATCTTAATCTTTTTGCTTTGAGAAATAATATTCTGAATATATCTGTTAAGTCCATTTGGTCCAGTGTGTCATTGAAAGCCATTATTTCCTTATTGATTTTTTGTTTATATGATCTGTCCATTTATGAAAGTAGGGGGTTAAAGTCCCCTACTATTATTGTATTATTATCAGTTAGTTTCTTTCTGTTTGTTATTGTTTTATATATTTGACTGCTCCCATGTTGAGAGCATAAGTACTTACAATTATTAGATTTTCCTGTTGGATAGGCCCTTTATTATGACATAGTACCCTTTCTCATCACTTTCTTATAGTCTTGGCTTAAAATCTAGTCTGCTGTAAGTTTTGCTACTACAGCTTTCTTTTGATGTCCATTAAAATGGCAAATGTTTCTCTATTCCATCACTTTCAATCTGCAGGAGTCTTCAGGTCTAAAATGAATTTCTTGTAGGCAACATGTAGATGGGTCTTGTTTCTTTATCTAATCTGACACCCTAGGACTTTTGATTGGAGCATTTAGTCCATTTATGTTCAGAGTAATTATTGATAGATATGTATTTATGACCATTTTATTACTTGTTTTGTCATTGTTTCTGCAGAAATTCTCTGTTCCTTTCTTGTCTTTGTCACTTTTCATTTCTTCTTTCCACTCATAGATTCCTCTTTAATATTTCCTGAGGGCTATTTTAGTAGTCATAAGCACCTTTAGGTTTTGTTTATCTGGGAACCTCTTTATCTCTCCTCCTATTCTGAATGATAGTCTTGTGGATAGAATACTATTGACTGCAGATTTTTCCCATTCACCATATTGAATATACCAGGCCACTCTCTTCTGGCTTGCCAAGTTTCTGTAGTGACATCTGCAGCTAGCCTCAAATGTCTTCCCTTGTAAGTTAGGAACTTCTTTTGTCTGCTGCTTTTAGGATTTTTTCTTTATCACTACATTTTGCATATTAAATTCAATAGGTCTTGCTGTTGACCTGCTTTTATTGATTTTGATGAGAATTCTCTGTGCTTCCTGGATCTGTATGTTTGTTTCTTCCCTAGGTTATGGAAGTTTTCAGCTACAATTTCCTCATAAATTTTCTGCCCTCTTTTTTTTTTTTTTAAGATTTTATTTATTTATTTGATAGACGGAGATCACAAGTAGGCAGAGAAGCAGGCAGAGAGAGAGGAAGGGAAGCAGGCTCCCCACTGAGCAGAGAGCCCGACACGGGGCTCGATCCCAGGACCCTGGGATCATGACCTGAGCTGAAGGCAGAGGTTTTAACCCACTCTGAGCCACCCAGGCACCCCCTCTTTTATCCCTCTTCTCATCTGGGACTCCTATAATATGAATGTTACTATGTTTGTTGGAGTCACTGAATTCACTAAGTCTATTCTCATGTTCCATAATTTTTCCTTCTCTCTTTGTTTGGCTTCATAATTTTCCATTATTTTATCTTCTTTATTACTTATTCACTCCTCTGCTTCTTCCATACTTTTGTTCACTGCATCCAGTCTGTTTCAAGTCTCAGTTACTGCCATTTTTCATTTCTGTTTTTTAACTTTTATCTCTGTGGCAAGGGCCTCCCTGAAGTCTTTTCTCAAGTTCAATGAGTATTCTTTTTTTTTTTTTTTAAGATTTTATTTATTTACTTGAAAGAGGGAAAGTGAGAACATACAGAAGGAGAGGAAGAAGCAGACCTCAGCTGAGCAGGGAGCCCAACATGGGGCTTGAGTCCCAGGAGCCTAGGATCATGACCTAAGCTAAAGGCAGATGTTTAACCAAATGAGCCATTGAGGCAGCCCTCCAGCAAGTATTCTTGTAATTATTGTTTTATATTCTCCATAAGGGGGCACCTGGGTGGCTCAGTTGTTTCAATGTCTGCCTTTGGCTTAGGTTATGATCCCAGGTTCCAGGGATTGAACCCAGTGTTAAGCTGCCTGCTCAGAAGGGAGTCTGCTTTTCCTTCTCCCTTTGCTCCTACCCCTGCTACTGTTCTCTCTCTCTCAATTAAATAAATAAAATCTTTAGAAAATAACAATAAAATAAAATTTCCATCAGGCATAATACTTCTTTCTGTTTTGCTTAGATCTCTGGCCATGCCCTTATCTTGTTTCATTTGGGATGAATTTCTCAGTCTTGGCATTTTTCTAGATCTGTCTTCTTCTCTGTGTTAGAAACCCCTGTTGTGTGTCCTGCTTCTGAGAGTAATGGCTTTTTGAAGAAAAGGTCACATATGTCCAGGGCCTGGTGCTTCAGGGAGTGTCCCTGGTGTGTGTTGTGTGTACTCTGCAGCTGTGCTTTGTTTATGCTATCCTTCAGAGGTTCTCCTTGCCTGCAGTGGGGAGTGTTTGATCTTTGGCCAGAATGTGGAAAGTTTTAACTAGATGTGCAATAGCCTGTTTTTCAAATAGATCCTGATATTCCTTCCACTAGAAATGAAGCCTTGCAGAACTCTCTGGTCAGTAGACATGGTGTAGGCAGGGGTTTCTTTTGGTCTTCTGGGGCAAGGAGTACACTGTGCTATAACTGAAACAAAACTGACTAAAAAGAGCCATACTAGCAGCAGGGGTGTGGGACCTGGTATAAGCAGGTCAAGCATCCAGTTTGGGCACTATGCTGTTTACAGGTGATTCTGAGTATATGTGGAGTTGTGGAGAAGGGAAATGACAACAACCAACTCCTTTGTCACCAGGCAGGGATCTCCATACTTGCTGCTCTCATGTAAGCACTTCAAGAAGAGCAAATCATCTACCCTGTGTGTTTTAGGTGTTTTTCAGATAGCTGTTTTCATGCTCTCTGCCTCTGGGTTTTTTGCCTGCTTTCTCTCCAGGCAGTGCAACACTACCTCTCATGGCCTCACTCTAATATGAGCAAATAATCTTGTCACTCTGTGCCCAGGGATATAACTCAGAAACAGTCAGATAGCAGATGTATAAGGCAAGGTATGGGGAAAGGGTATAGAGCTTCTAGGCCCTCTCACAGCATACTACTCCTCAGGAATCTCCAAGTATTCACCAACCTAGAGGCTCTCTGAACTCCAACCTTTTGTGTTTTTTTATGGAGTTTTGTTACATAGGCATGTCTGATTAAATCATTGGCCATAAGCCATTAGTTCAACTTCCAGCACTTCTCTCCTCTCAGAGATCAGGGGGAGGTACCGAAAGTTCTAATTCTTTAATCACATGGTTGGGTACCCTGGCAACAACCCCCCATCCCTGGGTTATTTAGGTGTTTTCTAAAAGACACCTCATTAATATAATAAAAGACAACTTTTTGCTTCTCATCTTTTATGAAAATCCAATGGTTTAGAAGCTCTGTGCCAAAAAACAAGGACAAAAACCAAATATCTACTTCTTACTATAAATCACAGTATTGCAGGTATACAATGTAATGACTTGATATATGTATAGATTGAAAAATGTTTGCCACAATAAGGTTAGTTAATGCACTGTCACCTCACATAATTATTTTATTGCTGTTATGGTGAGAACATTAAAACTCTACTCTCATAGTAACTTTCAAGTAGATGGTGTTAGGTATAGTTACCATGCTGAACATATCCCCAGAACTTATTCATCTTACAAACAAAAGTTCATACATTTGAACAATGTTTCCCCATTTCTCCCACCCTTCAGATCCTGACAACCACCATTCTACTCTCTACTTCTATGATTTTGATTTTTTTTTTAGATTCCATTTATAAGTTAGATTATACAGCTTTTGGTTTCCTCTGTTTCTTTCACTTGGCATAATATCCTCAAGCTCCATCTATGTTGATGAAAATGACAGGATTTTTTCTTTTTTGTGGCTGAACAATATTCCTGTGTGTGCGTGTGTGTGTGTGTGTGTGTGTGTGTGTGAATCTCACATTTTCTTTAACCATTTATCTATTCATGGATACTTCTACTGTTACCATATCTTGGTATTGTGAATAATGCTGCGATGAACATGGGAATGCAGATACCTCTTCAAGACAGTGATTTCATATTCTTCAGATATATAACCCAAATTGGGATTGCTGGATCATAAGGTAGTTCCATTTTTAATTTTTGAGGACCCCCCCCCATACAGTATTCCACAGTGGCTCTACCAATTTATATTCCCACCAACAAGGGGTTAGGGCTCCCTTTCACCATATTCTACTCAGTATTTGCTATCTCTGTTTGATAACACCCATTCTAACATTTTTGTCTTGTCTTTTTGATAATATCCCTTCTAACACGTATGAGATTAAATCTCATTACAGCTTTTATTTGCAATTTCCTAATGATTCAATTCCTCTGCTCATTTTTTAATCTTATTTTTCCTAGTGAGTTTTAGGAGTTCCTTATGTATTTTGGATTTTAACAACTTTTTGTAAATATTTTGGTTATATTAGATGTTTGGATATATTTTCTCCCATTCAGTAGATTGCCTTTTTATTTTGTTGGCTGTTTCTTTTGTTTTGCAGAGGCTTTTAGTGTGATGTAGTCCTACTTGTTCATTTTCTTGTTGCTGTTATTTGTGCTTTTGGTGTCATATACAAAAAATTATTGTTGAGACCTATATCAAAGAGCTTTTTCCTTTATTTTCTTCAAAGGTGTAACAGTTGCAAGTCTTACATTTAAATCCTTAATCCATTTTTGGTTAGTTTTGTGAGTGATGTAAGTTAGGTTCCAATTTCATTCTTTGGCATGTGAATTTCTAGTTTTCCTAACATCATTTATTGAAGACATTATCTTTCCCCACTGAGTACTGTTGGCTACCTTTTTAAATATTTGTTGACCATGCATATATGGGCTTATTTCTGGACTTTTGATTCTGTTCCATTAGTCTATATGTCAGATTTTATGCATGTACTTTGCTGTTTTGATTACTATAGCTTTGTAATATAATTGGGATACTGGAAATCTGGTGCGTCCAATTTTGTTCTTAGGATTGCTCAAGCTAATTGGCATCTTTGGTGGTTCCATATGAATGTTAGGATTATTTTCTATTTGTGTTAAAAATGCTATTGGAATTTTATTATTATTATTAATTACTTTTATTAACCTATAATGTATTACTTGCCCCAGGGGTACAGGTTTGTGAATTGTCAGGCTTACACACTTTACAGCACTCATCATATCACATATCCTCCCCAATGTCCATAATCCAACCACCTTTTCCATAACCCCTCTTCCCCCAGCAACCCTCAGTTTGTTCCGTGAGATTAAGAGTCTCTTACGGTTTGTCTCCCTCCTCCCAATCCCATCTTCTTTCATTTTTTCCTTCCCTACCCTCAAAATCCCCTACTCTGCTTCTCAAATTCCTCATATGACATGGATAGAACTAGAGGGTATTGTGCTGTGCCATTGGAATTTTGATAAAGATTACAATAATCTATAAATGGCTTTGGGTAGGGGTATTTTAAAACTATTAATTCTTCTGATCTATGAACAGGGGACATCTTCCATTTATTTGTGTCTTCTTTAATGTCTTTAATCAACATCTTATATTATTCCCTATATAGATTGTTCACTTCTTGGTTAAATTTATTATGAAGTATGTTACTACTTTTATGCTGTTTTAAATGGATTGTTTTCTTTATTTCTTTTTCAGAGAGTTTATTGTTAATATATAGAAATAAAACCAAGTTTTGTATGTTGCATATGTATTCTGAAATTGTACTGAAATTTGTTTTTATGCATCCTGAAACTTTATGTACCCTAAAACTTTTCTGAATTTGTTTTTAGGTCTAACAGCTTTTTGGGATAGTGTTTAGGATTCTGTATTTACAAATTTACCACCAACAACCGGAGACATTTTTACTTCTTCCTTTCCAATTTAGTTGCTTTTTATTTCTCTGTTTAGCCAAATTCCTCTAGCTAGGACTTCCAGTATATGTCGAATAAGAGCGGTTAGAATGGACAACCTTGTCATCACTGAGTATGATGTTTGGGTGTTAGTTTGTCATTTATGGTCTTTATTATGTTGAAGTATATTCCTTCTATACCCAATTCGTAGAGAGTTTTTATCATGACAGGATGCCGTATTTTGTCAAATGCTTTTCCTGCATCTTTTAAGATGACTATATGATTTTTGTTTTTCATTCTGTTAATGTGGTATATCACATCTATTGATTTGCCTATGTTGAATAATCCATACATCCCAATGATAAATCCCATGTAGTCCTGGTGAATGATCCTTTTAATGTGTTGCCAAATTCAGTTTGCTAGAACTTTATGAAGAATTTTTGCATCTATATTCATCAGGGATACTGATTTATAATTTTCTTATCTCATAATATCCTTATCTAGCTTTGGTATCAGGAAAATGCTGGCCTCATAAAGTGAGACTATCGTCTTCAATTTTTTGGAAGGATTTGAGAAGAATTGATATTAATTCTTTTTTTTAAGTTTTATTTATTTATTTATTTGACAGAGAGAGAGAGAGAGATCACAAGTAGGCACAGAGGCAGGCAGAGAAAGAGAGAGGAAAGGAAGCAGGCTCCCCACTGAGCAGAGAGCCCGACGCAGGGCTCGATCCCAGGACTCTGGGATCATGACCTGAGCTGAAGGCAGAGGCTTTAACCCACTGAGCCACCCAGGTGCCCCAATATTAATTCTTTTTTAAATTTTTGGTAGTATTCACCTGTGAAACCATCTGTTCCTGAACTTTTCTCTTTGGGGAACTTTTTGATTACTGATACAATATCCGACAGATTTTGTAGATTTTCTCTTTCTGATGGAGGCATAATATTCCATTGTATATATGGAGCATATCTTCTTTATCCATTTATCTGTTGATGGGCATCTTGGTTCTTCTCACAGTTTGGTGACTGTGGCCATTGCTGCTATGAACATTGAGGTACAGATGGCCCTTCTTTTCACTACATCTGTATCTTTGGAGTAAATACCCAATAGTGCAATTGCAGCGTCTATTATTAAGATACCTGCAGCTCTATTTTTAATTTCTTAAGGAAACTCAACACTCTTTTCCAAAATGGCTGAACCAACTTGCATTCCCACCATCAGTGTAACAGAGGATACAGTTAGTGTATCCTCTCCAACACTTGTTACCTGTCTTTTTAATTTTGGTCATTCTAACTGGTATAAGGTGATATCTCAATATGGTTTTGATTTGAATCTCCTGGTAACTAATAATGATGAACATTTTTTTCATGTTAATCTGTTAGCCATTTGTATATCTTCTTTGGAGAAGTGTCTGTTCATGTCTTCTGCCCATTTTTTTTTTGATGTTATTATCTGTTTTTGGGGTGTTGAGTTGAGTTCTTTATAGACTTTGGATATCAGCCCTTTGTCTGTAGTGTCATTTATGAATATCTTTTCCCATCCATGGGTTGCCTCTTTGTTTTGTTGACTACTTCCTTTGTTGTGCAGAGCTTTTGGTCTTGATCAAGTTCCAAAAGTTCATTTTTGCTTTTGTTTCCTTTGCCTTTGGAGACATATCTTGAAAGAAGTTGCTATGGCCAATGTTGAAGAGATTACTGCCTATGTTCTCCTATAGGACTCTGATAGATTCCTGCCTCATGTTGAGGTCTTTTATCCATTTCGAGTTTATCTTTGTGTATGGTGTAAAAGAATGGTCAAGTTTCATTGTTCTTTACATAGCTGAGAAATTTTCCCAGCACCATGTGTTGAAGAGACTGTCTTTTATCCACTGGATATATTTTCATGCTTTGTCAAAGATTAGTTGACCACAGAATTGAGGGTCCATATATGAGCTCTCTACTCTGTTCCACTGGTCTCTATGTCTGTTTTTGTGTCAGTACCATGCTGTCTTGGTAACCACAGCTTTGTAGTAAAGCTTGAAATCAGGCAATGTGATGCCTCCAGTTATGGTTTTCTTTTTCAACATTTCCTTAACAATGTGGAGTTTCTTTTGGTTCCATACAAATTTTGGGATTGTTTGTTCCAGCTCTTTGAAAAATGCTGGTGGAGTTTTGATTGGGATGGCACTAAAAGTATAGATCACTGTATGTAGTATAGACATTTTAAGAATGTTTATTCTTCTGATTCTTGAGCATGGAATGCACTTCCATCTTTTTGTGTCTTCAATTTCTTTCATGAGTGTTCTGCAGTTCCTCGAGTACAGATCCTTTACCTCTTTGGTTAGGTTTATTCCCAGGTATCTTAAGTTCTTGGTGCTACAGTAAATGGAATCGATTCTTTAATTTCCCTTTTCTATATTTTCATTGTTAGTGTATAAGAAAGCAACTGATTTCTGTACATTGATTTTGTATCCCGCCACATTACTGAATTGCTGTATGAGTTCTAGTAGTTTGGGAAACAAGAGCATTGAATGACACATTTGGCCAGAGGGACCGCATACATAAATACAGGACATTCCACCCTAAAATAATACTCATTCTTCTCAAGCGCACATGGAAGTTTCTCCAAAATAGACAACATACTAGATCATGAATCAGGGCTCAACAGATACCAAAAGACTGAGATTATTCCCTGCATATTCTCAGACCACAATGCTTTGAAACTGGAACTCAACCACAATAAAAAGTTTGGAAGAAATTCAAAACACTTGGAAGCTAAAGACCATGTTGTTCAAGAATGTTCGGTTCAACCATGAAATAAAAGAAGAACCTAATCAATTCATGCAAACCGATGAGAACAAAAATACACCAGTCCAAAACCTATGGCATACAGCAAAGGCAGTCCTAAAGGGGAAATACATAGTCATCCAAGCCTCCCTCAAAAAAATTGAAAAATCCAGAATACACCAGCTCTTTTTTTTTTTTTTAAGATTTTATTTATTTATCAGAGAGAGAGAGGGGGAAAGAGCGAGCACAGGCAGACAGAATGGCAGGCAGAGGCAGAGGAAGAAGCAGGCTCCCTGCTGAGCAAGGAGCCTGATGTGGGACTCGATCCCAGGACGCTGGGATCATGACCTGAGCCGAAGGCAGCTGCTTAACCAACTGAGCCACCCAGGCATCCCACCAGCCAAACTGTGGAAAGAACCAAGATGCCCTTCAACGGATCTATGGATCTAATACTATGGAGTATTATGCCTCCATCAGAAAGGACGAATACCCAACTTTTGTAGCAACATGGATGGGACTGGAAGAGATTATGCTGAGTGAAATAAGTCAAGCAGAGAGAGTCAATTATCATATGGTTTCACTTATTCATGGAGCATAACAAATAGCATGGAGGACATGGGGAGTTAGAGAGGAGAAGGGAGTTGGGGGAAATTGGAAGTCACCATGAGAGACTATGGACTCTGAAAAACAATCTGAGGGTTTTGAAGAACGGGGGGTGGGAGGTCGGGGTACCAGGTGGTTGGTATTATAGAGGGCACGGATTGCATGGAGCACTGGGTGTGGTGAAAAAATAATGAATACTGTTATGCTGAAAATAAAAAATAAATCAAAAAGAAAAAAGAGAGAGGACCCAAATTAATAAAATTATGAAAGAAAGGGGAGAGATCATGACTAACACCAAGGAAATAGAAACAATCATCGTCAGAAATTATTATCAACAGTTATATGCCAATAAGTTAAGCAATCTAGAAGAAATGGATGCATTCCTGGAAATCTATAATCTTCCAAAACCCAATCAGGAAGAGATGGACAACATGAATGGACCAATATCTAGTAAAGAGATTGAAGCAGTGATCAAAAACCTCCCAAAAAACAAGAGCTCAGGACCTGACAGATTCCCTTGAGAATTCTACCAAACATTCAAAGATGGAATAACACTTGTTCTCCTGAAGCTGTTTCAAAAAATAGAAAGAGAAGGAAAACTTCCAGACTCTTTCTATGAAGCCAGCATTACCCTGGTCCCCAAACAAGTCAAATACTACATCAAAAAGAAGAATTTCAGACCAATATCCCTGATGAATATGGATTCCAAGATTCTCAACAAGATCCTAGTTAATAGGATCCAACCGTACATTAAAAGATTACCGACCATGACCAGGAGGGATTTATCCACTGGATGCAAGAGTGGTTCAACATTCGCAAATCAATCAATGTGGTAGAACAAATCAATAAAAGAGAGAAGAACCACATGGTCCTCTCAACTGATGCAGAAAAAGCATTTGACAAGATACGACATCTGTTCCTGATTAAAACAATTCAAAGTATAGGGCTAGAGGATACATTCCTCAACTTCATAAAATCTATCTATGAAAAACCCACAGTTAATAACATCCTCAATAGTGAAAAGCTGATAGCCTTCCCTTTGATATCAGGAACAGGATAAGGATGTCCACTCTCGCCACTATTGTTCAACCTAGTACTAGAAGTCCTAGCAATAGTAATCAGACAAGAAAAAGAAATAAACTGGCAAAGAAGAAGTCAAACTCTCTATCTTTGCAGATGACATGATACTTTATTTGGAAAACCCTTTCTGATTATTTTGTCTTCATATCTATACATTGTTGAAAGTTGGAACTGAAGTCTACTCGTTATATTTTTATTACTCTCTTCAAATCTGTTATTAATGATTAATATATTTAAGTGCTGTGATCATTCATATATACATATAGATATAGACTTATGTATCTATCTATCTATATGCATACACACACACAACCACAATTTTTCTATCTTCTTGGTGAATTGATCCCTTTATAATTATATAATAACCTTCTTTGTCTCTTGTTACAGTTTTTTACTTAAAGTGTATTTTATCTGATGTAAGTATAGATATTCCTACTCTCTTTTGCTTTCTGTTTGCACAGAATATCTTTTTCTACTACTTCACTTTGAGCCTGTATGTGTTCTTGAAGCTGAAATGAGTCTCTTGTAGGCAATGTATAGTTGGGTCTTGTTTTTTTTATCCATCCAGTCCTTCTAAACTTTCTGATTGGATCATTTAATTCATCTATATTTAAAGTAATTATTGACAGGTAAGGACTTCCTATATTGCATTTTGTTAACTGTCTTCGGTTTGTTTTGTAGCTCCTTTGTTCCTTCCTCTCTTGCTGTCGTCCTCTGTGAATGGTAGTTTTTCACAGTTGTACACTTTGATTTCCCCTGTTATTGTCTTTATGAATCTACTGTAGGCTTTTGTTTCATAGTAGCCCTGAAACTTACTTAAAACATCTTATAGATATAATAGAAAATAGAAAATGGAAAATTCTACCCTTTTATTTTCTTCTCACACATCGTGTGTTTTTGATGTCTGCATCATTTTATATCTTGTATTGTGTCCATTAACAAATTACTGTTGCTATAGGTATTTTAAATATTCTCATTTTTAAACCCTTAAACTAGAATTAAGTGGTTAATACATCACCAGCATTAGAGTATTGTGATCTGACTAAATACTTGTCTTTACCAGTGTTTTATTTTTTTAATGTTTTTGTGTTACTCATTAGCATCCTTTTATTTCACTTGAAGAACCCCTTTTCAGAAAATCTTATGAGGCAAATCTAATGATAATGAATTCCCTCAGCTTCTGTTTGTTTAGGAAGTCTTTATCTCACCTTCGTTTATGAAGGATAATTTTGCTAAGTAAAGTATTCTTGGTTGGTCTTCTTTCTGTCAGCACTCTAAATACATATCCTCTTCTCTCTTGGCCTGCCAGATTTCTGCTGAGAAATCTACTGATTGCTTTATGAGAGTTCTCTTATATTAGAGAGGTTTTCTTTCTTGCTGCATTTAAAGTTCTGTCATCTTTGATTTTCGAGAGTTTTATTATAATGGGTCTTGGAGAAGACTTTTGCTTTGGAATTTTGGGGTGATGTATTAGCTTCATGTACTTGGATGTCCAGATCTCTCCCTAGGTATGGGAAGTTCTCAGCCAATATTTCTTTTAAGAAGCTTGCCACCCACCACTTCCTCAGAACCTAATGATACAAAGGTTGCTTGTTTAAATGATAACCCATAAAACCTGCAGGCTTTTTAATTCCTTTTCATTTTTTTTTTCCTTTTTCCCCCTCTGACAGGATAATATCAAATGATCTGTCTTCAAGTTTACTGTTTCTTTCTCCTGGTTGGTCCAGTTTGCTGTTGAAACTCTAATGAATTCTTCAATTTGTCATTGTATTCTTCAGTTCCATAATTTCCGTTTTTTTTTTTATGTTTTCTATCTTCTTGTTGAACTTCTCTTTTGCTTTTGCACTGCTTTCTTGGTATTGTTCAATTATTTACTGCTGTTCTTTTGTAGCTCTCTGAGCATCATAAAATAATTATTTGACCTCTTCCGTGTCCCTAGCCATCTCTATATATCTCAGCTTTGCCAATATCTGAGTGGGGTGAAACCAAACCAGGACCATCCTGCAGTGCTCTAAAAGGCTGGAAAGCTGGTCACTTAACCCATCCTTCCTTTCTCTGTGAAAACTCTCTCTAGTTGGGTTGTTTCCTCTTGGCACTGACAATGCTACCTTGTTGGATGAGATGGTACAGGCAAAATGAAGCTGTTTTCCCTTCTGTTTGTGTGTGTGTATTCTCTCTCTCTCTCTCTCTCTCTCTCTTTGTTTTTTGGTTGCACTGAATAATTGGTGTTTCTTAAATGATTTCCCAGAGCACTCTAAGATCTGTTTTCATTTTTAGATAGCTATTTGTTGATCTTTGTTAGGTATGGAGGTTGAGGTCTCCTACTTTTTCCATCTCCTACTCTTTCCATCTTGTGCTTACTCTTACACAATAGCAAATACCTGGATGTCTGTAGATAAGTATATAACTAAATGTCATTTAACTTTTTTTCTTTAGTGTGTGGCTCTATGCAGTGTAGACATAAATAAATGGAAATCTGTTGGATACAATCTTTTGTTATGTCTATGGAATCAAAATTATTAGATTATTCTGCTGTTTTGAGGTTGTTCTGAGAGGCAATTCAAACTGTCATTCAATTGACTGTGCCATGCAAAAGAGCTTCCTGATTTTTAATGTGACCAAGACAATAGTAACTTCACTCATTACACAGAGAAAGAACCTACATTGTTTTCAGTTATTTTTTTGAGCTAGTTGTTTTTTTAATCCAGTGCATAAACTATCTTCAAATAGAAAATTGTTTTTTTTTTGGAGTAGACTGAATTAAGCTTTTTAAGCCATAAGGGTGTTGTTTTACATAACAAAGTAGTAAATTACCAAATGGTGAACTAAATCATTAATTACTAAATGATTCAATGAGTCAAAGGGAATAAACACAGCTTCCCAAGATCCTAATTCCCAGGGTATAGTTTATATATTAATAGATGATCTTTTTATACAACTTTATATATGTTATCATTGCTTAGCAAAATTTACTTATCTACATAAAAATGCAAAGATATCTATTAAAATGCAAAGATACTGACAAAAGGCACTATTTTATGTTTAAATTTGAAAACTGCTTTTCTGTCACTTCATTATTATTATTATGTAGGTTTCTATTAATCTCCTAATTTTACTGTTGAGTAAGCTGAGACACAAGAGGCTAAGTTACTTTTCCAAATGTATAAAGTGAATTAGTAGCAAAACTGGAATTACTTATGGAGTTCCTACTCTATTACTTTGCTCATTGAATCACTCTGCACTCCTGCTTTGTGTGTGAGGATTGTTTTACATTAATTAAAGAGCCTGACAATAAACACTCATTTACTCATTTTGCTTTTTTATAATGAAAAATGTTCAGTTGGATATTAAAAAAAAAAAAAAAAAAAGCCTTTACTTTGGCATTCACATTAGCCCAAAACAGCTGAACTGGATGTTTGTCAAACTTGGCAAGGACTGAAGTCTGACAGAGAGTAAACTCATGCCAAGTTCCATTTGAAATTAAATGTTCTGCCAAAGTTATAAGCTACTGAAAATTGGGACTTCACAGTAATCTGCCATTTCAATATACTCTACCAATGTCTCATAAAATTTCTTATTCTAATAAGTAATGTTGATGTTATTATAAAACTTGTTTGCTGTAGCAAGTGCTAGACTTCCCAGAGAAAAGGACTCTCTTAAGTTTAGTTATTTGGAGATTCATTAGATATTCCATTTATACTATTTTTTAAATTGTCTTTATTTATTTGTTTGTTTTTTAAGATTATTTATTTATTTGCCAGAGAGAGAGAGAGAGAGAGAGAGACAGTGAGAGAGGAGCACAAGCAGGGGGAGTGGGAGAAGGAGAAGCAGGCTTCCCGCCTAACAGAGAGCCCAGTGTGGGGCTTGATTCCAGGACCCTGGGATTATGACCTGAGCTGAAGGCAGACCCATAATGACTGCACCACCCAGCGCCCCTTTTTGATTGTCTTTAATCATATGCAGCTTTTTTTTCCCATCTATGTTTTGACCCCATATTTAAATCTAGTTTTATAAGTACTCTTGCTTTCATTTCAATTTTAGATGAAATGCTTTAGAAATATCTAAGAGTTCTCTCTTTTGAGTAACTCCATATATGTGTGAATTTGTGGCATATGCTTTGCTGTCCACTAAAGGTAAAATTGTTAGCAAGAGTCTCTTACCCTTGACTGCTTTCTTCTCCATTTCTTCTCTTTACTAGAGAAAAGAGCATCTTTTCACTTGAAATTCCCCCTTTAAAATGAAAAAGAGCTGATTAGATATATGCAAAGTATCTGCCAAGTGCTTTAAAACCAGAATACACTACTTCTAGATTTTGGGGAAAATTAAAAGCCTAACAGAGGAGAACATGTTGAAATACTGTTTTCCTGATACCAATTAAATGCCTCACAGTTAGATTCTCTGGCTAATGCTGCCAGTTATTTAATGACTTACAGAAACTCAATGCCCTGCCCTTCTGCCAGCCTCCATACTCTAACCTGTGTCCTAAAGCAGACATTTGGGAGTCCCCATTGATTATTCTTTTCCCTCACCCTCACATTCCAACCCTTCTAATTCTAGTCCTAAGTGTTTCCTGATCCTTTTTCTCTGTCTCTGCTGTCATTTCCATTTTCTTAATCAGAATTCCAGCTTGATTACTGTAACAGATGTGGGCTTCTTAGCTCTGAACACACCTCCTTCCAGTAAAATATTTTCATGTCTACAGAGTGATCTTTTAAATAGGAAAAGTTTGATTATATCTCTCCCTTGATTAAAATCCTCCCATAGTCCCTTAGTGATGTCATGATGAAATCTGAATTCCTAACTCTGCTGTGTAAGATCTTCCACTATCTGGCTGTGGCATCCAATAGATTAATATCTTGATTGTGCTGTATTACACTTGACATTGTAGTTCCCTATAGCTCTTGTAGACTCTGTACTACAAGAGTTATGTAGTTATGTTGTAAAATCCAGCCATAAACTATCCTTTATCTGAATAATTCATGTATATCTTTTAAGACTAAACAAAGATATTTATACTCAAGGATGCCTCCTTCTCTGTCCACCCTAGGTGCTAGTAAGTGCCTTTCATCTAGTGAGTATTCACATCATTGCACTCAACACACTATAAAACAATGTCTTGTACACTGGCTGTTTCCCTCTATTAGAGTATATGGTCTTTGAGGACAGAGGATGCTTTATTTAGCTCTATAAACTCAGTTTCCCATAGTGTTAGGTACATAGTAAATACACTGAATAAATGAATGAATAAAAACATCTTTTTCCCCTTTGTGCTCCCTGGAGTTCAATGCTCCTTCAATTTTTCTTGCCAGACTCAAGACAAAACTTCACATATTTCTATGTGATAATCTGTGAGTCATAACTTCTAGAAAAAATGAGCTGCATCATAAATAATAATTATTTTAGGGTCCATTATTTGGTGGGCCCTATTCTAAAATCTGTACAACCATTATCTCACTTAGTCATAACACAGCCCCATAAAAGAGGTGCCCATAATAACACCAACTTTTAAATGGAGACACCAAACCAGAGCTTCCGAAGGTTAAATAGCCTAGCTGACCAAGATCCTCTAGCTAAAAAGAGACAGAATCCATATTTATTTTTGAGCTATCTAACTACAAATGCTACTCTGCTAAGAGAGACTGTGTATTGTTCTAAAATCTTGTAACATCTTGTTATAGTGACTGATGTCAATACAAATTAGTTGGAAAAAATCACTAGAAAACTAGTGACAATAAACTTTTGCAATAATACAGGTTAACTTTTGTTTTATATATTTTATGATTTTTTTACAGGGCATGGAGAAGGTGTAATGTTTAAAAGCAATTCATTTATTTGACTGATATATAAAAGAAAAATATATATTTGCTTTTTATTCATCTGTTTTGTAGATTTAGACTTCATTTGTTTATAATCATTTTGCCACTGCTCCTCCCAATATGTCTTTAAATGTTAAGCTCTCAAAACTGAAAGAGGAAAGAAGCTGTTGAAAGCATCAGAATGGGATCAGTTGCAGTTTTAACATTTTTTCTATTTTTGTCTTTTTGGGGTTTCAAGAGCCCTTCCTTCCTCTCTTGATGGAGTCAAAGATGACTTTTTAAGCTAGTTATATTACCACAGCGTATAATTAAAAAAATATATTAGAAGCACTTTTATGACAACAGAATCTTTTGTTCCTTTTCAACGTTCACAACTGAGATTGTTACTAAGAAACATTGAGAGACAAGGGAAACATGACAACAATGATTAACACTTACTTGGGGAATGGGAAAGATACACAGCCAATTTAATTCATTTTTAGTGACATAGGTAAGCCCCTGAAGCCAAAATGGCTAGAAGTTTATATGACTCCAGGGATGGAGTAGAGATGGGGATAAGGAGGCAAGGAGGGGACATCTTCCCTATCAAGAAAATTTGCAAATGATCTCAAGAAGATTTCTTTCCAGCCTTCTCATTCCCTCTTCTGACATTCCCATATGGTGATTCATATAATTCAGGTGAGCATTTTTATATTAATTTCCTACAATATGCTCAGAGTAGAATTGCTAGACAAATAAAATAAAAATACAAGGCAAATAGTTAAATTTGAATTTCAGATAACAGATACACCTTAAAAAAAACCCCTACATATTATATATGTATATATATATATATATATATATACACACACACCCATGCAACACTTACACTTTAACAAAAAAAAAAGTTGGTTATTTGAAATTTAAATTGAACTGGAATGTCCTGTATTTTATCTGGCAACTTTAGTCCAGGAGCTCTTTCAATTTATTTACATAGAATTACCATCCCTTTCTGTAAGGATACACAATATACAAGAGGAGAGGAAATATAAAAGGGATTTGAAATCTGTCTAAATTTTGATGAATCAGTGAATCAGTTTTGGAGCCTGAATAAAGTTGCAAGAGATGACACTTTACTACTAGGTTTTATTTATTCATCAGTTGAAAGATATCGATAGGCATCACATTTTCTATAGTTCCATACAAAGGTTAGTCTTGATAAATTTAAACTTCCTGGTGATAACATAAAATAAATCCATAGTTCTATTACATATACAAACATTCCATTTAATTGCACTTTGTATAGTTGGTTTATTAAAAGATCTGTTTAAATTCAATTATCTTCTGTCTCTGAGTGTCTTCTGAAGTTCTAGAATTAATTTATCTTGGAGTATTATGAAGAAAAGTAGTATGATTTAGGAATAATATAAACCCTGGATAGAATAGACTATGTAATATTTACTCATGAGCCAATGTATCTTCGCCAAGCTACAAATAACAGGTAAGCACTCCATGAAGTACAAATTACACAACTTCAAGGCAATTTTTTCCCCCAAGACACAAGGAAGAACTTTTCTTCTCTCTCTTTCTCTCTTTCCCTCTTTCCCCCTTAACCGTTATTGCCACAGAAATAAAGAGAAAACTTGTCCAATACCTTGTAACCAATGCTTCCTGGTCAAAGTATTGTGTGTAACCTGATTCTTGCCCTTGGTTACTGGGCAGCAAAGGCATAGCAGCCTCTTACAAACTTCTGAGTTCTTGACTGATTTGACTTTGATGTATCTAAACCTGATTTTAGTTCCTCTACTAGTGGGATACAGTTCTCCCTCTAAAATTCCCTTTCAGCTAATAACAACAGATTATTCATTACTGTTTGAAAATATTCCTTGTCTTTTTGCATATGGAAGTTTAATACAGTTGAACTATAAACCGTTTTTCAGACATTTTTCTCTGCACATACATACTTCCACTCTACCCAGGCTCCTTGATGGCACTGCTCTTGGAAAATAATGGCGCAGCAACAGAAGCAATTGGAAGGGAATTTCTCAATTAGCTTTTAGTTTCAAAGGATGAGACAAGAAATGAGATATTTCAATGGATGCCAGTAAGGACAAATAAAGAATCAGATATTCCAATTCCTCCACGATGCCTTAGAAATGCTTACTCTTGAATTTGTATCCACCTTGAAGGAGGTAAGAGATGAAAAATATGGGCAGTGTCGGATAATTTCTGTCATGGGGCTGGGAATCCCCATCCATATTAGAGTAGTCACACTGCCAATAAGCTATAAAGTGTGTAAAATAAGCAAAATGTAGAGTATATGCAAGGTGTGAAAGAGCAGTACACAGAGCTGAAAACTTATCTATTATGAAAATTTGTCATATATCAACCTTGAATAATAAGAAATCCTATATTTACAGAAAGTTAAAAAGTAGAAGTAATAAGCCATAAATATAATTGCTATCATTTAAATGAATGTATACCACAGGGTAGACATTTGTTAGATACTTTACATATATTGCCTTTAGTGGTTTCACAGCAATGGAGGTTGAGCATCCCCATTTTATAAATGAGGGAACAGAGTTCTTAGTGGGGATATGATTTGCCTAAGGTCACATAGATAATAACTGGCAGACCTAAGATTCTGTCAAGGTTTGCCTGAGTTCAGAAAACATTTCCTATCTGTTACTATTCAAAAGCCAATTCTCCTGATGTGCATATTTTATTTAATCAGACAGACCTCTAATTGTTATACTTGAATTTGTTCAATAAGCCTTTATAGAGCACTATCTTTGTGTACAACATTGGGCCATAATATGAGTTTACAAGAATAGAAAAACATATAATAACTATCCTCAAATTATAATTATTAAAAAGTCATGATACTTCTTATGAAAAATATTATTTGTGAATTCAGTTATAGCTATATTTATGGATTACATTCCCTTGTTTTCAAAAGAAAATTAAGTTGTTTACAAAAAACACATAGTAAAAAGTATAATATATAATAATATCTTATATGAAATTTAAAAACACATGTAAAAACCACAGAGGAAAAAGAGCCTTAGGCACTAATCAAAATACTGCATTCAAATAATTAAACTAGCTCTAGATACTTTTACTACAAATAAATAAAGAGAAATAACCAAACTATCTCACTATATATTTTGTGGAATCTCCTCACCATCACCTGAATTATTCCAGGAAAAAATACGAAACAAATTTCTAGTGGGTTATTTGGGTCCAATATGCATTAAAAAGGATATTTTAATTAATTAATTATTTTAATTAATTAATGATTAATAATTAATGAATACT
Source organism: Mustela nigripes (assembly GCF_022355385.1). Classification (NCBI taxonomy): domain Eukaryota; kingdom Metazoa; phylum Chordata; class Mammalia; order Carnivora; family Mustelidae; genus Mustela; species Mustela nigripes. The sequence goes on from NC_081566.1 coordinate 47,869,448, forward strand.
TTCATTGTTTCTAATAAATCTAGACTCAGAGTTTGGCTTGTACACTTATCCTGTTAGATATTTTTGATTCAATTATATTTCTGCAGCATTATATTGACATATTTAACCCCATCCCCCTCAGGATTAATCAGCTCTATCTCATTTTCTTAGTCAATGAAAAATAATTTGTCTAATTTTTTGCTAAAACTTATTTAAATAAAAATGTTCACAATTTGTTTTTCCTTTAAAATGCTTATCAGTGAAAATAAATATTAACTAACAAGGCTTTTAATAGAGTTTTCATAATTTGGATTTAAACCAAATATTTGAATTAGTTGAATTCATAAAGAGTAGCAGGGGATTGAAAATGTCATAAAATGAAAGAAATATCAAATATTAGAGAACTAAAAGCAATAATAACCTCATGCGTGGATAATCTAAGGATAGAATTGTTTAACCTGTGTTTTTATTCAACATTAACTAATCTTCTTTTGGATTTTTATTTGAATGAAAGCTCTGGAAGTATTAAGAAAGCACAATGCTTAAAGAATGTTAAGATTCTTCTACAATTAGCAAAATTCTTTGTCATTTTGGCAGAGCTGAAATAATCCCTCACCTAACTGCTTAAACCCATGTCAAAATGTGAGCAGAAGCGAAGAGCTTTTCCAGTACTCAGAATCCTATATAAATGTTAAACAGTGGCATTAAGCTCACTAAGACTATGCCACTTGCAGATTCTTGGGGGTGTTCAATCTAAAGAAAAACTTAAGTATGAAAGTTATTTCAGCACCTCTTTAATTTTAACCCAAACTACTTCTTGCAGTAAGAGGAGACACACTGTCTACCAGCCAGTCAGCCATTAATGCTGAGTGAACCAGAGCAGGAAGCAGAGGCAAAGTTCTAATCAAAGAAGAGTTCTTGCATAGGAGTTGGAAATTATAGACATACTAAGTCACTTTAGATAAACCAGTTTATCTCTTTTAGCTTGGCTTCTTAATAGTTAAAATATGAGAACACTGACCCTATCGTACACAACAGTGGGGAGGAATGACTAATAAATTCATAGTAAAGTTCTGTAAAAACTTTGAGTACTAAACCATACATAGAGATGATTGTTCTAATTTTTTTACATAAAAGAAATGTTTTTACTCACAATGTTTAGAAGGCATAATAAAAAATGTGGGAAATATGACTATTTTCTTTAGGATGCTTTCATCTATTAGAAAAAGCTCATCTATTTCAGAATGATACTTTATTATCTCACATTACTAGCTCTGTGAATGGAGGGTTGGAGGATGGGTTAATGCAGAGACTTAATGATGTCATAAAAATATGGCTCCAGGGGGCTTAAATGGGTAGGAGAAGAATCAATGAAACAAGATGGGATTGGGAGGGAGACAAACCATAAGTGACTCTTAATCTCACAAAACAAACTGAGGGTTGCTGGGGGGAGGGGGTTTGGGAGAAGGGGGTGGGATTATGGACATTGGGGAGGGTATGTGCTTTGGTGAGTGCTGTGAAGTGTGTAAACCTGGTGATTCACAGACCTGTACCCCTGGGGATAAAAATATATGTTTATAAAAAAAATATGGCTCCATTTATCCCTTCTCCTTGCCATCCTCAGCATATCTTTTTTTTTTTTTTTAAGATTTTATTTATTTTAGAGAGGGAGAGAGTGAGTATGGGGAGGAACAGAAGAGGGGGGAAGATAAGGGGGAAAGAATCTTCAGCAGACTCTGCTGAGCATGGAGCCCAACCTGAGATCTTAACCTAAGCCAAAACCGAAAGCCAGACGCTCAACCAACTGAGCCATCCAGGTGCCCCCTCAGCATATTCTTCTAGTCACAAAGTAATGGCTGAAGTTTTAGGTATCACCAGCAGATAGAGCAAAACAAAGCAGAAAGAAAAGCATTAGTTTTCTGTTTATCTCTCCCTAGGAAATAGGATCTAGAAGCTTCACATCTCCTCAGGACTTTCACATCTCTTGGAGCAACTCTAAGCCAATTTCTAACAAAAGGAATGAGGCAATAGGATTGGATTAATCTAATCAGGATTTATTTGGGTCAAGTAGAGGTGGGGCACCACAATACTGAATTACACCAATGCTTCCTCTTCTTTTCCTGTACTACCACACTGCTGAATGTAACTGTACCTATTGTTAGTGTCCCATAGCTTTATGGTCTTGAATCATATTAAGGCCTTCAGTGCTATCCATAAATTCTTCTATTTCTACTTGAAATATAAAATTCTTTAAAAATACTGATGTCTCTACTCTACAGTCACTGTTATTTATTTTAATATTATTATTATTATTATTATTTTTTTTTGGGTAAATCTGCAGTCTTCACTCTTATGTTCATTCTGATTCTCTTGAGTCTCTTCATGTGTAATAGTGGTGGTGTCTTACCGTTATGATAGCCCGTAAGAAAAATCCTGTGATTTTGCTATAACAGAAGTATTACAAACTGGGTGGCCTGTAGTTTTGGAAGCCTCAAAGTCCAAGAGCATGGTGCCAATAGATTTGGTGTGTTGGTGAGAACTCGCTTCCTAGATGGCCATCTTTCACTGTGTCTCATATAGCAGAATGGCAAGGGATCATTTTGGGTTTCTTGTAAGGGCTCTGTTCCCATTCTGGAAGGCTAAGGACCTAATCACCTCCCAAAGGCCCCACATTCTTATATCATCACCTTGTGGTTAGAATTTCAAACATAAATTTGGAGGGAACACAAACATTCATTCTGTAGCACTCTCCCCTTGAAATCCTAGGATTTCACATCTCATGAAATTATGTTTAAATCTTTCCTTTCAGCTATATATCCATATGTTTACCTGCTAGCAAAAGTTTCTTCGTGGTAAGTCTAAAAATAACTGGGACATAGTTTAGTCTAAGCACAAGGAAGAGGCCCTATATCTTAACTTTCGCTATTTTCCACTAGTTTTCATTCTAGTTTCTTAATTATTTAAAGTCCAAGCAATAATAAAATTCATTGGTATCTGTAATCACCATTAAGAGAAGAGACAGTGGTACCTGGCCTAATCTCTCACAGTAAATCATAGCAGAAGTCATCTGAATATTAGTGTTAAACTAAGAATACACATACAGTTTATAACAAAACTTGTATTGAGTATAGAATTTGAAATACTGCTGTAGATGTGACCGAGTAAGTAAAGTCATGGCAACTGGCTTATGAAATACTTTCCAAAAAAGAGATTTGTTTCTTTTTTGACTTGACCTGACTTGATTATGCTTTGAAATCCAATCTGGATCATCTAAAGAGAACACTACACACTGAACTGGAAAAAAGCCTTGCCCTGATTTCCACCAGATATACTGAATTACTGTTTGTAATATTCTTAGTTCCAAATAATTAATCTGCTTTTATCTGGTAAAACAAAACAGAAGTGACTGTTTTGATTACTTTCCACACTGTCCAGGAAAATAATTGACACCTGAGCTAAAGTGTTCGATGGCTATGAGTGGTGATGGGAGAAATCTTTTGTTTCTCTGGGAATATCTGTGCTAAGACCAAGTTGATTTTCATTAAGAGGCCTTTCAAGAGGTTGGTCACCCTGAAATCCCATTTAATAAGCAAAGATTGAGAAAGAAAGCATTAGCCACACCAGGCAAGAAACTCTATAATTGGTGCATATGCTTATCTCTGTGCCATAGTTTCCAAACCAAAGTGTATTCAGAAAATACCTGGTGAGTTTCCCTGTTTCCACGGCAGACTTACTAAAAACAAAAATCTAGAAGGATACTCAAAAATCTGTACTTAAAGAAAGGTTCCTTTGGGATTTTACATGATGCTTGTCCTTCAGTATTTCTTTGGCAATCATTTTATTCAATGTATGTTAAAAGTGTTATACCTGAAGCATATTCTCTTGAAATCTTGCAAACATCATGCAGCTGGGTGGCAGAGACCAATATATGCCACTCCACAGAGCCCACTGATTTCTACCTTAGTGTTGTCGTATTCATTGTCCTGTTTCTGCATGACTGAGTGGTAGGTGGCATTGTTTATTCAATTGCCAGAGACAGAAAATTGGAATTTTCTAGGACACTTCACTTACCTTACACATAGAATCAACTACTAAATCTTATCCTAATTTTCATGTCACTAACATGTATTTAATAATTCTTTCCCCTCTACTATTTCTCAGATTCATTCACCATTATTTCTCATTTTGAATTACATAAATGTCTTACTAAATCATCCCCATTTTTGTGCATTTGCAACTCTACTTCATTCTCCACACCCTGGTGTGATACCGGCAATCCCCTGATTAATGAGCCCATATATCCCCATTGTCTCAAGATATAATCCAAAAACTTTCAAATAGTCTTTCAAATAAGACCTCTAATGGTTTAATGATTTCAATAGTAGAATGAAGTTCCTTTGTAAGTAGTTAAGAGATTTCCAAGGGTATGTTTAACAGTAGTAGTTTTTAAAAAATGAAATTCCTGACCCTAACTTCATGAAAAGTTTCCCTTTCCATTTTCCATGTCATAATTTCTCTTTCCCCACTTAATGGGAAAAAAGATGCATATAACTCAGTCATTTATTATGGTATATTCTTTAGTTATGTAAAATGCTTTAGGGTAACTAAAAATGGAAGATTATTACATCAGAAGTCTTACTGCCTCTTTTTATTTGGAACATATTGTTATTACACATGAAGCATGACTTTAGAAATGAGTAGTTCTGGCAATTGTTTGGATGCTCTGACTCCACATATACTGGTAGAACGTGTAGGCAGGGAGAGGCATGGTGATTTTCTTTTAAGAATCCTACATTTTTCACCCACTGACTTTCAAAAAAGGCAAAAACTTTATGGGAGAGTTTGAGGAGGCAAATCAAAAGGAATAATTTCTCCAAAAAATTAAATGAAAAAAAAATGCCCTTTTCTCCCACCTATTATAAGTATGCAGTTTATTTTGGATATAATCATGCCCCTAAGATGTGCATTAGTTGGAAAGGAAAGTATTTTTAAATAGATTAAGAGACCCATGCTATTCATATTGACATACTTCAAAATAACTGGAAGGTTTTCAGGGACTATGAGAATTGTCATGTAACACAGTAGAAGATCCACAGATTAAAATGTTACACTGTATCTTATCAACTCAGGGTACATTTTATAATTGCCGATTTGCCGAATTGTGTGATGCTTACTTGGCTAAGGTTGGGAATCAGGTTTCCAAGAAATTCCTTCCTGGTATGTGCCAAGCTAAGAATGGCTTCTTAAAAGAAGAACCTATGCACAATTTTGAAGGCTGAAGTAAAGCAGATACTATTGCACTTGGAAGCCTATTAGTCAGATAAGGTGACAGAAAGATGCCTGGAACCCCAACTTGTCCTTACTCTGCTCTACTATCATCTAATTTTTATCTACTTCTCATTTCTTTGTGACATGACTATTATTAAGACTGGAAGGTAATGTCTAAATAAACAAAGATTTTTCTTGGTTATAGGTAAGGTGATTGAAATGACCTGCTATACACATAAACATACAGATATGAAATAACATGTATTGGGAAATATATGGCTCAATTTTATAAACTCAAATAGCTTTATAGTTCAGAAAATATTAGAATCGGTTTCCTATGGAAGCAGTATCATGTATCTAATTGGTATTTATGATTTGTAATAATAAAGATTGATGATATTTAATAGGCTGCTTTCATTGGTCCTGCTGTGATTAGATATATTAACAGAAAAAGGTATCAATTTATATTTTATAACTAGAAAAATAGAAAAATAAGAGAGCAGTATAAATGAGCTATGAAGGGCAATTATATATAGATTTTAAATTCAATTAAAATCAACACTCAGGGGTGCCTGGGTGGCTCAGTGGGTTAAAGCCTCTGCTTTCGGCTCAGGTCATGATCCCAGAGTCCAGGGATTGAGCCCTGCATCGGGCTCTCCGCTCAGCAGGGAGCCTGCTTCCTCCTCTCTCTCTGCCTGCCTCTCTGCCTACTTGTGATCTCTCTCTGTCAAATAAATAAATAAAATCTTTAAAAAAAAATAAAATAAAATCAACACTCAGCCAATGATACCTGAAAATCTAGTAAGATAATCTTATAGATTAACAATACAATTTTTATGAATATGATAATATAATCAAAGACTTTTCTTTAAGTAGAAATAACACTTAATTTCAACCTAGCAAAATTATTTTTAGAACTCCACAGTCATGAATTTTTAAATATGCAGGACTTGGTTCTTCTAAGATTACAAATTTGTGGTATCAGGTAAATCAAGTTATAGAGTCATATTGTTATCAGTAGTCTCCTCAATTACTTAAAACTAAATCTACAAGATTACTTTTGGTCTCTATGCTAGGTTTGAAAGGAATTTACCCTTCCCAGTCCCTAAATAAAGGGACTCGTGTAGTGGCATATGTTTCCCTAAGGGCCAGACCCTTCACAGGAATTCCATCTCTTCTTCTTCCATCTCCACTAGAGGTACCATGTTATTTTCCAAACTGGGTGATTTCTAGGTCTTAGTAAGTCACAATCCTGGCACCAGTCAATATTAATTTTCTCAATTTCTTTTGGAGAACCTACTTTAAGCAAGTCTTAGTGCTGGTTTCCCCACAAAGTTTTTGAGGAAAAAAATAGTGTGTACCCTACAGTATACTGTGTACTCAGTTAAAGCAAGAATCATAAGCTTCCATGAGCATCTAGAGTACATAAATGCCAAGTTCTTACTTATCAGGGCCCACATCTTCAAAGTCAACCCTAGCTAATATTTTTTCACTAATCATCTCTTCATGTTTGTACAGAACATCGATTAAAGAATATGTATTCCACTTGGACCCCAAATATATATTTGCTATTACTACATTGCTCTTCAGTGTAAAAACAGTGAGGAATACCTTAGGAAAAAGGCTTCCTTCCTTTCTTCCTTTCTTCCATTAGAGCCTCTAATGGCATTAGGAGGCCTTCTGTAAAGATGCTGTCCATTACACTAAGTTCAGTATTCTTTAAGTGTTCTTTTAATAAGGTGTTATCTAGCTTTGGTATTTGGAGATAATTGTCTTCCTTTGAAAATGTGTTGGAGATTTATTATAAAGCCACGGTGAATCATGCATCTGATCAAGATTTACTTTTTAGCTGGTTGGAAATCAGAGTCCAATTTGTAGATTCCCCCAATAGCAAGTTTACACTTTATGATATGCATATTTATATCTGTCCTTGGCTCCGATTTATACGCCTACTGTTTTTTTTCCTTTCTCACCTACTTCTAATTTATGCTATTTTGTTACATATTATTTTGTGTTTTTAAACTCTTAATCTATTTTGGGAACAAGGTGTGATTTAAATTAACATTTTACAAAATTATTTTCATGCTTTAGATTTCTCACTTGGGAATTTGCACCAAGCAAAAATTATTTCTGCCACAGATCATAAAACTACTATTGTAATGTATATATTTTACATTAGTGTATATTTTACATAGTGTATATTAGTGTATAGAGAAAAATTAAGATCAGAGGCCCATATATTACAGCTATCTATCACGAAACAACAGGACCCTACCTTGGTAGGTCTTTCTACTGAAGACAGAACAAAATAAGTATTTTTCGAGATGAATTTTAGTACACAACTAAGATAAGGTCTCACAAAGTATGTTTTATTACAAACATTATTAGGAATTTAATTCACATACTTACTAATGCACAGAGATTTATTATTGTATCCAGAAGCCATTGAATCAACAGGACAAATTCGTCTTAAAATATGTGAAAAGAGGGGCGCTTGGGTGGCTCAGTGGGTTAAAGCCTCTGCCTTCAGCTCAGGTTGTGAGATCGAGCCCCACATCGGGCTCTCTGCTCATCGGGGAGCCTGCTTTCTCCTCTCTCTCTGCCTGCCTCTCTGCCTACTTATGATCACTGTCAAATAAATAAATAAATAATCTTTAAAAAATATGTGAAAAGATAAATGCATAGAGCAAAAGGTAAATGCATTAAATGTGTATATGTCATACTGATTCAAAATATACTAACTTAAGAACTTATACAAAATAATTTTGGTAACCTTTGCAGACTAAAAACTAATTTAATTTAAAAAAAAGTTTCCTTATATTGTCGTCATCACTCTATATATTTAAATGTGACATTCTTTCTGAGTGTGATTTTTTTTCATATAAGCCAACAACCTCCCTGAAATTTCCCTGCATATCATTCTTCAAGTATAGTCTGGTAACTACCATTGATCTTATCTGGAGTGATTAACACTCTTTGGTTACAAGTAACAGGAATCCATTAGGGATATATGAACAAAAAAAAGGGGGAAAGGACAGATACGACCTACTGGGTTTCAGAAAGAAAATGGAACCAGGAAATACAGTGATAGCTAGACAAAGACTGGGATATCATTTTCAAATTTTGCTAAAGAGGGTGCTCATTGTCAGAGTTTAGGTCACCTTAACTATAGGTAAGGAAAGGATGTTATCCAAGTTATAATCATATGAAAGATTAAAAAAAAAAGACAATCTTAATTAAACTAATTAGAATAGTGGGTTTACAGTTAAAAAGAGGTCGCATCTCTCTTAAAAAAAAAAAAGAAAAAGGGCACCTGAGTGGCTCCGTGGGTTAAAGCCTCTGCTTTCAGCTCAGGTCATGATCCCAGGGTCCTGGGATTAAGCCCACATTGGGCTCTCCGCTCAGCCGGAAGCCTGTTTCCTCCTCTCTCTCTCTGCCTGCCTCTCTGCCTACTTGTGATCTCTATCTGTCATAAAATAAATAAAATCTTTAAAAAAAAAAGGGGGTTGCATCTCATGTAAATATTTGGAAGTCATAATCATATTAGAAAAAGCTGAACCTGTAAGAATATATAAAATTGTTACTGGAGATACATATGTATAAATATAAATTAACATGTGTTTAACAACATAAAACTAAGATGGATCTACAGTGCTGCGGAGTGTTAAAATGAATGTTATTGAAGTATCTTTTAGAAACAATAAAACATACCTATTTAAAATGTAAACAGGAAGACTTTTGAGAAGTGTGACACCTGTTTCTTCTGTGAACACATGTCTATTACCCCAGACAAATCTAGCAAATCTCCTTAACAACTTAGCCTGAGTTAAATTCTGACCTACCTTCTTTAATTAAAAATGAGTGACTATTTTTCCTAAAACTGCATGTAGATATATTCATACACTATGCACTGGTGAGATTGGTGTATTTATTCAATACAAAGTTTTCAAGATTCATCCACATTAATGTACAGATCAGTAATTTGTTGACCATATTTTTGTAGACCTACTTTCAGATGCTCTACTTCGTTCCACAGATTGACATGTCTGTCTTCACATCAAAACCAGTCTTCATTATAGTACTTTTCCTTTCTTTCTTTCTTTTTAAGATTTATTGAGACAGAGAGAGAGAGAGAAAGAGAAAGGGATCATGTGAGCACACATGAGTGGGAGGGGCAGAGGGAGAAGCAGAGACTCTCCAGCCGACTCAGCTGAGTGCAGAGTCCCACAAGGAGCTCTAGCTCACAACCCTGAGATCATGATGTGAGCTGAAACTAAGAATTGGACACTTAACTGACTGTGCCACACAGGAGCCCCGATTATAGCACTTCTATAATGAGATGAAACCAGGCAAAAGTTTTCCAAATTTCTTCTTCTTTTAAGAATTGTTTTGGCTATTCTTGTTCTTTGCCTTTCCACATACATTTTAGAATCAGATTGTGCTTCTCCTGCTATCAGAAATCCTTCCCTATGGGACACCTGAGTGGCTCAATTGGTTCTGCTCAAGTCATGATCCCAGGATCCTGAAATCAGTGGCGCATCCAATTTCTTCTTCAGTGTGGATCCTGTTTCTTCCTCTGCCTACCGCTCTGCCTGCTTGTGCACTCTCTCTCTAATAGGCAAATAAATAAAATCTTTAAAAAAAAATCCTCCCTCAAAAAAATCTGTTGGAATTATGTTCACATTGCATTGAATTTATTGGTCATTTTTGGGAGACTTGATATCTTAATAGTATTTAGTTTTCCAACTCATGAACATGGTGTTTTTCTCCACTGAGTGCTTTAAAATTTCCTTCTCCTAGCAATATTTTGTAATTTTTATAAGTATTATATATAGTGGGTTAAGTCTACCTGTAATTACTCCATGTTTTAGGCATCTTAGTTTTAATTTTCAACATTTAATAACTAATATAAAACATGCTCAATTTTATATACATTATAATTTATGACCATATATATTTTTCTTTTTTCTTTTAAATTTTTATTTAAATTCTAATTAGTTAATGTATAGTGTAATATTGGTTTTAGAATTCAGTGATTAATCAGTTACATATAACATTCAGGGGGTACCTGGGTGGCTCAGTCGGCTAAGCACTGGACTCTTAATTTCAGCCTAAGTCTGTGATCGTAGGGTCATGGGATCAAGCCTCATGAAATGGGCTCCCTACTCAGTAGAGAGTCTGCTTGAGATTTTCTCTCCCTCTCCCTCTGCTCCTGTACTCTCTAAAATAAATGAATAAATCTTAAAAAAAAAAAAAAAAAAAAAGAACACCAAGAACACCTAGTGTTCAACACAAGCACATGAGTGGGAGCCCTCCTTAATAACCATTACCCATTTAGTCCATCACTTCCCACCACCCCTTGCTCTTTATAGTTAAGAGTCTCTTATGGTTTGCTTTTCTCTTTTTTTCCTTCCCCCATATTCATCTGTTTTGTTTCTAAAATTTCAAATATGAGTGAAGTCCTATGGTATTTTCTTCCTCTGACTGTTTTGTTTCACTTAGCATCGTACACTGTATTTCCATCCACGTTGTTGCAAATGGCAAGGTTTCATTCTTTTTGAAGGTGAGTATTAGTCCCCCCTTTGATGTATATATAATACATCTTCTTTATCCATTCATCTGCCAATGGACATCTGGGCTCTTTCCGTAATTTGGCTATTATTGATAATGCTACTATACACATTGAGGTGCACATGCCCCTTTGAATCACATTTTTGCATCCTTTAGATAACTAGTAGTACAATTTAGGGTTGTAGAGTAATTCTATTTTCAACTTTTTTGAGGAACTTCTGTAGTTTCCACAGTGATTTCACCAGTTTGCCTTCCCAACAACAGTGTAAGAGGATTCCCCTTTCTCCACATCCTCACCAACATCTGTTGTTTCCTCTTTTAATTTTAGCTATTCTGACAGGTATGAGATAATATCTCATCATGGTTTTGATCTGTATTTCCTGATGAGTGATGTTGGCATATTTTCATGTGTCTGTTAGCCATCTGTATGTCTTAGAAAAATGTCTATTCATGTTTTCTGCTCATTTCTTAACTAAATTATTTGTTTTCTGGGTGTTGAGTTTTGTAAGTTCTTTACATATTTTGGATACTAACTCTTTATCAGCCATGTAAGTTGCAAAGATCTTCTCCTGTTCCATAGGATGCCATTTAGTTTCGTTGATTGTTTCCTTTGCTGTGCAGATTTTTATCTTGATGAAGTCCTAATAGTTCATTTTTGCTTTGTTTTCCTTGCCTCCAGTGACATGTCTTTTAAGAAGTTGCTATAATCAGTGTCAAAGAGGCTGCTGCCAGTGTTGTGCTCTAGGATTTTGATGGTTTCTTGTCTCACATTTAGGTCTTTCACCCATTTAAAATTTTTTTTGTGTGTGTGTGGTATAAGAAAGTGGTCCAGTTTCATTCTTCTGCATGTTGCTATCCAGTTTTCCCAACACCATTTATTGAAGACAGTTTTTCTTTCCCTCATTGAATATTCTTTCCTGGTTTGTCGAAGATTAGTTGACCACACAGGTGTGGGTCCATTTCTGGGTTTTCTATTCCTTTGATCTATGCATCTGTTTCTGTACAGTTTATGACTTCTTTAAATCCACATATTTATATTCTAGTCTACAAGTCTTTTGTTTCTTGTTCTTGCATTACTGAAACAACTAGAAACTGTATGATGCTTAGTTGGTTTTTAACCCAAATGCAGGTTCCTTAATGCCAGTCTAATTGGTTGTTTTGGACTAATTATTTTGGCTTATTTCTGGCTAATTGAAAATGGGTTGGTATGGATTCTTAATAATACTCCTTATGGTCTATAATAAATAATACCAGTCTGGTATGTGAAGAGGAAGGAACAAGTTTCTCTTACTCTGCACTCCATCCCTATCCACTAGAATAGGCAAATGAAATACTGTAAGAAATGTATGGCCAGTGCTTTAGATAAGAAATACAGGCTGTTGAGGCTAATTACTTAACTGGTGAAACTGCATAGTAGTCTGATAGAATATAAGATGATTTGAGGCAAGAGCCTCATCTGTCCTGTGTATTGTTTTATCATTATTGCTTAGAACAATGCTTGGCACAGATTGTAACACAGAAAATTTGCTGACGAAAACGAAAGGCCATTAGGGATACATGTGAGTCCAACATCATTCAGAAAAGATAGGTAAGGATGTATGAATAAAATATTGTCATTATTTCAACATAATATTTGTACACAAATACAAGGCATTGAGTAGGTAAATTAATTCTTGAAACACTTCCATGATCACACAGGTTGAAAAAGAACACCGTGTATATATTTTTTCAGTGCATTACCTTTTAAAGCTAAGAAAATTCTTTAAAACATGAGATGACATGAGTGTCAAAAACTGGTAGTCTCTAGACCAATTATGAAAGGGTTTCAGTGAGGCACAAGCTTAGCTGATAAGATAAACTCAAAAAGCTGGGTACTAAAGGTCAAACAGTTTAGGCAGACACAGTCCCAAAGATGCATGTTTCAGGAGGTCTTTGAACAGGACATCATAGAGATATGAGAAATTGAAAAGGATGATGATAAAAGAGCTGCCCTGAAGGAAGCAGAATATATAAATGTGTAAAATGAAGAGCAGCGAGTCAGGAGAAATATTTTCAACTGTGTGTTTAATCTGCTGTTTTATCGTTGTTATGGGAGTACGAAAGAATGCTTTGATACATTCACATATGGTGTTTTATAATGATGAGTTATTTTGTTTATATAGATTTGTTCTATTAATGCAGTGTGGGCCTTTTTAACCACATGATTTTTTTTTTTTTGTCTGTTTTACAGACCATTTGCTCGCATTAAAAGAAGTTGATAAAATGAACTGTCATTACGATAATAGATGTGCCATATTTAATGACTCCCTTCAAAATGTTGACAATTCTTCAAGTCTGGTCATTGGTAAATGGGGATTTGTTGTACTTTTAACTTCTGAGTATTTATAGAAGTTTTCAAAATATTTTAAGATGGTTCCCTGCAAGTTTTTCAATCACACATTCTACAACTATTTAGGGAGCACCTGCTGTACAGCAGGCACTATTCTCCAAAGTGGAGATACAGAAGTGAGCAAAACCGTCTTCTCTTTCATAAATCTTTCATACTTCCTACAAAAATAGACAATAACTACACAAATTAATATGAAACATAATATCATACACAGGAATACTAAAAAGAAATATGAAGCAAATAAGGGGACAGGATTCCACTTAAAGGAGTAGCAAAGGCAAATGCCCTGCAGATAAACATGCTTGATTTGCCTAGGAAAGGCAAAAAGACTGGTAGTGCCTAAGGAACATTAAAACAAGGACACACAGAAAAGGAAAGATAGAAAATGGTATTTAAAAGACAGGCAGGAGATGGGCCATGCAAATTCTTTAGAATTCTGGCAAGAGTTATTTTAGAATTTAAGAGTTTAAGACTTTAAGATGTATCTCAAATCTGAAAACATACTGGATATATTTGTGTATATAATTTCAATAGCTTTTTAAGAAAATACAAAAACTTTATCTTACAGAGCACTTTAACTTTACAGAAAAATAGAGTAGAATGAATGTAGTTCCTATATGCCCTCTCACCCAACCTCCACAGATTTCTTTATTAATATCTTGCATTAGTGTGGTATATTTACAATTGTTGAATCAGTATTGTTATATCAAGTCCATTGTTTATATTAGGGTTCGTTCTTTGTGTTGTATATTCTCTCGACTTTGAGAAATGTATAAAAACACATATCCATCTTCACCGTATCACACAGAATAGTTTCATTGTTAAAAATCTCTGGTGTTTCACCTATTCATCCCTCCCCTGAGCTCCTGGCAACCATAGTTTTACCATCTCCACAGAATTGCTTCTTCCAAAATGTGTAGTTGGAATTATACAGTATGTAGACTTTTCAGATTTGTTTATTTCACCACAGATATGCATTTAAGGTTCCTCCTTGTCTTTTCGTTGCTTGATAGCTCATTTTATCACTGAAAACTATTCCCTTGTATGGATGTATTACAGTTTATACATTGATCTGCTGAAGGGTATCCTGGCTGCTTCCAAGCTTTGGCAGTTATGAATAAAGGTGTTATAAGTATCTGTGTCTGGAGTTCGTGTGGACATAATTTTCAGCTCATCTGGGTAAATATCAAGGGATTCAATTGGTAGATCATAACATAAGAATTATATTATTTTTGTAAGAAATCGTCAAACTGTCTTCCAAAGGGGCTATACGATTTTGCATTCCCACCAGTGATGAGTGAGCAGCTTTGGATTTTAGCTTTTCTAATAGCTGTATAGTAGTATCTCATTTTCATTTGCAATTCCTTGATGACATATGTAATCACCTTTTCATATGCATATTTGCAATCTATATATCTTATTTCTTGAGGTGTCTGTTCAGATCTTTTGCCTACTGTTTACTTATTCTTGAGTTTTGAGAGGTCTCTGTATATTCTGCAAATACAAAGCATATATGTGTTCTATAAATCTTCCAGACTACTAGTTTGTGGCTTGCCTTTTTGTACTATTAGGAATGTCTTTTGTAGTGCATAAGTTTTTAGTTTTAACATAGTCAAACTATCGGTTTATCTTTTATGGATACAAAAAGTTATTGCCAAACCTGTGACCACCTAGATTTTCTCATATGTTGTCTTCTAAGAGATTTATAGTTACATTTTACATTTACGTGTATGTTGCATTTTGATTCGTTTTTTGTAAAAGATAAAAGTCTAGTCTAGATTCATTTTTTTTTTCAATAGCTTTTAGTAGTTCTGTAGTTAACATGTAGAGAATACTTATAGAATGGGAGGACTAGAAGCAGGGAAATCACTCCAGATGCTGTTGAAGTCATCAATGAGCAAGATGACAAAGGCTTGAGTGTGGAGAATAGCAGTGTACTTTGTATCAGGTTATTGTGTTTCTGGTATTTTGAAATTGGAGTCAGTAATCTTTTATAAGGGGATATACATGGGATTTGGGTAATAAGAACAGTCAAGAAAATGCAAAGTTCTAGGCCTGGTTAATAGTATGAATAGTGGGACTATTTATTAAAATGGAGAATACTGGACAGATAATGTGGTTTGTTGTGGGGAGGGGATATCATAGAAATAAGATCCGTTTTGACATGCCATATTTGAGGTTTGAGGTTTTTATGTAAGTATCCAGTGAGAAATATCAAGTATAAAATTGGCTACATGAAGGTGGAACATAGGAAAGTAGTCAGGGGAAAATATCAATTTGGGAAATATGAGTATATAGGTGGTGTTTGAGGTCTTCAGACTAGGATGAAAGGAGCAAGAAAATGACTGCAGATATAAATAAAAAGAGGTCCTAGAAGCTTGGGATACATCAACACTTAGAGTTATCTGGAAGTCGTGAATCTATCTACAGATTCTGAAAGGGAGCTTTTAGAGCAATAAGGAGAAATAGAAAGGAGAGTGGGGTGTATATTTTTAAGATGAAGGATCAGCTGTGCCAAATTCTGTTGGAAGAATTGAAAAAAAATAAACTAAGAATTGATTACCACATTTGACAATATGAATATTGTTGGTGACTTTCATGGTGACAGAATGGGAATGAACATCAGGTTGGAATAGATTCACCAGGTACTGGGAGGGTTAAGAGTGCAAACAGCTGCTTTCCTATAGCTCTTGCAAGGAAGTTCTGGGAAGGGGGTAAAAGGGGTCAGGTATGGGAGATAAAGTCATTCACAGTTTTAGAAACAAATAGATTAGCTCTTACTATAGACAATATCTTAAGACACTAACTCACATTCCAATGTATCATAAAGTTACACACACAGACTAACTCTATTACTTTCCTATTGTTTTTTCCTCCCTCACATTATTCCACAAAATCATATTTTTCTTGGCTTTAGAAACAGATGGATTACCAACAGGTGAATTTTTTTAGATATGCTATCACTTGGCAACATTCAATGCTTCTGAAGTTGCGTATACCATTGAGTCTTTCATTCTCCTCTTAACTTTGTGATCTCCTGTTAATATATTGTGCCTTATCCTCAAAGGCACTTTGTACTTATGTACACTTGTCTTTTGCTATATAGTATGTGAAAAGATTGAGAGAGATATTTCTGGGACATAAGACCCTAAATATTGGAAACTTCTCCTTAAATCATTGTCTGTCTGAGACCTGGGACATTCTCTAAAGGGATATTATATGAGCACAGTAGCCAAGGATATACAAAGGGATGTGTTATCACTAGTAACTGTTTTGGCTCCACAGACCACGGAGCAGTTTTCAGTTGAGCTCAGGGTTATAAGTGAGCGTAAGGCCTACAACGAAAATAGATCAAGTAGTATTCTTCATGCTTTCTCTCTAAATTCTCATCCACATCTTGGCCTCTGTAGCTTTCGATTCTGATTAGGAAGAAGAGAGTCTGAGAAGTACACATCAAAGGGAACACCAACAGAAGGAAGTCAGAAGCAAACTTTTTTAAAACTCTAAGGCTCTTAACAATAGGGTTCAGTTAGAGTCCTTAAAGTTTACCAAGCCCATAGCAGACCTCCTTTCCTTTTTGGGAGATGGTGGGTGGTGGCAGTGAGGGAGCTGTGTTGCTTTATCTTGTCAGTGCCACTGTAAAAATATGAAGTGCTCAAGAACAAGGACCAATTCTCATTGTTTCCCCAGTGCCTATTAAAGAACTCCTATTGCCTGTAATTTTAAAGTATTAGTAATCATATACATACTTTTTAATTGATTAAAATTTCAAATTTACTTATTTACTAATTAATTATGATTGTTTCCTTATTTGAAGATGTCTGATAATACTGTAGGACTTTTGTTTTATTATTTCAGGAATTATATATTATTTTAAGATTTTGTGTAAGTGTTTTAAACTGTTTTCATACATTGCATTTTACTGATATAGGAAAAGTGCTTCCATAATTTCTTTTTAAGATTTTATTTATTTATTTTAGAGAAAGACAGAGACAGAGACAGAGAGACAGAGAGAGTGTGAGCACCGGTTCAGGAGCAGAGGGAGAGGGACAAGGAGACTCCATGCAGACCCCAAGGCGGGGCTCAATCTCGCAACCTTGAGACCATGACCTGAGCTGAAACCATAAGTTGGACTAAGCCATTCAGGTGCCCCACTTACACAATTCTTATCTAAAGTTGTTCTTAATGAAAATGAGAAAAAGTCTAGAGAGGAGCCAAAAGAAATCTTGAATTTCTTAAGTCATTGGTAGTTTCCATTGCAGTGATATCTATTTTTTATAACTGATTAATAGATTATTATTTGACACTATATTTCAATTTTCAGTCTTAATATGTATTTTACTTGTTATAAAGCACATATAGATGTACAGATGTTCATTAGGCACATATAGATGCATTTATAAACAATAAATTCAAATTTACTTATATCATCAATAATAAAGCAAAATTTAGTCTCAATGTTACTTTTTTCCCTAATAGTTCCAACCACTTTGCCAAATATAAACACACATGTGTATGCAACTTTACTATAGATGTCTAGCTTGCACATTGCCAAACGTGGATATTTATAAATAGATATTTTCAGTTTGTACTTTGATGTAAAATACTGTTTCTCAGCTGGGATGCTGGAAATACAAATAAACCAAATGTTGGCTTATGTACATACACACCTACCTATATCATTTAGTTTACTAGTTTGTGAAATATTAAAATATGTTTGTAACTTTATTAATAAATTTAATGGCCTTTAATTTTTTGTGTAATTTTATTTTTTCAGTGTTCCAAGATTCATTGTTTATACACCCACCCAGTGCTCCATGCAATATGTTTTCCTTAATACCCACCACCAGGCTCACCCAACCCCCTGCCCCCTCCCCTCCAAAACCCTAAGTTTGTTTCTCAGAGTCCTTAGTCTCTCATGGTTTTTCTCCTCCTCTGATATCCCACCAACTCACTTCTCCTCTCCAGGCACCTCAAGGCTGCAGTTGTTTTAAATGAAATCTTGTACAACTATTCTAAGATTTATGAACCTTAATTTCATCATACTTAACTTTTTAAATCAAATTTATAAAACATTTAAGTTTTATTAATCAAACCGGACATGTGCTACATGATTATCACTGTGCTAAACTTGGAGGTATTCAGTTAAATGAAATACTGCAGCTATTACTTATTGAATGCAAATTATAACATGACTAATAAAATAAGAATACCATGAAAAATGAATAACATAAGAGAGGTCAATAAATATTACTTTTCATCTTCTGAACAAATCTATAGCTATATTTGTAATGTTCAGGATTTTTTTTTAAGATTATTTATTTATTTATTTGAGTGAGAGCTCACTTGAGCAAGCGGTGGGGGTGCAGAGGGAGGGAGAGAATCTCAAGCAGACTCTGAGCTGAGCACAGAGCCCAATGTAGGGCTTGATCTCATGACCGTGAGATCATGACCTGAGCCAAAATCAAGAGTCAGATGCTTAATGGACTGAGCTACACAGATGTCCCAAAGCTGAGGAATTTTTTAAGTGTGCTACATTCAGAAAACCTGAATGTGTTCATTTTTACACACTGACTTGGTTTTCTGTGTAATGAATTTCTGTCCTTTCTGACATCTACAACTATCCACAAATCTTGATTATGACTGTATGGAAAATAACTACTCCTAAATAGCCAGTATATTAATTTTTATTCTTTTTTTAGAAGATTTTATTTAATTATTAGAAAGAGAGAGCATGAGTGGGGGCGAGGTGGGGAGAGGTGAGGCAGGAGCAGACTCCCCACTGAGCAGGGAGCCCAATATGGGGCTTGATCCCAGGACTCTGAGATCATGACCTGAGCTAAAGGCAGACAGTTACTCACTGAGCCACCCACGCATCCCCTATTTATTTATATTCTATCAGCATTTCTATATTAAATTTTAGTAAATTAAGATATATGTTAAGATATATGACACTATATAAATCAGAAAAGTTGTTATATGAAAACTTGTGCTGGGGTTCTGTCTCTATAAATAGAAAAATTTATTCTACTCTTCTGAGCAGCTATTTATTCAATGGTAAATAGTGATGATGATGATGACGACGACGACGATCACAGTAAAAAAACCATATTTGCGGGGGGAGGAGTCAAGATGGCGGAGAAGTAGCAAGCTGAGACTGCTTCAGCTAGCCGGAGATCAGCTAGATAGCTTATCTAAAGATTGCAAACACCTGAAAATCCATCGGCAGATCGAAGAGAAGAAAAACAGCAATTCTGGAAACAGAAAAACAACCACTTTCTGAAAGGTAGGACCGGCGGAGAAGTGAATCCAAAGCGACGGGAAGATAGACCCCGGGGGGAGGGGCCGGCTCCCGGCAAGCGGCGGAGCAACCGCGCACAAAATCAGGACTTTTAAAAGTCTGTTCCGCTGAGGGACATCGCTCCAGAGGCTAAACCGGGGCGAAGCCCACGCGGGGTCAGCGTGGCCTCAGGTCCCGCAGGGTCACAGAAGGATCGGGGGTGTCTGAGTGTCGCAGAGCTTGCGGGTATTGGAACGGGAAAGCCGGCTACAGAGACAGAGCCGACAGTAAGCTCGCAGCTCGGGGTGACCTTGAACCGGTCGCAGGCTCGGAGAGCTCGGAGCGCGGCCGGAGGTCAGGCAGACGGGAGTAACTGGGCGCGGTTCTCTGAGCGCACACTGAGGAGTGCGGCCCTGGGCTCTCGGCTCCTCCGGGCCGGAGACCAGGAGGCCGCCATTTGTATTCCCGTCCTCTGGAACTCTACGGAAAGCGCTCAGGGAACAAAAGCTCCTGAAAGCAAACCCGAGCGGATTACTCACCCCGGCCCCGGGTAAGGGCGGTGTAATTCCGCCTGGGGCAAAGACACTTGAGAATCACTACACCAGGCCCCTCCCCCAGAAGATCAACAAGAAATCCAGCCGAGACCAAGTTCACCTACCAAGGAGTGCGGTTTCAATACCAAGGAGAGCAGCAGAATTCCAGAGGAGGAGAAAGCCAAGCACGGAACTCATGGCTTTTTTCCTGTGATTTTTTTTAGTCTTGCAGTTAATTTAATTTTTTCTTTTTCATTTTTTTTTTCCTCGCCTTCGGGTAAAATTTTTTTTTAACTGTTAACCTTTTTCTTTTTTAACGATTTTATACTAGTTTATCTAATATATATATTTTTTCTTTTTTACATTTTTCTTAGGTGTATTCTTTTTTTAAAAATTCTTTCCTTTTTTTTTTTTCTTTTCTTTTCTTTTTTTTTTTCTTTCTTCCTTTTTGAACCTCTTTTTATCCCCTTTCTCCCCACTCACGATTTTGGATCTCTTCTAATTTGGTTAAAGCATATTTTCCTGGGGTTGTTGCCACCCTTTTAGTATTTTACTTGCCCCTTCATTTAGTCTTATCTGGACAAAATGACAAGACGTAAAAATTCAACACAAAAAAAAGAACAAGAGGCAGTACCGAAGGCTAGGGTCCTAATCAATACAGACATCGGTAATATGTCAGATCTACAGTTCAGAATGACAATTCTCAAGGTTCTAGCCAGGCTCGAAAAAGGCATGGAAGATATTAGAGAAACCCTCTCGAGAGATATAAAAGCCCTTTCTGGAGAAATAAAAGAACTAAAATCTAACCAAGGTGAAATCAAAAAAGCTATTAATGAGGTGCAATCAAAAATGGAGGCTCTAACTGCTAGGATAAATGAGGCAGAAGAAAGAATTAGTGATATAGAAGACCAAATGACAGAGAATAAAGAAGCTGAGCAAAAGAGGGACAAACAGCTACTGGACCACGAGGGGAGAATTCGAGAGATAAGTGACACCATAAGACGAAACAACATTAGAATAATTGGGATTCCAGAAGAAGAAGAAAGTGAGAGGGGAGCAGAAGGTATACTGGAGAGAATTATTGGGGAGAATTTCCCCAATATGGCAAAGGGAACGAGCATCAAAATACAGGAGGTTCAGAGAATGCCCCTCAAAATCAATAAGAATAGGCCCACACCCCATCACCTAATAGTAAAATTTACAAGTCTCAGTGACAAAGAGAAAATCCTGAAAGCAGCCCGGGAAAAGAAGTCTGTAACATACAATGGTAAAAATATTAGATTGGCAGCTGACTTATCCACAGAGACCTGGCAGGCCAGAAAGAGCTGGCATGATATTTTCAGAGCACTAAACGAGAAAAACATGCAGCCAAGAATACTATATCCAGCTAGGCTATCATTGAAAATAGAAGGAGAGATTAAAAGCTTCCAGGACAAACAACAACTGAAAGAATTTGCAAATACCAAACCAGCTCTACAGGAAATATTGAAAGGGGTCCTCTAAGCAAAGAGAGAGCCTACAAGTGGTAGATCAGAAAGGAACAGAGACCATATACAGTAACAGTCACCTTACAGGCAATACAATGGCACTAAATTCATATCTCTCAATAGTTACCCTGAATGTTAATGGGCTAAATGCCCCTGTCAAAAGACACAGGGTATCAGAATGGATAAAAAAACAAAACCCATCTATATGTTGCCTCCAAGAAACACATTTTAAGCCCGAAGACACCTCCAGATTTAAAGTGAGGGGGTGGAAAAGAATTTACCATGCTAATGGACATCAGAAGAAAGCAGGAGTGGCAATCCTTATATCAGATCAATTAGATTTTAAGCCAAAGACTATAATAAGAGATGAGGAAGGACACTATATCATACTCAAAGGGTCTGTCCAACAAGAAGATTTAACAATTTTAAATATCTATGCCCCCAATGTGGGAGCAGCCAACTATATAAACCAATTAATAACAAAATCAGAGAAACACATCAACAATAATACAATAATAGTAGGGGACTTTAACACTCCCCTCACTGAAATGGACAGGTCATCCAAGCAAAAGATCAGCAAGGAAATAAAGGCCTTAAATGACACACTGGACCAGATTGACATCACAGATATATTCAGAATATTTCATCCCAAAGCAACAGAATACACATTCTTCTCTAGTGCACATGGAACATTCTCCAGAATAGATCACATCCTCGGTCCTAAATCAGGACTCAACCGGTATCAAAAGATTGGGATCATTCCCTGCATATTTTCAGACCACAATGCTCTAAAGCTAGAACTCAACCACAAAAGGAAGTTTGGAAAGAACCCAAATACATGGAAACTAAACAGTATCCTTCTAAAGAATGAATGGGTCAACCGGGAAATTAAAGAAGAATTGAAAAAAATCATGGAAACAAATGATAATGAAAATACAACGGTTCAAAATCTGTGGGACACAACAAAGGCAGTCCTGAGAGGAAAATATATAGCGCTACAAGCCTTTCTCAAGAAACAAGAAAGGTCTCAGGTACACAACCTAACCCTACACCTAAAGGAGCTGGAGAAAGAACAAGAAAGAAACCCTAAGCCCAGCAGGAGAAGAGAAATCATAAAGATCAGAGCAGAAATCAATGAAATAGAAACCAAAAAAACAATAGAACAAATCAACGAAACTAGGAGCTGGTTCTTTGAAAGAATTAATAAAATTGATAAACCCCTGGCCCGACTTATCAAAAAGAAAAGAGAAAGGACCCAAATAAATAAAATCATGAATGAAAGAGGAGAGATCACAACTAACACCAAAGAAATACAAACTATTATAAGAACATACTATGAGCAACTCTACGGCAATAAATTTGACAATCTGGAAGAAATGGATGCATTCCTAGAAACATATAAACTACCACAACTGAACCAGGAAGAAATAGAAAGCCTGAACAGACCCATAACCAGTAAGGAGATTGAAACAGTCATTAAAAATCTCCAAACAAACAAAAGCCCAGGGCCAGACGGCTTCCCGGGGGAATTCTACCAAACATTTAAAGAAGAACTAATTCCTATTCTCCTGAAACTGTTCCAAAAAATAGAAATGGAAGGAAAACTTCCAAACTCATTTTATGAGGCCAGCATCACCTTGATCCCAAAACCAGACAAGGATCCCACCAAAAAAGAAAGCTATAGACCGATATCCTTGATGAACACAGATGCGAAAATACTCAACAAAATACTAGCCAATAGGATTCAACAGTACATTAAAAGGATTATTCACCACGACCAAGTGGGATTTATTCCAGGGCTGCAAGGTTGGTCAACTTCCGCAAATCAGTCAATGTGATACAACACATCAATAAAAGAAAGAACAAGAACCATATGATACTCTCAATAGATGCTGAAAAAGCATTTGACAAAGTACAACATCCCTTCCTGATCAAAACTCTTCAAAGTGTAGGGATAGAGGGCACATACCTCAATATCATCAAAGCCATCTATGAAAAACCCACCGCAAATATCATTCTCAATGGAGAAAAACTGAAAGCTTTTCCGCTAAGGTCAGGAACACGGCAGGAATGTCCATTATCACCACTGCTATTCAACATCGTACTAGAGGTCCTAGCCTCAGCAATCAGACAACAAAAGGAAATTAAAGGCATCCAAATCGGCAAAGAAGAAGTCAAATTATCACTCTTCGCAGATGATATGATACTATATGTTCCATGCTCCTGGATTGGAAGAATAAATATTGTGAAAATGTCTATGCTACCTAAAGCAATCTACACATTTAATGCAATTCCTATCAAAGTACCATCCATCTTTTTCAAAGAAATGGAACAAATAATTCTAAAATTTATATGGAACCAGAAAAGACCTCGAATAGCCAAAGGGATATTGAAAAAGAAAGCCAACGTTGGTGGCATCACAATTCCGGACTTCAGGCTCTATTACAAAGCTGTCATCATCAAGACAGCATGGTACTGGCACAAAAACAGACACATAGATCAATGGAACAGAATAGAGAGCCCAGAAATAGACCCTCAAATCTATGGTCAACTAATCTTCGACAAAGCAGGAAAGAATGTCCAATGGAAAAAAGACAGCCTTTTCAATAAATGGTGCTGGGAAAATTGGACAGCCACATGCAGAAAAATGAAATTGGACCATTCCCTTACACCACACACAAAAATAGACTCAAAATGGATGAAGGACCTCAATGTACGAAAGGAATCCATCAAAATCCTTGAGGAGGACACGGGCAGCAACCTCTTCGACCTCTGCCGCAGCAACATCTTCCTAGGAACAACGCAAAAGGCAAGGGAAGCAAGGGAAAAAATGAACTACTGGGATTTCATCAAGATCAAAAGCTTTTGCACAGCAAAGGAAACAGTTAACAAAATCAAAAGACAACTGACACAATGGGAGAAGATATTTGCAAAGACATATCAGATAAAGGACTAGTGTCCAGAATCTATAAAGAACTTAGCAAACTCAACACCCAAAGAACAAATAATCCAATCAAGAAATGGGCAGAGGACATGAACAGACATTTCTGCAAAGAAGACATCCAGATGGCCAACAGACACATGAAAAAGTGCTCCATATCACTCGGCATCAGGGAAATACAAATCAAAACCACAATGAGATATCACCTCACACCAGTCAGAATGGCTAAAATCAACAAGTCAGGAAATGACAGATGCTGGCGAGGATGCGGAGAAAGGGGAACCCTCCTACACTGTTGGTGGGAATGCAAGCTGGTGCAGCCACTCTGGAAAACAGCATGGAGGTTCCTCAAAATGTTGAAAATAGAACTGCCCTATGACCCAGCAATTGCACTATTGGGTATTTACCCTAAAGATACAAATGTAGTGATCCAAAGGGACACATGCACCCGAATGTTTATAGCAGCAATGTCCACAATAGCCAAACTATGGAAAGAACCTAGATGTCCATCAACAGATGAATGGATCAAGAAGATGTGGTATATATACACAATGGAATAGTATGCAGCCATCAAAAGAAATGAAATCTTGCCATTTGCAACAACGTGGATGGAACTAGAGCGTATCATGCTTAGCGAAATAAGTCAAGCAGAGAAAGACAACTATCATATGATCTCCCTGATATGAGGAAGTGGTGATACAACATGGAGGCTTAAGTGGGTAGAAGAAGAATAAATGAAACAAGATGGGATTGGGAGGGAGACAAACCATAAGTGACTCTTAATCTCACAAAACAAACTGAGGGTTGCCGGGGGCAGGGGGTTTGGGAGAAGGGGGTGGGATTATGGACATTGGGGAGGGTATGTGATTTGGTGAGTGCTGTGAAGTGTGTAAACCTGGTGATTCACAGACCTGTACCCCTGGGGATAAAAATATATGTTTATCAAAAATAAAAAATTAAAAAAAAAACCATATTTGCTTCAGAGGGTTACTGTGAGAATCACTTCAATTAGAATGCTTGAAAGTGCCTTGCAATCTGATGAATGACACACATATTATTCTTCGTGAACTGTAACTATAACATTATAAGATTTCAGACGTGCTCTGTTAAGAGAAATATCACAATTTAGATGTGACATTTTGTTTGGTTCTTCCATTACAAGAGATTTATAAAGGGCACCTGAGTGGTCCAGTTGTCTAAGCATCCAGCACTTGAATTCGCCACAAGTCATGATCTCAGGGTTCTGAGATCCAGCCCCATGTCAGAGTCTGCATTTGGTGCCATCTGCTTAAGATTCCCTCTCCTTCTATGCCTCCTGCTCATTCTCTCTCTCAAATAAATAAATAAATAAGTCTTAAAAAAAGAGATTTATGAAATTATAAAGAATCACTGTATAAAATATAGTTTGATGACCACCAACTTACTGAACTAGCCAAGGTAATTTTATATTTAAGCCAAGGCATCTTCACTTATTTTCTTATTTTCTAGCTTTTCATATCATATCCATTATCTGTTGTTTTCTTGTTAAAATTAATTGTCATATTTTATTAATTTTATTATTGCTTACTAGAATGAATTCAGTTTTGACATCACTGGAAATAAATGAAGGAACAATTACATAATAAACTTTTTGATTATCTCCAGAACATGCCCTATTTCTCAGAGCTAATTACTTTTGTTGAAGCTGAGAAATCCTTTTTTCTTTTCTTCCCTAATCGATTCCTCTGTAGCTTCTACAAATCAAATCTTACCTTCTCTTAAAAGTACCTGTAATAATTTCAATTCACCATGATCTCTTTATTTTCTGAAATCTGTGATATTTATTTAGATACTACTTTGCTGTATTTCCTGTATCGCTACATAAACTTTGAATTAGTTTTTTTTTTTTCTAAAGATTTTATTTATTTATTTGACAGAGAGAGATCACAAGCAGGCAGAGAGGCAGGCAGAGAGAGAGGAGGAAGCAGGCTCCCCGCTGAGCAGAGAGCCCGATGCGGGGCTCGATCCCAGGACCCTGAGATCATGACCCGAGCCGAAGGCAGCAGCCTAACCCACTGAGCCACCCAGGTGCCCCTGAATTAGTTTTTTATATGTCTTATTTCTAAGTAAACAAAAAATATTCAAGAGTATTCACAGATTGTGTGTGACTGTATGCATCTAATTACATTTTAATATATAGCACTTACTTGAATAGAATTTCTTGAAAGATAGATGACTGAAGATTTTTTCTTGTCTACCAAGTCATTTGGACATAATCTGGATCTTTAGCCAGATCAAGTTTTCATTCCCTCCTGTGGAAAAACAGCTTCAGAAAAGACAGTAGAAAAGGTGTGCATTAGTTAGTCATATAATGGTGGTCTTTCAAATGATACAATTCATTTATATTTATATACAATTCATTTATATTTAGAGTGCTATCATTCACCAGTAGTACACACTGCTGAGTTTTACAAGTCTCCAAAAGGATGAGAAAGTTGTGAATTTTTGTTAGCAATTATCACTGTAGGTTTTGAATTGTACAGAGCAATTTCTCTTGCTGTCATTTAATGCTCTATTCCATGAAGTTTTAAAATACTGTGTAAAAAAGATGGGTCTTGGAATGCATTTTTCATGAGAACATATTGGATGTTGCATTGTTGAATGGGGGAAATTATAAAATAAACTCTAGATATTTCAGGAACAATAATTCACTAAGAGAAGCCATTCATTTGGAACTGTGATTTAATGTCATATGTTAATACTTAATATATAGATATGAAAAGTTATTTGTTAATTGATATCACAAATAATTGATCATATTTTACTGATTTTATCCTGTGTAGCATCATTTCCTCTACTACTGTCTTAGTTCAAGATCTAAGCATCTCTCACATGCTCTCCTGACATAGTCTTATAATTGGCCTCCCAATTTCTACAATCAACTTCCCATATTGCTCCAGAATAATCTTTTAAAAGCTGAATTGTGATCATTTTATTGCCTCGATAAATATTTTTAATAATGTCCTTAGCCTAGAGAATAAATTTGAAACTCATTTTAATGACACTCAAAATTAAAGTATAACCCCTCTCTTCTTTTTAGGCATATATCCCCATGTTTTCTCCCCCCACTTTAAGCTCAGACTCTGCTAAATAATAGGTTATCTCCTAAATGTGCAAGAATATTTGATATTTTTGTGCTTGCTAGATCTCCTTTTTAACCTACAACCTCTCCGCACAAGTATAGTAGTACATACTTATAATACAATATTTAGTTCAAGAACCATATCTGTCAAGGCTTTTTTAATCCATCAGTGTCTCCAGGTGGAGGTGACTGCTTACAACTCTGTGACCCCATTGTACTAGGTACACATTTTTACCCACATAATAGTGAAATATATTATCTACGGACTTGTCTGTTAACCTACTCTACATGAACGGCCCTTTCAGAATGGGAACTATATATTATCTATATTGAGTGCTTAGCTTTTAACATTCATTGCTCAATTGATATACCTCATGTTATAACTTGAAAGAAAAAAAATTCAGCCTAAAATAATTTAAACAGTAAAACTGTAGCTCTCAGCAGCAGAAATGAAATTCAGATCTAGGTACTTGATCCAAAACTCACAGTCTTTGGAAATGCTGAGATTTAAAAGTTTAGAACCTCAGAATATTAATAATTTTTAAAGAAAAAGTAACTGCTAAGAAAAAACAGCAGGGATTGTAATTTATCTTTCTCCATTTCCTTCGCTCATTATTAGAGTGCTTAGGAAGTATATTCCTGTATACTGTTCCAGTCACACAAAACTGTGTTCTAAGGACTCATCTCTTTAAGAAAAATATTAATACATTTGTCTAGTTTTGTTTATTATCTACTTGGCCCTAGAAGGTGTTGGAATTTGAGGCCCTCTGCACAAACTCCACCAGCTCCCATACTTTTCAGAGTGTTTTTTGCTGCCTCTGCTATCTCTGTAGCTCCCTCAATGGGACTCCCTCAATGGGAAAGGTATTACTACACCTGTAATAGATCCATAGCAGCTCGCCCCCAACCCCAACCGTCTTCCTGGGGAAGAGTTCTGGGCTTTTTTAACTCTGCAGACTTTGTTGCAGGGGAGGAAGCAGGTAAGCTGAGCGCTGACCCTAGATAACTAATGGGGTAACTACTGCGAGGTCCAGGCACTGGTTCTGACTGCCACTGCGCATGAGTCTGCCCTGCAGTTGTTTGTTCTGTTCCTGAACTCTCTAGCGGTGATCCTGAGTGTAGCCTACAATCAGAGGCAGGGAAGCATCCATGAACTGGTGACAAATACAGCTACGAGAGGCAGCCCTTGCCCAGTGCTGACTATCAACAGATGGAAACTGAGTTTTCAGGAAAAAATTGAAGATCATTTTTTATGTGAAATCTCCAACATATTAACCAGGAACTAATCCCCCCCCCCCAAAAAAAAAGGTTAAATCTTCTGTAAGGCAAAGGTTAAATCCTCTGCAAAGCTGTTGCAAGCTCTACTATACCCAGGAGGTAGGTGAGGAGACGACCTTCATTCCACACTTGACCCCAGCGCCACATCTGCTCAGAGAGAACCTCTCATTGCTGAACAGAAACTCAACTACCTGCCTCTCTGCTGGAACATGCCTTCCAGCGAGCTACACACACAAGCCGTGCTAAGCCACGAATTCCCTCCAAGGCTGCTGAAGTTATAGGACCACGAAGTGCCCCGCGCACTTGCCCGCACACCACAGCGGAAGCTCCGCTGGCCGCCGGCCGCCTCCGTCCCTCCCACAATGCTTTGCGCTGCGCGCGGTCGGAGCACGTGGCCCCTGGGGGCGGGCACCGGCGCGTTCTCTGTGCGCGCGCGCGGAGGGACCTGCGCTCGGAAGGCCGAGGTGATTCCTCGCTCTGCCCTTCCGTATTTCAGTAAGTGTAAGAGAGGGAAGGAGGGAGGAAGAGAGGAGTGAAACAATGCAGAGTGCCAGGGATAATGACATTCCGCTAGTTAGGGCGCAGGGTGCCCTGTGAATGGAAAGATTTTAAAGAGAACAATGGCCGAGGCGGTGCTAGGGACATTCTGCAAAGTTATTTCTTCTCTAGCTCCCTCGCGTGCACCTTCTCGCCCCCACATCGATGCACTGTCACTTCTTCTTCTTTTTTTTTTTTTTTAAGATTTTATTTATTTATTTGACAGACAGAGATCACAGGTAGGCAGAGAGGCAGGCAGAGAGAGAGGGGGGGAAGCAGGCTCCCTACTGAGCAGAGAGCCCGAGGCAGGGCTCGATCCCAGGACCCTGAGATCATGACCCGAGCCGAAGGCAGCGGCTTAACCCACTGAGCCACCCAGGCTCCCCAGTACACTGTCACTTCTGCTGCACTGTCTCGATCAAACCCAGTCGCAGTGCTAGCCTTGGTCTCAAGAGGTCTTGTAGCTTCCGATTATTTGGGTCCATTGTGTGAGGAAGCTGGTCCAGTCGGCTGGAGGAGAGGCCACAGGCCAGGACCAGTGGCTAGACACATGCAGTGGAAGCCGCTGGGAAACTTCCTGCCTGGAGAACCTTGGGTGCAGCATATGACTGAGCCCCGATAAAAAACAACCCGGGCAGGGGCACATATAAAGTCATGATAGATTTAAAAAAAAAAAAAAAAAAAAAAAGAGTATTTTATGTTACAGAATTTGAGATGCCTTGTGACTTAGCAAAAGATGGCAGAAATAGTTACCTTAATTTTGATGCCTAGGGCAAATCAACAATTCTATCCATAAACTATCAATTAGAGATGATTGTGAGAAACACCGTCTTAATGGTGTTTTTAAAACTTTGTTTATTCTCTCTGCTTTCCCCTTCTATCCTCAGGCAAGCAAGTGAGGACTCCTCCCTTTCTTTAATGTTGGAGCAAGATAAACTATTTTACATTTTAGTGCAAAAATATTTCCTAGCCTTAGGATGAAAAATATTTGAAGGCACCTGGGAGGCGCAGTCGTCAAGTGTCTGCTTTGGGTTCACATCATGATCCGAGGGTTCTGGGATCCAGCTCCATATTGGGCACTTGTCCAGCTCCCTGCTCAGCGGTGAGCCTGCTTCTCCCTCTCCAGCTCACCCGTGCTTGTGTTCCCTCTCTGCCATAAATAAATAAAATCTTAAAAAAAAATAAGTAAATTGGAAAGGACTGTGGATGGAGGGTAGGAATGGGTATGACTTCTTTGAGCCTGACTCCCAGGGGATATAACTTTTCTTACTTATTCATAGACTTCCCAACTTCTCCCTTAGTTTTTATCTCAACACTTTGATACTAGAAATTCAAGATCTCATAACCAAATTATTTATAAACCAGATGCCATTGCCCCTCAGCTGATTCCTCTTTGTTTTCTTCTCTATCCATTCCCTCATTAGCATATGGAGGTCATGTTCTGTCCCTGATCTTACAGCACTAAGCTTCACAGGGTAAGTCCTTTAATGCTCAGCTCAACAAATGCTCAGTGGGCAACAGGAATCCAGCCCACAAGTGGGGAGGGTGGAAAAGGAGGGAAAACAATGACATTTATTAACTTTTCACATACATTGTTATAATCATATTTATTAATGCTTTATAATTCAAAATACTAAGGCTGAAAAGTAACTTTCTATATTACCAGCTAGTAATGTTTGAGAATCAAACAGGTGTTTTGCCTTAAAACATTGTTGGAACTTTGAGCAGCATAGCAATTATTCAGCTGATCTCTCTGTGGCATTGCCTTTGGCCAGAAGAAGCTGTCCCACCCAAGATCGCAGCTCTTCCCAAGGGTACCCTCTTAAGTAATGAATGATTCATTCTGAAGGACAATGGCCCAGTGTCCTTACTTTCATTCGGCACAAATCTCAAAAGTAATCCTGACTCTAGAAGTCTTACTACAATTGATTTCATCCTTTCTATCTACCCAAACAGATTGGTGCCCTTCATCCATTTTGGAAAATTCTCAACAATTGTGCGTTTTAATATTTCCCCCTCTACACTGTCCGTTTTTTACCCTCCAGTTGTATTGGACAAAGAACTGAATCCAAACTCTGGTTCAGCTGCTTACCACTCAAAAATCAGTCCTGAAATGACAAGTGATTATGGGAAAGGAAAGTTTCCTTTATTCAGGAAGCCAGCATTCTGGGAAGATGGTAGACCAATATCTGAAAGACCATCTTTCCTATCCAGACAAAGCAGAAGGTTTTAATGGGGATGGCATGGGAAAAGGAAGGGCTGCTAAGTGCAGGAGAAGCAGGTGCTCAGGCTATTAGTTGTATGTCAG
Source organism: Mustela nigripes (assembly GCF_022355385.1). Classification (NCBI taxonomy): domain Eukaryota; kingdom Metazoa; phylum Chordata; class Mammalia; order Carnivora; family Mustelidae; genus Mustela; species Mustela nigripes. The sequence goes on from NC_081566.1 coordinate 47,901,140, forward strand.
TGTGACCCTGAACAGACTTGTTGGCCTCAGCCACAGTTGTTTCCGAATGTAGTCAGGACTTTTTTTCTGGGAAAGTTTGGTTCTTCACTCATCAAGGTTAGTTACTGGTCTGTAAATCTGAAGGAAAGTAGGTTAGTGTTACTACAGACCCAGGAACTTAGGTCAGCAAGCAAGGAGAGCATAAGCTTGAAGCAAGTTAACCCTTAAGACCAGTGGGAGTGCTGTGACAATATTAGATTGTACTCTGATCTTCATGTATATGATTTTTAAATTTTATTTTCTTATATTCTTAATGCTGTCTTGTGCATATTTTTTTTCAAATCTTTCTTCCAGTTAGTCTGTGACTAGTTAAGTATTTGTCCCATTTTTTGATATTTTAATCAAAATAATTATATTTTTACTTCCAAATTTCATTTTTATTCAAAATATTTGGTCAATTTTGATAATTTGCCTCATAATAATGTCTTTTATTTTGAAACATTTAAGATACCTTTGTATGTCTTATGTCTGATATTAACATTTTTAGAACAGAGTTTATAGGTATATCTTCAATGTTTTTTTTTCTAGCTCTGCTTTATGGCTAGTCATTTCTTTATTTATTATCATTTTTAATTATAAACATGTTACTTGAAATAATATCAATGAGAAGTCTTTAAGACTTGGATCCAAAGAGGATTTTCCTTGATTATGTCAGGTACCTAAGGGTAACTTAGGATCACTATAAAATAAAGTGTTGGTTTTGAGTTCTTATGGGCTACATACATGGACAGGCTGGTTTCTGACTCCCATTCAAAAATAGTATAAGTTTGTGGGAGTTCTCAGAGGAGACATTTTCCCTTTCTGTCCTCCTAGAGCCAGAGATGAAGGGTGAATTTCTTTCATCATAGTTCTGTGGGGGGTAGAGAGTGATTCTAATTCTCCACTGAATGGTCTGAGGACCTGACGGATGATTAAGGGTTCTGGCTTTGTATACTGGTAACCAGCCCCAGATCAGTTCCAGACTTTGTCTCCTGTCACTCACAGAACCTAGGATGCAAATGTTACATGTACATTTTACATGGCTGTTTATTGTGTCTTTCTGGTAGTTATGAGCCCGTTGAGAACAAAGGCCAAGTCTTACTTATTTTAAGGGTCCAGTATTGTGGAGTGCCTTTAATAATATGTTTACTGAACTAAAATAAATTGTATTTTGATATAGTATGACTCCTCAGTGGAGACTCTCTTTTTCATCAGAGCGGATTGTTATGACTTTTTTTTTGACTTCTATAACATTGTAGATATTTTTCTGTGACATCTTAGATATGTCAATGTAATTATTTTTGTAAATGCGTGCTTTCTTCGCTGGATTATGATATTTATGAAGGAAGGGAATGTTTCATTTTTTGCAGTTTTATCTCTCTGAGAAAGTATTTGACATACCATAAAATGTTTTAGTTTAATTTTTTTTTTAATTTATTGAAAGACAGAGATCCCATGTAGGCAGAGAGGCAGGCAGAGAGAGAGGAGGAAGCAGGCTCCCAGAGCAGAGAGCCCGATGTGGGGCTCAATCCCAGGACCCTGGGATCATGACCTGAGCCGAAGGCAGAGGCTTTAACCCACTGAGCCACCCAGGTGCCCCATAAAATGTTTTAAAACTGTCTATGACATATATGCATTTAAAAAAGAGGATGGGTCTCCTGGGTGACTTAGTCTCTGAAGCATCTATTGTTTTCAGCTCAGGTTATGATCTTTGTTTGGGTCAAGGGATCAAGCCCTGTGTCAGGCTCTGCACTTGGCAAGTCTGCTTGAAATTCTCTCTCCCTCTAACCCTCCTGTTTCACCCCCACCCCAGCCCCCAGCTCACAAGAGTACACTCTTTGTCAAACAATCAAATAAAATTTTTAAAAAAGAAAATAGAAAAGGTATCTAAGAGAAAGTGATCAAAGAGATATAGAGTAATATAGTCTGCTTACCTATCCAAGACCATCATGAAATATTTTATGTTACTCAACCTACCTAAAGGCTACACTTAAAGAGGTTTAGATCTTTTGGATCTTTGAACACTCCAGTTCCATGCCTTAGCCTGGTAAACAAAATAAATGTTTAACTTACTGTTAATTCTACTTAGAAGAGTCAAAAGTTCTATTTGTAAGCAAACCAAAGGACCTATGCTGCAATTATTTAACAGTTAAAATGTTCTAGATATAGCTCTTCCATTTCAAAATGAAAATCAGTGAATGCTACATGTTAAATGACCAAATCATGAGATTACATTGTGGTTCCTGAAACCCTCGTTGCAGGAAACAATTCTCCTCATCAGGAACACACACGTTATGACTGGAAAAGGCATTCTTCTATTATGTGTGGGCAATTTTATAATTGGAGTCTGCTACAGTGGCTCATTTGTTACTATACCTAGTATAATTGGTGATTAATTTTTTAAAACTAAAATGTTAGGTCTACCCTATAGATTCTCCTGTTTAGATAAATTCTTTATGCATGCCCAAATGGCAATTAAGAAATGCATTTTAATAGATAAAAATAACAGTAAACACATTCAGATAGATTTTATATCCCTTTCTAACCCCTGAATTTTACCTTTTGAAATATTAAGTTTATTGAGGTAATTCTGTCTGGAAGGGAGATTTGTCTAAAAGCCTATAAAATATGACAAAATTAATATTTAAACAAGTCCATGTCCCCTGGCTCCTAAATAGGAACCAAGAGAAATGTTAGTCTTGAGGCTAATGCTCTCATTTATGATTGATGTTCTTTTTGAGAAAAATGAAATAAAGTAACTCTTGCTAGGCTTGTATACTTTCCTGTTCCTTTAAGATTAATTTATACACAATGCATGTCAGTTTGAAAGACTGATTCTTTATAAAGGTAATTAACAGAGGAAATTGTTAAACAAGAACTATGTTTTAATTGCTTTTGTGTTTTTGTTTACTTTTTAGTCTGGAGATGAAAAACTCAAATGTTAGATAATAAATGTGTTTTACTAGCATCTAATTCTCAGGTGAATTCAGAGAAAGAGATTGATGTTAATAACTTCCTCTGAAGATTAATTGTTTCGGGATAGATGGATGAGTATTTTCAAAATCTCTTCCTTACTTCCCTGCTGCCATTTATGATTGCACTAAATTCACATTAGGTTTTGTTACATGTTTGAAGATATCATTTATTAATCAAAGCCTTAAGAAAAACAGGGCTGAAGAAGTTTACTTGCTTAAAACTAAATATACTTATTTCTTTTTTCCTATGCTAGCCAGGTCTACATTTACATTTAAGCCAGTGTCCAGTATTTGGGCAAGTGTTACTGATACTTGAATTACAAGCCACAATTATGTCATTCTTATTTTTTATGTCAGTGACCTATTTCAATGCTTTTGAGGATGACGCCAGAGCATAGTGCTGCCTTTAACTAGAAAAACATTGCATTTTTCATATTTCTCAAGCCAGCATTCACTTTCATTTAGATGTATTAAAAGTATTATTTATGAGTTTTTATTTTAATGTTAAATAATTAGAATAGTTATAGATAATAATACTTTATAAGTATTCATAGATCGTATATTGTATAACACAATTATATTTTCCATTAAGTGGAATTGCATGAGAAATTGTCATCATCAGTGACACTTGACCATATATTAAATTAGTCCATATGTTATATGGTAATATATTATATGGTCTGATATCTAACTCTTTCTCAGATATGTCATTTACAAATATCTTCTGCCATTTCATAGGTTGTCTTTTAGTTTTGTTGATTGTTTCCTTCGCTGTGAAGAAGCTCTTTATTTTGATGTTTATTTTTACTTTTATTGCCCTTGACTAAGGGAACATATCGAGAAAATGTTGCTACAGCTGATGTCAGAAAAGTTTCTGCCTCTGCTCTCTTCAAGGATTTTTTGTTTTCAGGTCTCACATTTAGTACCTTAATCCATTTTGAATTTATTTTGGTATATGGTGTGAGAATGTGGTCTAGTTTCATACTTTGGCATGTAGATGTCCAGCTTTCTCAACACTGGTTGTTGAAAAGACTTTTATTCTGTTTAATATTTTTCTTCCTTTGTTTGATATTAGCTGACCATATAATTTTGGGTCCATTTATGGGCTCCCTAGTCTGTTCATTGATCTACAAATCAATGTTTGTGCCAGTCCCATTCTGTTTTGATTACTCCAGCTTTGTAGTATATCTTGATATCTGGAATTGTGATACCTCCCATTTTGTTCTTTTTCAAGATTGCTTTGGCTATTGGGGTCTTTTGTAGTTCCATACATGTTTTAAGATTATTTATTCTAGTTCTGTGGTAAATTCTCTTGGTGTTTTGATAGGGATTGCATCAAAGGTATAGATTGTGTTGGGTAATATGGACACTTTAACAAGTATTTGTTCTTCCAGTCCATAGAATATCTTTCCATTTGTGTCATCTTCAGTTTCTTTTATCAGTGTTTTATACTTTTCAGAATGTAGGTCTTTTACCTCCTTTGCTGTTTATTCTTAGGCATTTTATTATTATTATTATTATTACTATTAAGATTTATCTATTTATTTGAGAGGGATGGGGAAGGGGAGAGGGAGAGGGAGAGAAATCTTCAGGCAGACTCCCTGCTGAATGTAGAGCCCAACTTGAAACTTAATCCCAGGACCTGGAGATCATGATCACCTGAAATCAAGAGTTAGCCATTAAACAGACTGAACCACTGAGGTGCTTTTGTATTATATTATTTTGGGTGCAGTTGTTGATGGGATTTTCTTAATTTCTCTTTCTGCTATTTCATTATTTGTGTATAGAAATGCAATGGGTTGGGGCATGTGCGTGGCTCAGTCGGTTAAGCATCTGCCTTTGGCTCAGGTCATGATTTGAGGCTCCAGCATTTAGCCCCACATCAGGCTCCCTGCTCAGTGAGGACCCTGCTTCTACCTCTCCTGGTCTCCCTGCTTGTGCTCTCTCTTTCTCTTTCTCCGTCAAATAAATTGTGTGAATGATTTTTTCAGTGTATTGTTGGATTCAGTTTACTAATATTTTGTTGAGGATTTTTGCATCTTTGCATCTAAGTTCAGAGATACTGGCTGTTAGTTAATTTTTTGGTACTGTCTTCATCTGATTTTGGTATTGGACAATGTTGAACTCATAAAATGAATTGGGAAGTTTTCCTTCATTTTGTATTTTTTTTTGAATACTTTGAGAATAGGTAGTAACTCTTCTCTAAGTGTTTGGTAAAATTCATCTGTGAAGCTGTCTGGTCCTATTGCTATAAAATTCCCTTTTAGAACAGTGTTTCCTGCAGCCCAAAGGTTTTGGACCATCGTGTTTTCAATTTCATTTGTCTTCATGTATTTTTTAAATTTCCTCTTTGATTTCTTGGTTGGTCCATTCATTGTTTAGTAGCATGTTTTTTAATATCCATGTATTTGTGTTCTTTCTAGATTTCTTCTTGTGGTTGATTTCTAGTTTCATAGCACTGTGGTTGGAAAAGATGTGTGGAATGACCACAGTCTTTTTTAATTTGATGAGACTTGTTCTGTAGCTTAATTATGTGATCTATTCTGGAGAGAGCCCTATGTGCATTTGAAAAGAATGTATTCTGCTGTTTTAAGATAGTATGTGGTAAATATATCTGTTGGATCCATCTGGCCCTATGTGCCACTGTTTCCTTATTGATTTTCTGTTTATGTGATCTATCAATTGATGGGAATGGAGTGCTAATGTCTCCTACTATAATTATATACTATCAATTACTTCTCTTATATTTCTTATTAGTTGCTTTCTGTATTTGGGTGATCCCATATTCAGTGCATAAATATTCACAATTGTTATATCTTCCTGTTGGATTGTGCCCTTTATGATTATATAGTAACCTTCTTTGTCTATTATTACAGGCTTTTTTTAAAAGTTTATTTTATCCCATACCAATATTGCTACCCCAGGTTTCTTTTCATTTCAGTTTGTGTGATAAATGCTTTTCCATGTCTTTGCTTTCAATCTGTATGTGTCTTTAGGTCTGAAATGAGTCTCTTGTGAGTAGCATATAGATGGGTCTTGCATTTTTATTCATTTCATCATCCTGTGTCTTTTGATTGGGATATTTAGTCCATTTACATTCAAGGTAATTTATACTTACCTTGAATTTATAATTACCTTTATAATACCTTGAATGAATTATATTCAAGGTAATTTATAATTACCTTGAATGTAAATTCAAGGTATTTTAGATAGGTATTTTAATTATTATTAACATATTTAATTATTTTAAATATGTATTTAATTATTACTAACATATTAATATAATATTTAAAAATATATTATTAATATAATAATGTTAATATATTATAAATATATTATTTATTAATAATTATTGGTAGGTATGTACTTATTGCCATTTTGTTACTTGTTTTATGGTTGTTTTTATAGTTCTTTGTTCCTTTCTTCTCTTGTTCTCTTCTCTCAAGGTTTACTGGTTTTATTCAGTGATGTACGTGGGTTATTTTCTCTTTATTTGTTGCATATCTATTTGCTTACCAGATTTTGATTTGTTGTTACCATTAAGTTTGTATATAACATATGCATATAGAGTCTAGATAAAACAAATTTTAATTGACGATTGTGTCATGCTTGACTTAGGTACCAAAGGTATATTGAAAAGTAGAATAGAATTTTATTATGTTTGTTAGAGGAGGTCATTGAGGAGGCATGAGTGGCAGGTTGATGCTGAGCTGGACCTGGGCAGTCAGAGGCTCCTCACCCCCACTCCTGTCCCTGGAATTTACATTCTACCCATTTTTCCCACATTAAGAGATGTTCCAAGGACAAAGCCTTGAGAGAGTAAGGTGTTGTTGAGACCACCTGGATAGTAAACATCATTAAAACCACTTAGGACCTCTGTATAAGCTTTTAAGATTCTGGCAGGCAGATATGGAGATCTGTTCTTGCATTCAGCCAAGACAAGCCTCATATGTTAGTTTCCTAGTTGTGAACTAGAGGTGTTTTATAACATCAAAGACAGACTGAATTCATTCTTAAATATTTGTAATTGGATTTTCTTTAAAATATCAAATGCTTTTGTTAATATTTTGTTCTGAGAAGATAGGACGTTCCAGTTTGTTATGATATTTAAAATGCTGAATTGATTTTGATCATGATTGTTGACTCTAAAACATTTATTTATTGTAGTATTAGAAAACATTGAACTTTTTTTAAAATCAAATTTCAGTAGATAAAAGTATATCAAGGTTATCTGAAGGAGAAATTGCAGATTTATTATTTTATTTTCCTCAGTGTATTATTATATTTCAATAATGGAGTTTCTTATGCTTCCTATTTTCAACAGTCATGATAATGAACAATAACTTTGAGAATAAATATAATTAAAAATTTTTTTCAAAACCCTGAAGTTCATCTTACAGTCAGAGAAGCAAATGATCATAAGCATGCATCTTAATAGATTTAAAAAAATCAAGCAAACCCATGTAGCAAGAAACAAGAGTATACCAAGAATATACAAATGGCTCTTGTGCCCCTTCCATTTACAGTTTTGCTAATGTTAAACCAACTTTGCTCTTTTAGAGTAAAGTCAATTTAGTGTGTGGTGTTTTATTGTCATTTTTGTATATGCTGCTGGATTCTGTTTCCTTAGCTCTTGCCTAAAGTTATTGCATCTTCTGTTCACAAGTGAGATTAGCTTTGGTATTTCGTTTTCTCATACTTTTTTGGTTCAGTTCTTGGGTTAAGTTTTTTCTAGCTTCAAAACTAGTTAGGAAACAGATTTCCTTCTTCCAGCCTCCATAATTATTTGTATAAGAATAGGATTACATGTCCTCTCATTTTATTCTAATTTGCTAGCAAAGCATCTAGCTTAGATATTTTCATTCACTTCCTCCACCATTATATTGTATTGAAGTTAAAATATATACAACAGCAATGTATATACAAACATAAACAACCAATCTTCAGGTGAGAGTAACTGCTACACAGTGAGTGGGAAATGGCTTGGATCAGAACTGCTTGAGGGGCTTGTTAAGTCTTGGACTAAGAGGCCCCAAATGAAATTTTGAATCAAGATATATGCATGGAGGCTAAGTGCTTGCTCTTTTCACAGATTCCCCAGTGCCACTAGTAGAAGAACCAAGCATGAGAGCCATGGAGCAAGTGAGGTTAGTGTAAAAAACTACATGCATTTCTTAGCTTCACCTAACCCATGACCAATGTTGCTTTGTATGTGTCTCTCTCCCATCCTCACCGAATTATTTTGAAATGAATATCAGAAATCATATTCTATTTTAAAGTATAACAGTATTATCTCTAAAATGTGAGAATACTATTTTCTTCATTGTTCTGTATTATGTAGAAATGTAGTTGATTGTTTTGTGTTCGCATAGTATTCTGTCACCCTGCTGAGCTCGCTTATTAGTCCTAGGAGACTTTTTCTTTTTGGTACTTACTTGGGATGTTCTATGTAGATAATCATGTACACTCACGAAAAGAGTTTTATGTCTTTCTCTGCACTCTTTATTCCTCTTACATCTTCCCCCCCCCCCAGCCCCCCTTCGTTGTAGCTAGAACTTCAGTGCTATGGTGAATGAGTGGTGAGGACAAGTCTTGACTTGTTTCTGGTATTAGGGGAAATGCTCTTTGTCTCTTACTATTGAGTGATATGTAAGCTTTAGGGCTGTTTTTTGTTTGTTTGGGGTAGATGTTCTGTATCAATTTGGGGTAATTCTTTTCTGTTCTTAACTTTCAGAGTATTTTTAACATGACGGCGTATTGGATTTTCTTAAATGCTTTTCTTTAGCCTGCTGGAATTGGATACTTCATTTGCTAGTGATACTTCTTTGACAGATTTATTAATGTAAAGCTTGCATACTGCTTTCTTTTGTTAGGATTTTGGTTTTTTTTTTTGGATTCCATTTCCTTAAGGCCTGCTTAAAAATTATTGTATCTTGTGTTCATGAGTGAGAGAGACTGCTGTATTTCCTTTTCTTTCTCTCTCAGTCTCTCTCTCTTTTTTTTTTTTTTTCCTTTTTTCAGTTTCTGGGTTGGGATTTTTCTAGTTTCTTAAACTGAGTTAGGGCACAGATTCTCTTCTAAAGGTCTCTGTAAGAATTTGAGTAGAATAGGGTGGTATGTCTGCTGATTTTTATTGTAATTTGCTAATGAACGTGTCTCCCAATTTTCCTGTAATTTGCTAGTGAACACCTAGCCTAGACATTTTTCCCCCCTTGAATTGTGAATGATTTAGAACATACAATGTGTACTCAACCTGTCTTCAGGTGAGCAGTTGACATGCAGTGATTTGGAAACATTAGTTTGGATCACAATCATCTAAAGGACTTGCTAAGTTCATGGACTAATGGCCTCACACACAGAGTGTTGATAAAAGTATATGGGTTGGGGCCAAGTGTGTGTTCTTCTCACAAGTTAGCTGTGCTGCTTCTGGTGTGAGAAGTGTGCTCTGAGAGCCATGGAATAAGCGAGTTTAGTATTAAAAACTGTAAGTTTTCCAACTTCAACTATTGTGAACCCATAACCAGTCTTGTTTTATACAGCTTATTCTTAATGTGCGTTTGAACTGCATGGGTCCACTTATAAATGGAAATTCTTTCTGTACCGCAGATATGTTTTCTCTTATGATTTTCTTAATATTTTCTTTGGCTTTATTATAAGAACACAGTATATAATGTACATACAAAATGCACGTTTGTTGTTTATATTATCAAGAAGGCTTCTAGTCAGCAGGGTATTCATAAAGGTTGGGGGGAGTCAAGTTCTGTGTGGAGTTTTGACTGGGGGGAATCTGTGGACTCAACTGTATACATCCTACCAAATTATTTTGCAATGTGTATTTTTATAATCAATAAATCAGTTTCATCATTTTATTGCAACTGAGATAATCATTTTTTCCCCTTCTGTTGTCATGTGGTGAATTTAGATTTTTCTAATATTGATGAATTCTTCAAAGAAATTAAATATATAGATATCTTACTAAATCTTAGGAAATGTTGTATCTACTTTGATAGGTGAGATTAGCCTTTTTTTTTCTTTCCCTTGAAAGATTGTCTGATTTTAGAGATCAGGGTATTTTAACTTCATAAAATGAGTTGCTATATGTTCCTTCTTTCTTGGTTATAATTCTTGATAGATTAGAATTCTTTATCAAATGGTTACATGGTTAAAATTATCTATCAAATGGTTACATGGTTAAAATTATCTAGCTTTTCTCTTTATGAAAAATCTCAAATATTGAAACAAGTGAGTAACTTTTTTGTTTCAGTTATTTTTTTCATTGTGAAACACATTATATAAAATTATCATAACCATTTTCAAGTTACAGTTCAATGATTTCATGTATATTACAACCATCCATCCATAGTGAGTGATCCCTTCCTTATAGGGTGAAGTGTTCTTTCAGTTCATCAGATCATGTTTATTTTATTGTAAAGTTCAATTCTTGATCTTTTTTATTCCATTTCTATCATTTAAAGGATATATTAATTTCTCCCACATTGTGTGTTCTTCTTAATCTCTGCCTATGATTCTGTGCATTTGTTTATATACAGAGAAGTTAAGATGAGGTGAATACATATTTAAAAATCCTCATTTTCCTCCTGAATTTGTGTTTTCAATATATAATTGTTAGTAAGCCTTCCCCCACCCACCCACCCCCACTCTATTTGGGGGTAAATAGTTGCAATCTCTTTCTCACTTTAAATAATGAAATTGCATGAATTTCATTTTTTATTTCCTTTTTTCCCAGTCAAATATTAAGAATTTCTTCCATTTACTTTTTTTTATATTTTAGAAATATTGCTCATGATGATTTTTATGTGCTTTTTTATCATTTATTCTCTTCTATTTTTAGTTTTGGTAAATAATTTTAGTCCTTTTTACCCTGTGCAAAAATCTTTCTGTGGACAAAAATTACGTCTTTTATTTCTAGGTCTATCTTTACTCTCTTGCTGAACAATGTAAGGAACTTACAATCTTTTAACACTTACTTGTCATAAATAATAACAGTCTTGTTCAGTCTTTTAGTTCTAACTGTTCTTACCTTATAAATTATCATTATTTTTATAACTGATGCAATCTACATTAAACATCTACATGTTTAATTTTTTTTCACTATTCAGCCGTCCATTACAGACATTTTAGGTGATTTTTTTCTTAAGTTCTTTAGAAATTTTTTGTAGTTTTATTATATAATTGATATATATCAATTCTATTATGTATCATCAATACGTTATGATTTTGCATAACATTGTAATAATGTATGCAACATACCACTATCAAAATATCAAGTTGGTAATTTGATTATTATCACAATATATGCATATAAGTTAACATTCATTTCACATAGTTAGAATATGTATTTTTCTCATGACAGGAACTTTTAAGATGTATTCTCAGCAACTTTCTAATATAGAATATGGTATTTCTAACTATAGTCACCATAATTGTTTTTAAAGTCAATAATGTGGTCTAATATGGTAGTTTCTAGCCACATGTAACCCTTTAACACTCGAGATATTGTTACTGTGACTGAAGAAATTTCTTTTAACTCATCTAAGTTATTAGTGGCTACTATATTGGACAGTGCCAGTCCTGTTTTAGTATTTTTATTGCCTGTCAGAATTTTAATAAAATATGCTAATATACTACAAAATGTCTAGAGCTTTATAGTCAAAACTATATTCCAAATTTTATTAACATTTTACTGTATTTGCATATCCAACTCTTTGTGTGTTAATCCCCTAATATTCATGTATGTCAAAAGAATGTGCAGATATAACTACATTTCATCATACTCTGTTTAAAATTATCATCACAAGGCTATTGTCTCCAATTTCCTAATGTTCCAGATAGTCTTAAATATGACACTTTAGAAACAAATTACACAGAGGCTTTTCTGAATCTAACTGCTATTTGTGTTATGGATATTATTTTGCTTGAGCCAAAGATTTTCATCACTATATTTTTTTAAAGATTTTATTTATTTATTCAACAGAGAGAGAGAGAGAGAGATCACAAGTAGGCAGAGAGGCAGGGAGAGAGAGAGAGGAGAAAGCAGGCTCCCTGCAGAGCAGAGAGCCTGTTGTGGTGACCTGAGCTGAAGGCAGAGGCTTTAACCCAATGAGCCACCCAGGTGCTCCCATCACTATATTTCTAAGCATTTCCTAAACTAAGAAGTATCCTCTTTAGAGATGGGGTTACTGTTTTGATAGAGATGAGCTTACTGTTCCTTGAGAAATGCATAAAACTCAAATGAATCTTGTGTCACCACATTAGACTCATGAATTGCTTTTAGAAATTCATAACTTTCAAGTGAGGGTGGTTTCTTCTATGTTGAAGTGAAGATGTGTAGGTAATCTTTTATAAGCACTTGTCATTTTTTGGTTGAACTGGTCCTGTGTATTGCACATGCACTAAGATTAGAGCTAACTTCCTTCAGTATTTCCATTACCTGCCAAATAATATTTTTTTCTTGCTGGGGACATAATTATTGCTGATATTTAAATAAAATCATATTTTGTATTTCTATGATAGCTTTTGTTGTGTACATAAAACATTAAAGTCATGCAAATAAAGTATAATATTTGATTATGTTTTAAATCTTCATTCTTTCACAGTTTTGGTATATGAAAATATTTCAAAGTAGTTAACCATTCTAATGCAACCCTTTATCCACTAATAGGAGTATTAAAGTTACTTATTTTTGCTTCTCTATTTGTAAATTCTGCCCACTTGTTTTTCATTTAAGAGTTAATTCTGTTTATATTCATTTGAAAGTGACTTTCATCTATTAAGGTAGCATTTACAAGTTTTGGAAAAACTATTTCCAATATAAACTATTAGGTATTCCTAGAAGAATCTATTCCATTAGGAAAAGTTTTTTAGACAGTTCTATCTAATTCTCTGGGAAGTCAACAAAAATATGTTAGGAACCTAATATTGACATTGTTTATCACAGGTCACCAACTTGAGAACCCTAGGATTAGTAACTTTCCACAAAGTCTTAAATGTTTAATATGCAGAATGCAAATGCTACTTCTATGGAAGTTAATTTTTTCACATAATCACATGACTATGTGTATTATAGTGTTATAATTTTGGATTTAAAACATTAACTTCTCAGTAATTACAAACTCAAAGGAATTTCCAAAAATACAAATTTCTGTGTATTTTTTTACCTTAATGGTGAGATCTTACAGAGAGAGAGCGCAATATCAAAATTTTTTTAGCCAGTATTCCTTTAAATATATATTTTTAAGTCTTATACTCTTCATCCCTCCTGAGACTCTTAGAATGCATAGGTTAGATTTTTACTGTTGTGACAAATCGCCGAATTCATTGTTTTTGCTACCCAGTCTGAACAGAAAATTGAGTAACATCTACCAGTTTGTCTTGAAATTGACCAGTTCTTCCCTCTGTCCTCTCCAAACTACGTTTGAGCCTATCCAATGAAGTGTTGTTTTTTGCTTCTTTTTTTGAAGACATTTATTTTGTGTGTGTGTGTGTGTGAGAGAGAGAGAGAGAGAGAGAATGAATGCAAATGCACACATGCACATACAATGAGTGGAGTAAGGAGCTAAGGCAGAGGGAATCTCCAGTGAGTTGAGCTCAGAGTCTGATAAAGGGTTCCATCTCATGACCCTGAGATCCAACCAGAGCTGAAACCAAGAGTCAGAGCCATCCAGGTGTCCCTGCTCAATGAGGTTTTTTGTTTTTGTTTTTGTTTTTAAGTAATTTAGGAGGCACCTGAGTGGCTCAGTCAGTTAGGTGTTGGTCTCTTAATCTCAGCTCAGGTCTTGACCTTGAGTCATGATTTCAAGTTCTGCATTGTGTATCTATTAAAATTTTATTTATTTTTTATTTTTTTATTTTTTTTAGTTTAGCTCTAAAGGTCTCCTTTGATTCTTTATCGTAATTGTTTTAATTTCTTCTCAGATCCATGTGAGTTACCTAAGTATTGGCATTTTTTTGATTGTGTTTTCTCATTCAAGTGAGAAATCTCTCAATCTCATTCAGATTCTTAATATGATGAATTTTTTTTTTAAAATTCTAAACCATTTGGAGTATTAAGTTGTGAGATTCTGAAAATTTTTTTTTTAAAAAAAGTAGGCAGAGAGGCAGGCAGAGAGAGAGAGAGAGGAGGAAGCAGACTCTCACTGAGCGGAGAGCCCGATGCGGAGCTCAATCCCAGGACCCTGAGATCATAACCTGCGCTGAAAGCAGAGGCTTAACGCTCTGAGCCACCCAGGCACCCCCAACTTTTTTTTTTTTTTTTTGAGCCAGTGGTCACTATGTTTAGTTGGAGCACAAAGGTCTGGTTATTCTGTCCAGTTTTGGTTGGGGATTGATATTCAGCTCACCTTTTAGGCCTCACACCTCCCAACGGAAATGGAATGCAGCTTTGACCCACAATGTCCCTGAGGAAGAGTTGACACTTGGGTCCCAACCTATTATATGGCCTAAATCTACATCCAGTTATTCATCTCAGTTAAAGCTCTCAGACCTTTTTTTTTTTTTTTTTGCTTTACTTTATCAAATGTCTTCCATTAGTCTGGTCACAATCTCTTAGAAATTATAATAATTACTTTAAAATATATAAAGTTACTTTGTCAGTTTGGCTATATAGGGAGCTTTACTTGGTTCCTTTCCACTGTAATTTTGTTTCTGGAAAACCATACTATTCGCACTTATAATTTGGGCAATCATAATATCTATGATAAAAAGAGCTAGTTAGGTTAAAAAGAAAGGCACATGCATCTAAATTCCCTTAATTTTGTATAATCTATTAAATTTATGTAATCTATTAAACCAAATCTAAAAGACAGAAATGATTGAGTTTCTATTGTGTTTTATACATTTAATATTCATTATACTAATTCTAGGAACAACAATAAAACCTACATATATTACTTGTTGACTTTTCACTTATTTTAACTACCAGGAAATCAGTGCTCAGAAAACTCAAGTAATTTGTCCTAAACCATGGAATTAACAACTGATGGGCTCTAAGTAGGTTTCATTTCAAGACAATCATCCCTCAGAAGTTCTTTCTAATTTTCAAAGAAGGGTTTCCTTAAAATGTTAATAATTTTGAAGGAAGTGAATAACCACAGACAAAATATTTTTGTAATAGAACATACTTGAATTTTCAAAAAGGCCTAGATTAAGCATTCCTAATGATCGTGGAAATGTGTATTTAATTTACATTTTTAAATAAGCAAAGTGTAATTTATATATTGAAAATGGACTCAGAAAAATGAACTTAAATATTTTAGTTTGTCTTTATATACACACCTGAGAAATCAGATCTACTTGCCATGGAGCAATATGTGCTTTCAGCATTAAGAAAATTAGAATCCTTCATATCCTGGAAGTAGCGCTATTCCATTAAATTACTGTAAACAGATTCCTGGTTTATAATTGCTTAATCACCAATGCAGCAGATATTTGAAGAGCTGTGTTGCTAAATTTACTTTGTAATTTTAATTAAACTTTTTTTGCCTTTCTAATTAAATTTGCTCTTGTTATTTTTGATGGTTTAGCACTGGTAGAGAATTAGCTTTGTTGGCAAGACATATTTTCATCAGAAATGGTCAGGTTCAACTTGAAAGAATTTGAGTGCTTTAAACACTACAAATTGGCTAAAAATAGAGATATTTTTTAAAGTTATGTTCATGTTATAAAAATCAATCTTGAAAAGGAGCTATAAATATCTGGTACCTAAGTATGTCAGTTTTATTGCATGTTTTTTTTATAAGATTATATGCCATGAAATTTAAGTACTTCAATGTGATACTTGGTTCAAAGTAGATTATATAAATATAGGCACTTCTTAAAAGCTAAGATCTTATTAGCTAGTTATTGAAAATACAAGTTTATCAGGAGCCTGGGTGGCTGAATTGTTAAACATCTGCCTTAGGCTCAGGTCATGATCCCAGAGTCCTGGGACTGAGCTCCACATTGGGTGCCCTGCTCAGCGGGAAGCCTGCTTCTCCCTCTCCCACTCCCCCTGCTTGTGTTCCCTCTCTTGCTGTGTCTTTTTCTGTCAAAAAAATAAAATCTTTAGATATATTTATTTGACAGAGAGAGAGAGAAAGAGAGATCAAGAGCAGGGGGAGCAGCAGGCAGAGGGAGAGGGAGAAGTAGGAACCCCACCCATAAGGTAGCCCGATGCAGGGTTCGATCCCAGGATCCTGAGATCATGACCTGAGCTGAAGGCAGCTGCGCAACTAAGTCACCCAGGCACCCCAATAAATAAAATCTTAACAAGAAAAAAAATACATAAAGTTATCTAAATTACTATTTCCTTTTCCTTAACCCAGTATTCTTCAGCCATTTCTTTACCTGTCTCCTTTTATGTACAAATTTTCCTTAGTATTGTTTATTATTTGCTTGTATTTCCTACCTATAATCAGACTCATTACCACTGTTTAATCAGGTATTGGTCTTCTAATGTTTAACAGCTCGATTTACTGTAAATACCTCCTTGATCCAGAGTCATCTGAACTTCTCTACATGTGTTGCTGAAGGCATGTAATTGAGTAATTTTTCTAAAGCCAAATTTACTTCCAGTTTCTGTAAGTATTCTACCAAATTGGGGCTTAAACGCGAATCCCAAATTTTCTCCTTTTGCAGATGAGCATTTATGTGAGCCTGGTTTTCATTTAATTCTATCAATAGTCTTATAAATCCTTTGTTATACCAAATATCTACGGTGGAAAATTAATGTTTGATATAAACTACTTTGGCTAAAACACACTCTTTCTCTCCCAATAGAAATGACCTTTCCTGCTGTATCACATTCCCAGTAACTGAGATGGTAATTTAAGACCATTTTTCTGTAAACTCTGAATTTGAACTGCTTTGTGGACATTATCATATCTCAGTTATTATAACTAACTTTTAGAGACATTGGCTTCCGGGTGCCATTATGTAACACTACCTATCTATCCTACCACCCCCTGCATATAAGGATGACATTGTGGTGTTTCTTTTTCTGTCTAATTCCATTTGCAGCACAGGAACAGTAAATTAATTTTTAAACAGTAAATTTTTTTAAAGCATACGGTACTAGACTCATTAGAGGATAATAAAGGTGGTACTATTCAATAATGTCCTGCCATTATTTAAGGTTACCATTGTTTTCCTACAAACACTTTTTAACGGTGCATATCCAGTAATCTTTACTAGGTGAGTCTGCTACCTCCTTGTACTACTGCTGGTAGGTATGCTTCTCCATTAATGGCATTGTTCAATTCCCTGCTCATTTATAGTTGTGTTCTCTCTCCAGGCTGGTTTCCAGTTGTAGCTTGTCTCCTGGAAGATAGCTCCCTCTAGTGTCCCTTCTTGAGTTAATAAGTATTTTTGTAATATGTAAAATGAAATATGAAATATTTATAATATTGGAAAAGATCTGAACCCTCAAGCATTTAATGTTCCATGAGACTACTAGTTGATACCAAATATAGTTCTATTTGGGAGTACCGTAGTGTTTGCCATACTCTACCTAACTTTGTGTACCTCACCTGTGTACCTCTGTAGGGGAATGACCTATAATAGCCAAAATCAAACATCAGCAAACTAGAGTGATAGTTTTACCTTAGCTGGGAGAGAATTATGCTTGGAACACACAGCAGTCCATGTGGAAAGGACACTGTAATTGTCCCCATAGGGAGAACAACAACCTTCTATTACGTGCTGTGGACTTCTTCCCTTTGTGTATTCTTAAAAATACTATTTACTCTTTATTAGTAAACATTGCCATACTATCTCCTCCTTATTTGGATGTCTTTCTGGCATTACCTGAGGGATAATTTGTAACTTAAGCATCAGAATGATAAGCCCATGGTGGTGGGAATGGTTTCAACCCGAGTCCAGTAATATACCATGATTAGTTTCTTAATCGGGCTGTATCAAATATAGAACTGTTTTCCACTACAGATTTGTACTGAAGATGTAAGTGGCAATATTAAAATGTGACTTGATATTGAGTAGTAAAATAGGACAACATGGAAAATGTGTGTAACTGAGTAAACCAATATTTCCCAAAAGACCAATGTGTGTTTTCTGGGAGTTTTGCAGTTTCAGATCTTATGTTTAAGTTTCTAATTGATTTTGAGTTGTTTGGGGCATGGTAGAAGATGGTGGTCTGATTTCATTATTTTAAATGTGGAAATGCAGTTTTCCTAACACCATTTGCTGAAGAGTATTATTCCCCACTGTGTATTCATGGAATCCTTATCAAGGATGAGTTGATCATGTATAGGCATGCATTTATTTTATGTGCTCCATTCTGTTGATCTGTGTTCTCTCCTCTTCAGTTTTTCAGAGGAATTTGAGGATTTGGGTTAATTTTTCTTTATACGTTTGGTAGGATTCACTGGTGAAGCTATCTGGTCCTGGGCTTTTTTGGGAACAGGGTTGGTTACTGAGTCAGTCTCCATACTAGTTACGGAATCTGTTTAGGCTCTATTTCTTCATAATTGTTCTTTGTAGGTTGTATGTTTCTAGGTATTAATTTCTTCTAGGTTATCCAGTTTATTAGCATATAATTTATTCAAAACAAACTCTTATGATCCTTTTTATCTGTGGCATTAGTTCTGGTGTCTTTCATTTCTGATTTTGAGTCTTTTTTTTTTTTTCCTTAGTCTAGGTGTTTTAAGTATTCCTTTTCAAAATAACTTGTTTTAATCTCCCCCTTTAATTTCTACCCTAATCTTCCTTTCTGCAAGCTTTGTGCATAGTTTTTTCTTTTCCTAGTTTGTGATGTGTGAAGTTGTTTTAGATCTTTTTATAGATTAGTTATTTTTATTATCATTTGGAATCCTGGAAGAATCCTGGGGCTTTATTGTTAGACAAGCCTTCATTTGATTTCTGGACCCCAGTAAATAATACCATATTAGTAAAGATAGGTGATTTGTCTGGGTTTCAATCCTCTGATCTGTAGGATAAGAATAATAACTTCTTTATACTATTGTGGGGATTAAATAAGCCAATACAAGTAAATGCACATGCAACATAGTAGGTAGCTCAGTCTTTTTTAATGTAGATGTTTATCATTCTGAATTTCACTCTTGTGTAAGAGGTTACAAAAATGGTACAAAATATTAGTATATTTTTTTATGTGGAGGTATTTTTTAAATTCCCACTTGATTTTTTCTTTGAGCCAATGATCAGCAATATGTTTTAATATCTACATATTTGTGAATTTTTCCGTTTTCCTTTTATTGATATATACTTTCATTCTATTGTGGTCAAAGATACTTGGTATGACTTCAGATTTCTCAAATTAAAATTTGTTTTGTGACTTAACACGATCTGTGTAGGAGAAAGAGCTATGTGCTTGACAAGAAAGTGTATTCTGTTAGTGAAATGTTCTATTTCATAAGTCCATTTGGTCTATAGTGTTAGTTCCTATGTCCTTATGGATCTGTCTGGATGCTCTATTGAAAATGAGGTAGAAAGTCTCTGACCATTACCATTTTGCTCTCTCTCTTCCTTTTAGTTCTATCAATCTTTGTTTTATGTATTTATATGCTGTGATGGTAGTTTCATAAGTTTTTATAAACCTTATGTCTTCCTGATTGAGCCTTTTAACATAAGGCCCTCATTTGTATCTTGTGACAGTTTTTTCTCAGTCTGTTTTTTCTGGTAAGTATAATCATCCCTGTTCTCTTTTGATTACCTTTTGCTCAGATCGTTTTTGCATCTCTTTCAGCCAATGTGTGTCCTTAAATCTAAAGTGAGTTTCTTGTAGACAGCATATATTTTGATAATTTTTTAAAATCCATTTAGCTACTATATCCTTGAGTTTAATTCATTCAAATCTCAAGTAATTGATAGAGAAGGGTTTACTATTGCCTTTTTTGTTTGCTTTTGTTTTTGTTGCTTGTCTTAGAGTTCTTTTGGTCATCCTCTCTTGCTATCTTTCTGTGCATGTGTGCGTGTGTGTGTGTGTGTGTGTGTGTGTAGATCTGCTTTGATTCCTTTCCCTGTAACTTCTATAGATTTCTTCCTTCCTTCTTTCCATCCTTGTTACCTTGGGGCTTACATAAAGTATCTTATAGTTGTAACCTATTTTAAGCAGATAATAAAAGTCTAGAGTTTTTCTATAGGATTTAATGAACTTCTTTCCTCCACACCTTGTTACTATTGTCCCAGTTACATCTATTCATATTGTGTACGTGTATCTTCTGACATATTTTCGTTATTAATACTTTAACTTAACTATAATTGAAAGTGATTTACCGGCATCATTACAAATTTGCCCAGGATTTGTTGGTGAATTGATGTGTGTGTTGGGAAGAAAGATGCAGTGCTTCCACTTTACTATCTTGGTGTCACTCCTGAAAAATGTTATTTAAACCCATAGTGGGATAGTTATATTTTTCAATGTTCTTTTTCTCAAGTTTTTTAAATTTTATATAATTTTTTCAGTGTTCCAAAATTCATTGTTTATGTTCTTTAATTTATCAGTTTTAGCTTCTTTTTTAATAAAGACTTTATTTTAGAGAGGGTGAGAGAGCACGTGCGAAGTTGGGGAGGAGCAGAGTGGAAGGGGGAAGATGGGAGAATGAATTCCAAGCAGACTCCCCGCTGGGCATGGAGCCCCGTGTGGGGCTCTCTATCCTAGGACCCTGAGATCATGACATTAGCGACAACCAAAAGTTGGATATTTAACTGACCGTGCCATCCAGGTGGCCCTATCAGTTGTAATTTCTAGTAAGGTGTATATCAATAAATCTATACAAACAAAAGTTCTTTGGGGTCCTTAACTTTAAGAAACAAAAGAAACTAAAGCAAAAATCGTTGAAATCCATTGGTTTCCAGGAACATTCTTCATTATCTAGAGACATATCAGACTATTGAAAAGGAATTTAGCTTGGGAATCAAAATTCCTATCTGAACGAAATATTTAATCAATATAATATCTGTTGTTAGCTTCTGGACTTCAGTTTTGTTTAATGCTTAGTAATAGGTGGTCTGGGACAATTTTAAAAGTTTGCATTTGTCCTAATAAAACAAGAGGAACTCAATACATATATGAAAAGCACAAAGGCAACATGATTTAGTGACACACAATATCTAATATCCATACCAGTTATGAAGTCAGGTAAAAGCTACTTAACCATCAAATCACTCCAGTTGCATTTTCAGTTTTTAATATCACCTTATTTTACCTTCTACAATAGCATCTCTATATCCATATAAAGGTTCATCTTAGAGCATTTTCAGAACCTAATTTTATTCCTCTTTCATAGAAATTTTTTAAAGTTTTTATTTATATTTCAATTAACATACAGTGTAATATTAGTTTCAGGTGTACAATTTAGTGACTCAGTATTTCCGTACACACCTGGTTCTCATCACAAGTACACTCCTTAATCCCCATTACCTGTTTAACCCACCCTCTGACCAATCCTCCCTTCTGGTAACTGTCAGTTTGTTCTCCTGGAAATTACTGTATATCGAGATTCTTTTTAATAGCCACTTAACTGAGACAGATTAGTTACTGCCTCTTACATTCTTGGCTTCTTTTTATTTATTTATTTTTTAAGGTTTTATTTATTTGTCAGAGAGAAAGAGAGCACAAAAGGGGGACAATCAGGCTCCCTGCTGAGCAAGGAGCCCAATTCAGGACTTAATCCCATAACCCTGGGATCATGTCCTGACCAAAGGCAGACACTCAACTGACTGAGCCACCCAGGCATTCCTGTTCTTGGCTTCTTAAGACCAAGGTTGGCTAAGGCATCCAAGACTAAGGACCATACCCATCAGAGCACCTACCATCTCTGTGTCGATGACCTTATATTTAGTATTTCTTGCTAATATTCATAAAGACAGATTAAAGTACCCTGTACTCTAACTACATTCTTACTATGGAATTCAGTATCCCATTTGTGGGTTTGAAAGGGGTAGGGCAGTAGCCCTCTCAGACCTCACAAACCATTGACTTTACCCACTGTAGCAGGTTTGTCATTATACTATCTGAAGCCTATGCTCACAGACATTTAAATCCAGATAGGGAGTAGTTGTCTACACAAATAATCACTGCATTTTGTGATACCTCAAATACATGTCTTAGCCCTGATAATTAAGAAACCATTTCAGTAACTTACCAGGCTTCTGCTGAAATTCTTAAATGTTCAAATTCTTCACCCTCATGTGACTATTGAATACTCTTAACATTCTGTAGTTACTTCATCTGGTCAGTAGTTAATCTATATAGCTTTTGAGTAATCAGTAACCTTGATTATATTTATGAGTGAATATAATAGGTTTTTAGGTAGTATGGATAAGAAGGCCTTCAAGTAACAGGAAAAAGGTCTTTACAGTTTTTCTTCTGCTACCATCTTTTTAAGGTCTCTTTTACTAGTACTAGTAGAAAAAGGAAAGGGCATTTTTTTCCCTCTCTTCTCTTGACTTTGACCTATTAATACACTTAGCCATTCTTCTTAGATCCTAAATCTTTCCTTCATTTTCCATTCTTAAGACTTATCTGTCATTAACCTCAAGTTTTGCCGCTTCATGAAAAGTATGAATAGGTAGCTCTCCTGGCATCTAGTCATTTTATTTTTCCATCTCCTACTTTAACTTGCTAAAAAGTGTCTTCATCAGTATTTGTGCACATTAAAGGTAAGACTTATTACTGCACCAATCTAAGTTAACAGAAGAGATTGAATTATCGAATAAGACTCACATAAAACAAATTGTACCCTTCCATTTGCACAAGCCAAAAACTTTTAGGTCCTTTTTAATTTTGCTTTTTCTGAAGCCCTGCCAGCTTTATATTCAAAACATCTAAAGTGGGATTTGAACATCTTTTACAAGGTCTACTATTAACATGCCAATACAAGCCACCTTTTTTTTATTGAAATAGCATCCTAGCTTATCTCTCAGCTATTCCTTGCCCACTCTATCTATTTTGAACACAGCAGTCAAGGGTGTATAAATCATCTTATGTTAATTCTCTGCTCAAACTTTCCAACTCCCTAGAGTAAGAGCCAAAGTTCTCATTATATTCCTCCTTGTCTTCCCTGATTTGATCTTGCATTACTTCCGCCCTTTTCCCCATCTCTGAAAATGTTATTCCACTCTGCTCCAGCCTTGCTGACTTCCTTACAGCTATTAAGAACCCCCGGCATCCCCTCCAGTATGCACCTACACATGCTGAGCTCAGAGTCTCTGTACTTAACTTTCTCCTCTTCTGGAATGGTCTTCCTTCAAACATATGATGCCTTTCTTTACTTTCATGTCTTTGTTTATTTGTCTGTTAGAAAATCCCACCTGAAAATACCCTCTTCCTCACCTCCATTCCTGCTTTATTTTTCTCCTTGGCACTTATCACCATCAACTATTGTATAGTTATGGATTCATTTGTTTAATGCTTATTTTGCCTTGCCAAAATGCAAAATGTGAGGCTGGAGATTTTTCTTTTGCTTCTAGTACTCTATTGTGGATACCAGGCACTAAAATATTAATATATCCAATATTTGTTGAATAAATGAATGGCTTGGATGAATGCATGGATAAACAAATAAATTTTTTTAGAAGTAGATTGAGATAATATTCTCAAACATTTTCCCAGATAATTCATGAAAGACAATAATGTAATTCTGACTACCTTAACTGTGTTTTCCCACACAGAAAATGAATAATTTCAAATTTCTTTATATAACATTTAATGCTATGCTAGTGTAGAGAAGTTTGGACCTGCCAATCTAAATAAAGAAAATATATATACATATATATATACTAGCCTCTTAGTAAGTTAACTTAGATTTTCAAGATAAACTTTTATCAAAATCCTTGCTTTTTTCCTGAAGTACCTATAAAAATGTATGAGCATAAAAGACTTCTTTAAAAAGGCCAAACCATTAAGAATGAATCAACAAATGTGCCAATATTAAAATTAAAATCTCTCTTGTATGTTAAATGTGAATTAATAAGGGGAAAAATGCAAGCCACACCCTGGGAGAAGATATTTTTAAACTTTATATAATGCTGTAACAATGTTTACAGTGGCGGGAAAAACCAAAGCAACCTGTTTCTCAGTAGGGGAACAGATAAAACGGGGCTTATACAACACTACTGTTAAAAATGAAATTTAGCAAAATGTAAAGAAGTGCATAAATCTGAAAATAACATTAGCTAAAACAAGTTACAAAAGTATATGTATGTATGATACTACTTATGTAGTTTAAAATACGGGACAAAAGCATTTATTATATAAGCTTGTAGGGGGAAAAATAATACAGAATGGGGCTTTAAAAGTATCATTTCTTAAAAAACCAACTAGCAGACATGTTAGCAAGTTTTATCTTGAGCTGTGGGTCTCTTTCTGTTTCTGTACCTTCCCCCCTCAAGTTTGAAACAATCTCAAACTTATGAGAAGTTTGATTCAAATAACTTTTCAAAACCATTTGAAAATGCTGTTTACCATAAATACTTTAGCATTTAACCCCTTTTTTCAATATAAGAATCAGAATAAAAAATTAGCAATACTTTAATGTTTAGATTCCACTGATGTCTTAACAGTTGTTAATATTTGCTTCCATTCAAAAGAAATCAGTCTTTAAAAAAAAAAAAAAAGGAATCCAGTCTAGAATATCACATTGCATTTAAAAGTTTTCTATTTCATTCTCTTCAATTTACATAATTTATTTATCCTTTACTTTCATGATCGTGACACTTTCAAGGATTATACAGGACAGTTATTTAGCGGAGTGTGCTGGGGAAATTAAAAATAAAATTATTTCAATTCAGTAAACCTCTCCATAAATCTAGAGAAAGAAAACAGTTTGTGTTTTTTTACTGAATAAGCATTAAATGTGGATGTGATGAGAATCACAGTCAATACACTAAGATTGAAAAATCTCACTCTTTGACTTAATCTAGCAGATACAACCCATTACACACGTGTTTTCAAGATAAACTATAGTCCTCAAGGAAAAGGACTCAACAGCACCATCTGTCACATAGTTCATCCCAAATTCACTTGGTAGTTGGGATGGTCATCTATCTTGGCTAATATGTTTTATCCAAAGGAAGATAGATCTAATTTATAAGACTGGTATTAGTACTGCAGCTGGAAGCAAAGTTGGTCCAGAAGTTAGACTACCTTGCCACAGGGACTAGAAAAAAGGCCTTTATCTTTTTTGATATCTTTCAAAGAACTAGTCCCCAGGTTTTTGAGAAAGATATTCTTGGGTCTGTAAAGCCCACAAGAGGTTTATTTGGCTTTTCAAAAGATTTACTTATGAAGAGAAAGAATGTAGAATTAGAAGTTGTCTCAAGTAATTGCTCTAAGAAAAGGGAGGTGGGGGAAATCTCATTTTCAACAGGGATTTTTTTCCTTTTAGATTTATATTTAAATTTATAATTCTCCCTTTTGTTATTATAAAATAGTAACACTACAGACTTCCAATGAATTTTATTGCTGTTGAGTTGCAGCCTTCTAAGTATCCATCAATTCCAAAGTAAAATAGAAAGCAAAGCAATTGTCAAAATAATAGAATTGCTAAATTTTTAGACAGTGTTAATTGCATTGGTGGAATGACCTTTGAAAAAAATTGTACCAATTATGATTAGTTCAATTAGATTCTTGATTAAAACTGCACAAAAATTTTTTCACAGTGATTTATTAATTTTACAAATTGATGTGTTGTCTTTGTTGCTTGCATTTTGAGATGATTCACTAAGCTTTATTGTTCCTTAAGCTATTTAGGCTTGGATTAAATAAAACTTAACTTTGGAGTCTGATAATCTAAATTTTAATTCAGAGCTTTCCTTGTAATGCCCAGTAAATTTGTCCTGAATTTTAGTCATGATGAAAGTATCATCACATTTGTATGGCAATTTAGGCTCTCTAGAATTGTTCTGTCTTCACACAACTTTTCCCAGAAGTGAAATGCTATCCTTGGCCATCCTGAGTATCAAACCTCTAATGTGTCATGCTCATTTGAAAGGTACAGATTGAAATCCTGGTGTTTAGTGCATGTGGATCTAATGTCTTGAAGACAAATCCATCCAATGATAATTTTTGCCTCAGGTCTAGGTCCATTTTAATAGTCATTTGAATCTTCATGTGTTTATCTATATTGGGATTGTCTGAGAATTGCACACCAAAGTTTATCGGGTGCCATTGCACTTGTGTTCTGCAGTATCTATATGTAAATGCCAGAGTTTTGTGTCTGTTATTTAAATATTTTTCTTATTAATATCATTCTTCTAATCAAACTAGTTAACAAGAACATGGGAAATTTAAAGCTTAAGTACCTAGATGCATATTAGTTGCTTTGACTTTGTTAATATTAAAAAAAAAAAAATGAGGACAGTCCCATATTTACTGTCAGATTGTTGAATCTGTTTATGTTAGTATTACAGTTTAGAGGTAATCAGAAAGAAGATTGAAAGAATTACTTTGGAGTGCAGAGAGAAGGAGTAACACAACAAGTAACATGTTTGTTTTCTAATATAATGTGATTCTCTTAAAGTAGCTAAAATAACCCAACTGTGAATACACCCACAAGACATTCTGTAAAGATAGTAATAAGTTCCCTAGAATATCTCCTTTCAGTGGAGTTCAGTACCAACATCCACTATTATAGAAAACTTAACTTTTCTGTTCTTTGTGGGAACCAGAGGCCAGTCCTCTTGAGGAGCTGGCTTCCCATGAGATGGACAAGTCCAGCTATTTGTTTGGCCATTACTTTGATAGGCATATAGGTTGTCAGTAGTACTTGAACGGTCTTTCTGTGTAATAGCAGCTCATCTTTCCTGCAGAACATTTATGTAGGTGGACTCTCCTGGTCTGTATGGTTGAAAGACTTCTTCTTCTTTTTTTTTTAAAGACTTAATTTATTTTTTTGACAGACAGAGATCACAAGGAGGCAGAGAAGGAGGCAGAGAGGAGGAAGCAGGCTCCCTGCTGAGCAGAGAGACCAATGCGGGGCTTGATCCCAGGACCCATAGATCATGACTTGAGCCGAAGGCAGAGGTTGAACCCACTGAGCCACCCAGGCACCCCGAAAGACTTCTGATGGGTCTTTCCAGGTCCTTTTGACTTTGTCTCTAGGTCTCTAAGCAATAATGAAACCCAATTAAAGTATTGAACGTGATTTTGAGGCAGTCCAGCTAAATTAGTCCCAAGATGTTGCCTCAGACTCCACTATATAGGCCCATCAAATATAAGTCCAGAGGAAAAATATTCAGTACTTATAGAGATGATTGTAATTTTTAAACAGCCATTTTAGCCTGGTAGATTATTGAATTGTAGTAAATGAGGTATGTTTTGTGAGGTTTTTGTTTTGTTTTGTTTTTTGAGTTTGAATTTGCTACATGGGTCTAGAGGGCAGAAGATGATAGGGTGTATGACAGCTTATAGGAAACTGTGAACATTTGCATATTCTCTAAAGAGCAGAAATAGAATTTTCTCTGTCCTCATCAGTATGCTCTGGTATCCCCAACACGGGAATTATGTTTAATACGAGTTTCATTACCATTGCTTGAACTTTATTTTTTTCTACTTGAAGAGAAGTCTTCACTTCATCCAGACATCAAACATAACTAGCCCAAATCACTTGCCTTTTACTGGTATTAGTTTTATGATATCCAACTGCCACCAGGCTCCTGGTAAAGCTGGCCAAAGAGGACTTCTTATACTTACCTCAGAAGTGGCACGTACGTATTTCTGCTGACAAATAGAGATCTCCTTAATATGTTGTGAACAATTTTATCTCTTTGGCAGGTTTAATAGGAGCTTAGTGTCTTTGAAATACCTCTTACTAAATGATTTTGTTAACGGCATGACAGTGCTAGTCAAATAGGGACTATGCTACAGGAACAGTTTTGTTAGGCTAAAAGATATTCGATTAGAGAGGCACCTGGATGGCTCAGTGGGTTTAAGCCTCTTCCTTCAGCTCGGATCATGATCCCAGGGTCCCTTGGATTGAGCCCCACATTGGGCTTCCTGCTCAGCAGGAAGCCTGCTTCCCCCTATCTCTTTGCCTGCCTCTCTGCCTCCTTGTGATCTCTGTCTCCCTGTCAAATAAATAAATAAAATCTTAAAAAACATTATTTTTATTAGAACATGGGAATTACCTATTTTATAATCCACTTGTCTTTTCTTTTGAAACATGTTTTTGAAATTCAAGAGCTCTTACTGTATTAAAAATGGAGCTTCTAAGTTTGGATTCTACTTTTTTTTTTTTTTAAGATTTTATTTACTTAGAGGGAAAGAGAACACAAGTGTGCACAATTTTGGGGAGGGGCAAAAAGAGGGAGAATTTCAAGCAGACTCCATGCTGAGCACAGAGCCTAACACTGTGCCCAATTTCACCCACCCTGAGATCAGGACTTGAGCCAAAATCCAAGAGTTGAATGCTTGACTGACTGAGCCACCCAGGTGCCCCAGATTCTGCTATGTTTTAACAGAAGATTTTTTTTAAAGATTTTATTTATTTATTTGATAGACAGAGATCATAGGTAGGCAGAGAGTCAGGCAGAGAGAGAGGAAGGGAACTAGGCTTCCTGCTGAGCAGAGAGCCCTATGTGGGGCTCAATCCTAGGACTCTGGTATCACAACTTGAGCCGAAGGCAGAGGCTTTAACCCACTGAGCCACCCAGATGTCCCTTAACTGAAGATTTTGAAGCTCTGTCAAAAATACTCCTATCTGAGCAGCCAATTTTAAGACCTGTGGTAACTTAGGTATTTTCCATGAGATATTTTGGTTACTACTGAAATAAAAAATTATTTCTTTCTTTATTATTTGTTTGTTTGTTTGTTTATTTATTTTATATTTTATTTTATTTTTTCAGTTTTCCAAGATTCATTGTTTATGCACCATACCCAGTGCCTAAGCGTGCCCTCCTTAATACCCACCACCAGGCTCAACCATTCC
Source organism: Mustela nigripes (assembly GCF_022355385.1). NCBI lineage: Eukaryota > Metazoa > Chordata > Mammalia > Carnivora > Mustelidae > Mustela > Mustela nigripes. The sequence continues at coordinate 47,930,034 of NC_081566.1, forward strand.
CCACTCTCCTTCCCTCCAAAACCCTCAGTTTGTTGCTCAGAGTCCACATTCTCTCATGGTTTGTCTCCCTCTCCGATTTACCCCAATTCACTTTTCCTTTCCTTCTCCTAATGTCCTCCATGTTATTCCCTATGCTCCACAAGTAAGTGAAACCATATGATAATTTACTTTCTCTGCATGGCTTACTTCACTCAGTGTCATCTCCTCCAGTCCTGTCCATGTTGACACAAAAGTTGGGTATTCATCCTTTCTCAAGATAAAAGTCTTCTTCACAGCAAAGGAAACAGTCAATAAAACAAAGAGGCAGTCCACGGAATGGGAGAAGATATTCACAAATGACACTACTTAAGGCTGATATCCAAGATCTATAAAGAACTCCTCACACTCAACACCCAAAAAACATAATCATGTCAAAAAATGGGCAGAAGACATGAACAGACACTTCTCTAAAGAAGACATAAAACAGACACATGAAAAAATGTTCATCATCATTAGCTATAAGGGAAATTAAATCAAAACCACATTGAGATACCACCTTACACAAGTTAGAATGGCCAAAATTAACAGGACAGGAAACACCAAGTGTTGGAGAAGATATGGAAAAAGGGGAACACTCTTACACTGTTGGTGGGAATGCAAGTTGGTGAAGCCACTTTGGAGAACAGTGTGGAGATTCCTCAAAAAATTAAAAATTGAGCTACCCTATGACCCTACAATTGGAGTACTGGATATTTACCCCCCAAATTCACTATTTAAAAAAGAAATTGTGTTGTATGGCATACCAAACATATACACCATCATTTTTAAGGCCATAACCAAGAATTTGCAGCTCTGGTAACTACTATTAATTAACCTTTCTCCTTCTGTAGACTTAATTCTGTACAAAATACAAGATTTTAGAATTTTATAAGTCACCATAGCACAAGAAGCCGTAGCTTGTCCACTTTTGTACCAAGTACATGAGCCATTAGAAAATAGTATTAAATATACAATATAAATAGGCTGATTAATCTAGTTTTAAAAAACTTGGAATCCCCAGAACTTTAGAAGAAGTTATTGCCAATTTCAATTGCTCAAAAGCCTCTTCATATTCTAGGGACCAAACTGGAGGATCTGCAGAATTGGCATGTAATTTATTTCTCTATCAGGTGTTTTATCTACTTTGCAAAAGCTATAATCGACACTGTCTACAATATTGCACTAGTCTCCAAAATTGTATAAGGTTTTTTAAAAATTTTTTTATTGTTGCCCATTTATCTGTAAAATACATTCTTCAAAATATTCTGTGGTCTACACCTGGCAGCTGATGCCTTAAATATTGGACCTCAGTTGTGCAATAGTATAATTTGTCCAGTGAGGCCTTATGACTATATGAAGTAAAGAATTTTACCAAAGCCATAGTATCTGTTTTACATTGCTTATTAATTTCTGAGGTTATCAGCCAATTATATGCATATTGAGCACTCATACATTTCTCTGGTAGGACAAATTTCTAAGATTTTTTGTAAGCAACCAAAGAAAAATAGTAGGTAAGTCCCCAAATCCTTAAGAAACCCTGCCTAAATACTAGAGTCCTTCATAAGCAAAAGCAAACAATAATTTAGACTTATTAGATGAATAATGAGAAGGTGAGGTAGGTGGGGAGAGAGGAGGACAAAGAAGGGAAGGAGAAAAGAGGGAGGAGGAGGGGAGGGGACAAACAGATCAAGTACAGAGGAGAAACTGCAGAGAAAGGCAGTGAAGTCAGAATAGTGGTAGACATAGGTATTTCAAAGGTTAATGGAATGGCAAACCGGATATATAAATCTATATAGTGGTAAACCATTTTATCAAATGTAGTTTCATTCTTCATTGGAAGTACTTAAGTATTACAGTGTAAGTGTTCGTTGTGAATTCTTTTTCTGATTTGCTTATACCTAGTTTTATCCTTTTTAATTGACTTTCTACAAAGGATATTGTGGTGTTTTTTTTTTTTTTTAATTTTTTAAAAAGATCTTTATTTATTTATTTGAAAGACAGAGATCACAAGTAGGCAGCGAGGCAGACAGAGAGAGAGAGGAGGAAGCAGGCTCCCCGCAGAGCAGAGAGCCCAGTGTGGGGCTTGATCCCAGGACACTGGGATCATAACTAGAGCTGAAGGCAGAGGCTTTAACCCACTGAACCACCCAAGCACCCCAAAGGATATTATTTTAGACATGGTCATGACTTGTTTCTGGTACATTTTTGTACATTCTCTATCTTGCATTAAGGTAGTATCATTGTTTCCTAGAGCCCAGAGCTATGTATCAGTCTGTTTCAGTTAGGGGATTTTTCCAGTATGGTATGAAAAAGGCACACGCTGCCACATTCTTTTTTTCTTTTTTCTTCAGAAGACTTCAAGTAGTAACCAAATTAGTTCTCCTCTTTTTCCAAGGAGATCCACAGACATTTTTTTCTGGAGTGCCAAATATGGTACTTTTAACTTGCACAGCAGGTCTCTCTCTCAATGAATTTACAAAAGGATGAGGAGAAAGTAAGAAAGTGTGTCCCTCAGTTAGAGGAGCTATGTGTAGGGGGGCCTGGAGGAAAAGGAAAAAGTAGAAGGTTGACCCTAAATACCATCAGTCTGTATTGATCTATCACCAAATGGAAAGTGAGAAATTCCAGAGAAAATTGCAACATAAGGAGAACCAGTATCCTTATTTCCAACCTCTGAGATTCCCTAACTCTGTCCTTTTTTAAATCAGTTGAACATTATTCCCTAGCCTTTCGGGTTGTCCTGATTTTTTTTTTTTTTTCCCCCTACCATTCTTGGATCCCTCTGTCTTTTCCAGTCCCTTCTGGCTTCCTGCAATGATGTCATAGTTTTCCTCCTTCCTTTGCTCTCTTCATAGGTTGTCTAAAGCAGGTGTTTTCTCTTTAGTAAAGATTTCTGGTTAAGCACCTAACACAGAAGTTTGAACTTTTCTTCTCTTCCTTTTTTTGCTCCAACCCCCCCCCCCCCCCCCCCCCCCCCGCCCATTGTCCCCAAGCTAAGCAGATCTTCCTGTGGTTTGAATAATAGTCTGTTTAATAGTCTGTTCTTGCCTTTTTAAAAATCACCCTTTTCTTTTCTTGGGTTTGATTAATTAACAAGAGAGTGTAGGCAAAATTGCATAAGAATAAGTGCTCCTGGGTCCATAGGAGTGAATTTTGAGAAAGCCCTAAGAAACTTCTCATGGAAATTAATGGGGGAGTTACCTGTTGGTGAGTCCACCACTGCAACTTCTTCCAGATCATCTTTGTTGAAAAGGCCTCAAAGATGGTTCCCTTTTGACTGGTCTTTAATGCACTTTGATCTTCAAAGTTGTATGTGTGGGGAGTGAGAGGTAGTAGATAGTTACTTTCTTGGCCACTGTAGTCCTTGTGATGATCTTCTGGAGCTGATGTGCCTGTTGCATCAGAGGAACAAAATCTGCAGTTGAATTCTACACAGTAGGCGTTGCATGTCCCTATGTGTAGGGCTACAAACTGAAAACACTTCATGAAGTACTTCAGCAAACTTCTAGGGCAACAGAGTAAAGAAGACTTAAAATGAATAATCAGCTGGTGACAAATGCATGTGACTTCCTGGGAGTCTCAATGTCCTCAATTTTGCTGGTGTTCCAAATAGGAAGGCTGGCGTTTTTTGCATGAAAATAAGAAAAATAAATTTTGTAGCACTTCAATTTCCCTTACCATGTTGACATTCATCAGCTTAATACCTTGTTGGCCTTTTCCCAGGGCGCCCAAGTTCTCAATTATTCCCACACCAAGTTTCCATCACATCTGCTTTCTTAGCTGTAGTATGGCCAATAAAGTGGATGTGAAATTTGGGGCTGAGACATTTAGTGGCCTGAGGGTAAGGCCAGGAGGCACACAAACTTGAGTCCTCAAAGCAGGTAATTCATCACTAACTATAGTTGTACCTCACCCTTTTCAGGGAAATCTACTCATGAATGAAGTCACTTCTCTAAAATTCATTACCTTTTTCTTTCTGTGAAACAGTCTGAGACAGGAAGGGATAAACAGATGCTGGGGAAGCAGAGGGAGAAGGCAAGGCAGAAAAGTAGAGAAGGGTTCTGGGAAGGGCAACAGGCTCTTCACTTTCTCAGTTCCCTTTTCGATGGTTTTCATTCTTTCCTTTTGGCTACTGAAATCACTTACAGCTTTTCCCTTAGAATGGCATTTATCTCCTAAATACCAGTAATTGATTTGGTTGGAATGAGGCCTGTAAAGACTCCAGCAATTATGTTGATTTATTCAAATCAGAAGAACCATCCTTGGGTCATTGCAAGCTGGATTTTCATTTACCCATTCCACATATGAAGAATAGTAGCCCTTTAAGAGAAAGACCTTCAGACAGCATTACTGGTTTACTGTACGGTGTAACCGAATGTTAGAGGCCATATTATCCATGCTTATTCAACAGTAGAGCAGTGAATTTGGGGGAGATATCTTCAGACTTCTGTTTCAAGAGTGGAATTGCTATAACGGAAACTGGAATTCAGATTCTCTTACCTGCCTGCCATTTGGCTGTAGATCTTCAGCACGTCTGCTTAATTCAAGAACTGACAAATGTTTGTCCTCATCTCCACATTTGTTGGGGAAATAAAATTAAAAGCCATTTCTTAACAAAGCTTCTCCATAAAGGTATAAGAGAAAGATAAAAGTTGTATTATTGAGTAAGCATTAAAATAGACTGTGATGTGCATCCTAGGCAATCCAATAGGAGATATGAAGACAAATAGATATTTTTGTACAGTCAAGCGGTTACAACCCATTGCATACATGTTCTCAAGATAAACATCTAGTCCTCAAAGGACTTGACAGCATTATTTTTCACACATAGTTCATCCCAAATTTACTTGGTAGTTGGGTGACCATCTGTGTTTGCTAATTGGCTTTATCTAAGGGAAAAAAATCAGCTGCTTATGTCTTTATGACAGGGGGTGGTTTTACAACTTGGAGTGAGATGCCTGCCCACCAAAGTTAAGCTGTTACCCTCCCACAGAAACTGAGAGATGAGGGTGCTCTCCTTGATTTTTTTTCCTTGATAACATTTCAAAGAAATACTCCCCAGGTTCTTAGACATTTTTGAGTCTCTAAAGCTGGAAAGAAGCTTATTTAGCTTTTAAAAAGATTTACATATATCTCAAAGAGGGGGAAGAAACTTATTACAAGTTGTCTAAGGTAAATGCTTTAAGAAGGGAGATGGGGAGTCTCTTCCCTTATTTTCAACGAAGAATTTTTTTTTCTCCATTTGCATTTAGCCTTAAAGTGCTCCTCAGTTTGGATATATTTAGTGTATCCTTATGATTATTTAGATTCTGTATCTTTGTCAGGAATAATATTTATTTTGTTTTCTTTTTTCATTCTGTCAGTTGGTACCTGCTTTCCTTGTATCTCATTACCAGTGGTGTTAGTTTTGAGCACTAGATTAGTTTTGATCACTAGATTAGTGCATCAGCCACTTCTATTTTAAAGTTAACTCCCCGCCCTCATTAAAATAACAGTTCATGGCCAGGTACCTTAAGAGCTTTGGATATTCCTCATCACACTTCTAGTGTATTCACATACATTTTTTTTTTTTTTTAAGTCAGTAGGGACTTGTGGTTCTTATCTTCACCCCCAACCCCTGCCTGCAATGGAATAAAATCTGCTATTTTTATGTTTTAATTATTTCTAGCTAGACCAGTTGAAGCCCCTTCAAACTGGTTTATATTTTCTTTTAACATATTCCTTTATTGAAAGACTTCTTTCTTTACAGCAAAGAATGATATTCCAATGTCAAGTTACACTTTTTTTCTGCCTGAACCTTAAAATCAGCCAATTCTACAAGGTCTGCTCCTTTCAGGAGAGAATTATTCATAGAAACCAATATCTGGGAGCTAAATTGTTTGTTACTATTGGTCTGTCACTGTTCCTTAGCCTATTCAGCAGACACACCTAGAAGTGTGTGTATACAGCTATATTTCTGTTTGTATCTATATTAAGGATAATGAATTCACACTATCCTCTCTAATTCCAGTGCAGTAACACATGTTATATTCTTGCCTATTCTGTGTTTGTGAACTTACTTTCACTTAATTTTTAAAAATTGAGATATAATTAACCAATACATTGTTTTAGTGTACAGTTTAATGATTTGAAATACATATTGCAAAACAATTCCAACAATAAGTTAACATCCTTTACCCCACATTGTTACACATTTTGTGCATGATGAGAACTTCTAAGGTCCACTTCCTTAGCAGCTGGATGGAAATCTATATCCCTCCATCCTTCATATACCTAGTTATATAATGAAACCCACATTTAGCAAATCTATCACCATTGCCATAAACAAACCCTTACCCCTCCACTGTGTAGAACCCTTCCATAAATTGGGAGGCCACTACCAACCCCCTATTTGGATATTCTTCTATATTTTTCAAGTTCAAAATCATGTGTTGGGCTGTGTCCTTCTATGGACCCCCCCCCACCTCATTCAGGCTGCTAGACCCCATCTTGGAATGCCTTCCATATGAGGCATCATCTGATACAACACAGGTTCTTACTTTCCAAGGGAGAGAGAGTGAAATTCAAGAAGGAAGAGAAATATTAAAATCCAACCACATTAAAACACACACACACACACACACACACACACACACACACACGATTCATGTCTTTATCCTAATTCCAGGAGTTTTCAAACATACTTAGGTTCAATTTTGCTAGGACTTAAGACTGAATCATATAGTTATATTCATGACTATAAAAGTTACTGGGAGGGCGCCTGGGTGGCTCAGTGGGTTAAGCCGCTGCCTTCGGCTCGGGTCATGATCTCAGGGTCCTGGGATCGAGTCCCACATCGGGCTCTCTGCTCGGCGGAGAGTCTGCTTCCTCCTCTCTCTCTCTCTGCCTGCCTCTCTGCCTACTTGTGATCTCTCTCTGTCAAATAAATAAATAAAATCTTTAAAAAAAATAAAAAATAAAATTTACTGGGAAATATTGTTTATTAGGGAAGCTCATTAAACACCTAACACTCAGTGTTTATTGGGAGCTGGTCGCATAGGTAGGTTCTGTTTGGCACACAGAAAAATTCCAGTCTCCCAGAAGGAAAGCGGGTGCTCAAAATAAACTATATTGCTTATAAAAATAGTATAAGCACAATAAGCCACCCTTTTAAAGTTTTTTTTTTTTTTAAAGATTTTATTTATTTATTTGACAGAGAGAGATCACAAGTAGGCAGAGAGGCAGGCAGAGAGAGAGAGAGAGGAGGAAGCAGACTCCCCGCCGAGCAGAGAGCCCGATGCGGGACTCGATCCCAGGACCCTGAGATTATGACCTGAGCCGAAGGCAGCGGCTTAACCCTCTGAGCCACCCAGGCACCCCCTTTTTAAGTTTTTAATTCCAGTTAGTTAACATATAGTGTTATATTGGTTTGTTGTACAATACGGTGATTCAGCAGTTCTGTACATCACTTGGTACTCCCCACAAGTGGACTGCTTAACCCTCCTCTTTCACCCATCCCTTCACACTCCTTCCTCTGGTGTAACTGTCAGTTCTCTATAACTGAGTCTTTGTCTCTTTCTTTCTTTTTTTTCCCCTTCATTCATTTGTTTCTTAAAATCTACATATGAGTGAAATCATATGATATTAGTCTTTTGAAACTTTTTTTGCTTAACAGTATATTCTCTAGCTCCACCCATGTTTTTGCAAAGATAAGATTTCATTCTTTTTGATGCTGAATAATATTCCATCGTGTGTATACATATATACATATGACATATATATAGACACCACACATTCTTTATCCATTCATCAATTGATGGATATTTAGTTTCTTTCCATAATTTGGCTGTTGTAGATAATGCTGTTGTAAATATAGGGGTGCGTGTATCCCTTTGATTTAGTGGTTTTTAATACTTTGGGTAAATATCCAGTAGTGCAGTTACTAATAGTTCTGTTTTTAACATTTTGAGGGACCTCTGTACTGTTTTCCAGAGTGGCTGTGGTAGTTTACATTCCCATCAACAGCACAAGAGTGTTCCTTTTTATCCATATCCTTGACAATATCTATTTCTTATATTGTTGATTTTAGACATTTTAGCAAGATGAGATGGTATCTTATTGTAGTTTTGATTTATATTTCCCGGATGAGTGATGTTGAGTATCTTTACATGTGTCTGTTGGCTATCTGTATGTCATCTTTAGAGGAATGTCTATTCGTCTTTGTCCATTTTTAAGTGGGATTTTTTGGGGGGGGTTGAATTTTATTTTATTTATTTATTTATTTATTTATTTAAAGATTTCTTTCTTTTAGAGAAAGAGCTTGTGCATTTATGCATGGGGGAGAGGGGAGAGGGACAGAAGAAGACTCCCCACTGAGTGTGGAGCAGGGATGCCAGGCTTTTGGATACTAACTCTTTGACAGATAACATTTGCAAATACCTTCTCTTATTCTGTAGGTTGCCTTTTAGTTTTATTGATTGTTTCCTTCACTGTGCAGAAGCTTTTTATTTTGATGAAGTCCCAATTGTTTATTTTTGTTTTTGATTCCCTTGTCTCAAGAGACATATCTAGTAAGAAGTTACTACTGCCAACATAAAAGAGGTTACTGCCTATTCTCTAAGGATTTTGGTGGTTCCCTGTCCAAAGACATTTAGGTCTTTCATCCATTTTGAACTTATTTGTGAATGGTGTAAGAAAGTGGTCTAGCTTCATTCTTTTGTATGTCGCTGTCTAGTTTTCCCAGTAGCATTTGTTTCTTTTTTCCATTGGGTAATCTTTTCTGTTTTGTTGAAGAATTAATTGACCATGTAGTTGTGGGTTCATTTCTGGGATTTCTGTTCTGTTCTATTGGCCTATGTGTCTATTTTTGTGCCAGTACTATGCTGTCCTGATCACTACAGCTTTGTAATATAAATTCACAATTGTGATGCCTCCAGGTTTGCTTTTCTTTTTTAAAGTTGCTTTGGCTATTAAGGTCTTTTGTGGTTCAATACAAATTTTAGAATCATTCTAGTTCTGTGAAAAAGACATTGGTATTTTGAAAGATTGCATTAAATGCGTAGATTGCTTCAGGTAATATGGACACTTTAACGATATTCTTCTAGTCTATGAGCATGAAATGTATTTCCATTTCTTTGTGTCTTCTCCAATGTCTTTTCAGAGTACAGGTCTTTAACCTCTTTGGTTAGTTTTATTCCTGGATATCTTATTCTTGATTCAATTGTGGATGGAATTGTTTTCTTAATTTCTTTACCTGCTGCTTCATTATTACTGTATAGAAATGCAACAAATTTCTGGACATTGATTTTTGTATCCTGACACTCTACTGAATTTATCATTTCTAGCAGTTTTTTGGTGTCTTCCAGATTTTCTATATAGAATATCATGTCATCTGCACATAGTGAAAGTTTTGCTTTTTCCTTGCTGATTTGGATGACTTCCTGTTGTCTGATTGCTATAGCTAGAATTTCTAGTGCTAAGTTGAGCAGAAGCAGTAAAAGGGGACATTCTTATCTCCTTCCCAATCTTAGGGGAAAGGCTCTGTTTTTCCTTTTGATGATGTTAGCTTGGGTTTTTTTCAAATATGGTCTTTATTATATTGAGGTATGTTCCCTCTAAGCCTACTTTGTTGAGGGTTTATATCATGAATGGATGTTGTACTTTGTTATATGCTTTTTTGACATCTGTTGAAAAGATCATGTGGTTCTTATCCTTTCTCTTATTGATGTGATGTATCACACTGATTTGCAAATCTTGAATCACGCTGGCAGTAAATCCCACTTGATTATGGTGAATAATTTTTTAATGTATTGTTGGATTTAGCAATTTTGTTGAGGATTTTTGCACTATGTTCATAAGAGTCATTGACCTGTAGCTTTTTTTTTTTTTTTTTTTTGTGGTGTCTTTATCTGGCTTTGGTATCAGAGTAATGCTAGACACAGAATGAATTTGGAAGTTTTTCCTTCCTTTTCTGTGTTCTGGAATAATTTGAAAAGTACAGTATTAACTCTTTTTCAAATGTTTGGTAGAATTTCTTGTGAAGCCATCTGGTCCTGGACTTTTGTTGTGAGTTTTTTGATATTGCTTCAGTTTCTTTGCTGGTTATTGGGTCTGTTCAAATTTTCTATTCCACTTCAGTTTTGGTAGATTATGTTTCTAGGAATCTTTTCATTTACATTGTCCAATTTGTCGACATGTAGCTTTTCCTAGTCTTTTATGATTGTTTTTCTGTGGTATTGGTTATTTCTCATTTGTGATTTTTGAGTCCTTTCTCTTTTTTTTCTTTAAGCCTGGCCACAGGTTTAGTTGTTGATCTTTTCAAAGAATCAGCTCCTGGTTTCATTGCTGTGTTCTATTGATTTTTGTTGTTGTTGTTTTTAGTTTCTATGTCATTTATTTCTGCTCTAATCTTTATTTCCTTCCTGGTTTTAGGTTTTGTTTTTTTCTAACTCCATTAAGTGTAAGGTTAGGCAGTTTGAGATTTTTCTTGCTTTTTAAGGTAAGCCTGTTTTGCTATATACTTTCTTCATAGAACCACTTTTACTGCATCCCCAAAGATTTCTTCTTTGATTTCCTCATTTACCTATTAATTGTTTAGCAACATGTTGTTAATCTCTTGTTACAATTTTTGTTTTAAAGTCTAGTTGTTTATTTTAACTATTGCTACCCTGGCTTTCTTTTGACATCTATATGCCTGATAAATATTTCTCCATTCCTTTTAAATTTGTGGAAGTCCTCAGGTCTAAAATGAGTCATTTGTAGGCAGCATATAGATGGGTCTTGTTTTTTATTCATCCTGTTACCCTGTGTTTTGATTGGAGCATTTAGTCCATTTACATTCAAAGTAATTATTGATATGTATTGTTATTTTATTTTGTAGTTTCTGAAGATTTCCTCTGATCCTTTCCTGTCTTTCTCTTTTATGATATAGTTAATGATATATTTGGATTTCTTTCTCTTTATTCTGTGCATATATTACTGGTTTTTGATATATGGTTACCATTTAAGTTTGTATATAACTTCTTCTGCATACAGCAGTCTATATTAAGTTGATGATCTTTTCAGTTTGAACTCCTCCTTCTCTCCTCCCTGTATTTTAGGTATATGTTGTCATAATTTATATCATTTTATTTTGAGTTCTTTGATTTTTCTTTTCCAGAAATGTTTTTTTTTCTGCGTTTGTGTTTCTTCCCTCCATACTATCACTTTTGGTTTCTCTTTTCCACTCTGTCCCCTTTAATATTTCTTGCAAAGTTGGTTTAGTGGTCATGAACTCCTTTAGTTTTTATGTGAGAAGCTCATCTCTCCTTTTCTGAATGATAGCCTTGCTGGATAGAATATTCTAGGCTGCACATTTTTCCCATTCAGCACTTTGAATACATCATGCCACTCCCTTCTAACTTGGAGAGTTTCTGCTGAAAAAATCCCCTGGTAGCCTTATGGGGTTCCCTTGTATGTTACTGCCACCTTTTGTCTTGCTGCTTTTAATTTTTTTTCTTTATCAGTATATTTTGCCAGTTAAATTACAATATGTTTTGGTATGTATCAGCTTTTATTAATTTTGTTGGGGGTTCTCTGTGCCTGCCAAATCTGGATATCTGTTTCCTTCCCCAGATTAGGGAAGTTTTCAACTATTATTTCTTCCAAATTTCTAGACCCCTTTCTCTTCTTCTTCTGGGATCCCTATAATATGAATGTTATTATGGTTGATGGAGTCACTGAGTTCCCTAAGTATTCTCATTTTGCATGATTCTTTTTTTCTTTCTTTGGCTCAGCTTGATTACTTTCCATTATTCTGTCTTCTAGATCACTAATTCAGTCCTCTGCTCTTTTTAGTGTACTGTTCATTCCATCAAACATGTTTCTTATTTTGTTTATTGAGCCCTTTATCTCTGTGTTATTCCTTATCTCTATGTTAAGTGTCTACTCATGTCTTCCACTGTTTTCTCAAGTTCAGTGAATATCCTTATTATCTTTGCTTTAAATATTCCATCAGACATGTTACTTAGGTTTATTTCATTTAGATCTTTGGCCTTTTGCTGTTCTTTGATTTGGGACAAATTTCTTTGTCTTATTTTGTTTTTCTGAACCTGTTTTTGTGTGTTAAGAAAGTCTGCTAAATCTCCTGTCCTTGAGGGTAATGGCCTTATGAAAAAGAGATGCTGTAGTGTCCTGCCACATAGCTTTTCCTGTTCCCCAGAATAGCACTTCAGAGTGTCTCCAATGTGTTCTGAGTATGCTCTGCTATTGTGTTCTGGTTGCTTTATTTTTTGGACCAGTCATCTTTAGAGGCCCTCTTTTGACCTGTTGTGGGCAGCATTTGGTCCCTAGCCTGAATGTGGTGCATTTTAGCTAAGTGTGCTCTGGTCTGCTTTTGAAATGAAACCTGTTTCTCATGCTGCCAGAACTAAGCCTCCACAAAATGTTCTGTTTGGAGATGCAGCATGAGCAGGGTTTTGGGCCCACGACATTGGAACTGAGGCAAGCATGACTGAGAAGGACAGTTCCACTGGAGCATGGGGGATAGGGTTTGGTGTAAGCAAGTTAGGTAGCCAGTGTTGACACTTCACTGGTTCCTACAGGTGGCGCTGTACTTCTGCTGAGTGGCAGGGGAGGGAAATGGCACTTGGCAGTTCCTTTGTTCCCAGAGGGGTGTCTCTGTGAGTGTTGCTTCTCTGGGACATGCTTTAAAATGAGAAAACAACAACAATAACAACAAAAACTTCCCCATTTTGTGCTCCAGGCTCTCTTTAGTTCATAGTTTCCACACTGTGTGTCCTTGGGTTGTTTACCTGCCTTCTTTCCAAAAGCAGTGTAGTGTCCTCCAGATTCTATCCCAACCATGCCTGCTGATATTTAAAACTCCAGGTTTTAAGCCTCCCAGGTTACAAGAGCTCAAAAAATTTGGCTCCTTTTGCTTTTTCAAGCTACTTGCTAGCAGGACTCATTTTTCCTGTTCAGTTCTCTCTGTACTAGTCTCTCCCTCACCCTTGTCCATGTCTGTGCCTCCTTCCCTGCTGCAACAGACACAGTTACCCCTTTCTCTTCCAAACCATATCTCTGTTTCCTACCTTGTTGATGGGGTCTCTTCTCTACCTTTTAGTTGTTTAATTTCTTCTGCCAGTATTCAGGCCAATTTTAGGGGTATTTAGGATGATTTGATAGTTGCCTAGTTGTATTCATTGAATGAAGTGAGCCCAGGGTCCTCCTACTCCTCTGCCATCTTCCAGCCACAATAAGCCACTCTTATCAGTTCTGGTAATGATGGCAGCTTTGCTGAAATCCAAGTTCCAGAATGCCAGCCAAGAGTCAACCTTGCACATGGGCCGTTGAAAGAGAACAGTTAGGCTTGCGCGTATGTAAAGTTGTTTCAGCACATTCATTGACCTCTATTTTTATTTGGGTGTCACTTAATGTTAAGTGCATAAATCTTAACTGACCTGTTTCATAACTTCTACATCTGCCTCTCTCATGTCACCATCACTAGATGAGTCTATCTATACTTCCAAGAATAGCCGTTTCTTGTACTTCTATCATTCCAGATGAGTTATAACTGGTTTTTGTCACCATGCTAATGGAATTGTGTAATATGTACTCTTTTGTGTCTGTTTTGCTCTCAAATTCTGAGATTCATCCATGTGGTTGTATATATCAGTAGTTTGGTCTCTTACGGATATATAGTATTCCCTTAGATAAATACAGTACAGTTGATGTACACATCCTACTGTATTTGAGTTTAAAAAAAAATTCAAAACTTACAAAAGCTGATGAACAAATATGTTCAAATTTTTGGGTTTAAATCTTGGTTTCATTTTCTATTCTATATCCAACAGTGGAATTGTAGGGTTATAAGGTATAGCTAAACAGCATATTTTAAGTTCAAATGCATAATTTGGATTTTTTGACTTTTGTATTCTGACAAGCTTTGTCTTTTAATCAAAGTGTTTAATTATACCTAATATAATACTGAACACTGGGCTACCATCTTTCTCTTTTCTCATGGTCCTTCTGCTTATCCTTTTTTATTATTCCTTATCTTCTTTTGACTAACCAATATTTTTTTTTCCTTGTGTATTAGGTTTTTAATTGTACCTTCTCTTGGCACTCCTTGAGTGTGAGCCCTATTTTTTGGTAGGCAGTTCAATTACTACAGAATCATCTTATTAATACTTGTTGCTAAGTAATGTTAAGGGTGGTCTGTTTCAGTTTTTCCTTATTCTTTGAGTATGAGCTTCATTCTGTTGTCCTGATTCCTATTCCTAGGACTTGGCCTTTCTGGGATCTCGACTGAACTGTGTTGTCTGCTATAGAGCTTTCACTCTGGATGAATTTGAACTATAACTTTTCCTATCCTTGAGTGGCCTCTGAAATCTCTGCTCATATATTTGAGTTTCTGTTCTTTGGCTCCCTTCTCCTGTAAACTGCTATTAGATGCCATCTTTTTTGACATCTTTTAACCATGTGAGAGTAATGTTATATATCATTTTCTAAATCTTTGGGAAGTACTTTAAAAAATGCAGTCAGGAATAAATCTGGAGTAAAATGGTTCTCATGTCTTGTGCTTTCTTGCTCTGAAGAATTGCATCCCTGTACTGGTTTCTTCCCAATTCTGTGAATAGTTGTTTTGAATATTTGTCCGTCTTTTCAAATTATTTGTGGGAAAGTGAGTCCTTATACTAATTATATTCAGCATGCTGGTTTTAGGTTTGAACCCTGCATTCAGTGGAGAAAACTTGCTTAATTTATAAAAAGCTCTGGTGTATTCAAAATAGTCACCTCAATCAGATTTTCTTATGACTCCCCTGATTGTGCTTATTTTAACTTCTGATGTCATTGTAAATTGAACATGCTCTTCTTATACATAACAGTTCTTAAAGAATCTAGGAGATACCTATGAAATTCATTAATCCTTTTTCCTGCCTAAGTTGGCTCCATACATTTCAGTTGGTCTTCATGTACTCCATTCATATTCTGTCATCATCTTGGATTCTTCTTTAAATGTGCCTCCAGTTTTTAGTATTTTTTTTAAGATTTTATTTATTTATTTGACAGAGAGGGAGATCACAGGTAGGCAGAGAGGCAGGCAGAGAGAGAGGGGGAATCAGGCTCTCTGCCGAGCAGAGCAGAGAGCCCAATGCAGGGCTCAATCCCAGGACCCTGAGATCATGACCTGAGCCGAAGGCAGAGGCTTACCCCACTGAGCCATCCAAACGCCCTAGTATTCTTTTTAATATTAAAACCAGATGTGGTCTGGGTAGCACAGAAAATTTCAGGACATTTGCTTAGCTATATTTGAAGACCAATTCTATTATGGTAATCTAATGTAACAAAGTCATTATATGGCATCATTTACTCATATTGTGTTTATATTTAACTAGGCAGTTAAGTGATTTTACTTTTATACTACATTGTGAGGACCAAATGCTGTTTTACAAACTTCTGTATGTTTTATCTGGTTTTGTTTTGTTTTTGTTTTTTTCGGGGTTTTTTTTTGACTTATTCCAGCTGCTGATTACATTTTAAAACTTAATTGTTAACTGACATATTTATTATCTCCTGCCAAGATTTTCTAGCAGTGTTCTAAAAACATCAGTAAACTGGTGTATAACATGTTTAAAAAAGAATCAGTGGGAACCCATCAGACATACTATTACTTACTGTTATTAATTAAAACAATAGCATAAGAACTTATTCAGCTCCCACTCTGTCAAGCATTGTTTGCACATATATTCTTCATTCAAGTATTATAGAATGACTTCTGTATGTGCTTTTGTAGCAACTCAGTAAAATGTATTGAATTTTATGTGACTTATCTGGAAGGTACAGCTTGTCAGCTAATAATGTGGGATCCAGAATTTGAATCCACTCTGCATTCTCTGAAGCTCATGTACATGTCATTACTTTAAACTGCTTGTCACTAATCAAAGATCTTTGATTGTGATTCTTATTGCCTAGTCGAGTAGGTTTCCAACCTTCTATTGGCAATCAAAATTCCATGAAATATTTTGAAAATTACTGATCTGTGTAATATTTCTCCAGATTACTAAATCATTCTTAATGTGTTTTCCATGGAACACTAGCCACTTATATGGTTCATTAAAAATGAATACTGTGTTTAAAAAAATGATAAATGAGCAGGCAGTCAACTAATCCTGCACCTTCCCTCATGGGTTCTGAAACAACATAGAATTAGACACAGGTGTGAAATAGGGACTAAAATATCTGCTTGGTAATTAGTAAAACTAAACTGGAGAACAGAGTTTGGACCCAAAATCAAAATTATGCCTCCTACACTTGACACAATTTCAGGCTGCTTCCCTTATAGAACAGAACATAGTATGGGAAGCTTACCAAGTATATGACTGGAGTGGACATTACAATTTATTTGGTCCATCTCCTCTGTGAGAGCGTGAATGTCAACAAAGGACTTAGCTCTTCTTGCTTAGTACTTATTTTTGTATCACCAATTAAAAAATTGCCTCTCATCAGTGAATAAGCAAGTAAGAGATAAGTGTTCGGCAAGTATTACTCTTTTCTCTTAGAGAAAAAAGTCTTAACCTCCCCCTAGAAAATGTGGGAATTAACATAAAAAGCACTCTTCTCTAAAGCGCCATCAATTTTTTAAAATCAAATTTTGAAAAAGAATTTAGCTTGTTTTCAAATTGTAAAACTACATTCTAACAAAAGGGCTGAAATAATATGCAGGTAGACTGACTTCTGGCAGTTATAGATTTTATGCAGTACCTATCCCTATTACATGTATAAGAGATACTTGAGAAATGGAAGATTTTCCACTGTGGGTCTTGCATGTACTTGGTACCCACTACTCTTGCTATTCTCTTACACATGACCATACATCCTATCTCTTCCTTCCAATTCCTTTTTAATAGAATACCCAACCAGCAGTTGCTAATACTTGAGTAATTCTTTTCTTAGAACCATTTATGACAAGTTATCCCCCCTCAAAGTAAACTTAATATCATCTGAACTCTCTCACTAATGCTCCCTAAAACCTTTGTCTCTTTTTCTCAAGTTAGAATGCTAATACTGTGGCGGTAATCATGTTGCATTATAAATGCTTCAACTCATCACATTGTGTACCCTAAACTTTGAAAATGTTATATCAATATCTCAATGAAAAACATAAAATAACAAATGCCATTATAGGATTTATTTTTTAAAAAAAATGCCATTGAGGATGATACCAACTTCAGAATGGTATCTCTGGAAAGGGAGAAAGAGAAAAAGAAGGAATAGCAGATAAGTTAATTGTCTTAGTAACACTGTTTAAAAAAATATCAATCACTATAGGAAACCATATTACTTCTTGTGAAACCTACAAGGTAAGTAGATGAGAAAATGTATCATCCTTCAAATTCTTGAAGTTATTTCAATAATAAAAACAATTGAGGTATTAAAAAACCCAAATACAATTTTCCCAATTAAAAAAAAATGCTACTTCAGGGAATGGGTGTGATGACCATTTTGAAATGCATTTTGAGAAGTGTTTAAAACATATGTTAAGAAGTTTGTAAGAGTGCTACATGTTCAATGTGTTGAAGTGTTATTTCAGTAAATGCACAGAAGGGTCACTCTGTAATGCATAGAGAGAAGTGTTTGGAAAAAATCATGATGGAAGTTTCAAAAGAGGAGACTTTATAACTGGGTACCACAGAAATACACTGACATGAAAACAGGCACGTAAAATAATGGAAGGATTGAGAACCTAGAAATAAACCTATTCATATAAGGTCAGCTAATATTCAGCAAGGGAACGAAGAATAGTCAATGGGGAAAGGACAGCCAAGAATACCCAGTGAGGAAATAAAGGGCATTGGGAAAACTGGGATTTATGTTAAATGAAATTGAAACCCTATCTTAAAACATTCACAAATTAACTCAAAATGGATTAAATGATTAAATGTCAGACCTGAAACTATAAAAATCCTAGATGAAAACATAGGCAAAAATCTCCTTAACATTTGACAATGATTTTTTTTATATAGAATACTAAAAGCATAGGCAACAAAAGCAGAAATCAGCATGTCGGACTATATCAAACTAAAGTGTTTTGCACAGCAAAGGAAACAGTCAGCAAAACTAAGAGGAAATGTATGGAATGGGAGAAAATACTTGTAAACCAGGTATCTTATAAGGGGTTAATATCTAAAATATATAAGGAACACTTACGAATCAATAGCAAAAAACTGAATCCAAAATATTGGCAAAAGAATGGAATAGACATTTTTTCCAAAGCTATCCAAACAGCAGACTGGTTCAGGAGAAGTTGCTTAGCATCACTAATCCTTAGGGAAATGGATATCAAAACCACAATGAAATATTACTGAAGAAAGGGAAAGCTGTGCACTCTTGGTTGGAATGGAAGTTTGTTCGGCTACTATAAAAAAATAGTAGTGATGGTCCTCAAAAATTAACTGCAGTGTGATCCAGCAAACCTATTTGTGGGTATTTATCTGAAATAAATAAAAATACTATCAGACCACAGCACCTTTGTGTTCATTGTTGAATTATTCACAATAGCTAAGACGTGAAATGATGTGTCCTCTGATGAAGAAAATGAAATGATCTATCTATGTATCTATCTATGCTCACTCACATATAATGGAATATTAGTCATCAAGGAAATCCTTTCATTTGTGACAACATGAATGGATCTTAAGGGCATTCAACTAACTGAGAGGAGTCAGACGAAGAAATAGTATAAGATCTCATTTTAGTGTGGAATCTTAAAAATGCTAAACTCATACAAATAGGAGGATGGTGGTTGCCAGAGACTAGGGAATGGGGAAATGGGGTGATGTTTAGGAAAACTTTGCTATAATCACTCACACCTGTTTTATAGAAACAAGCTTTAATTCCACCAAAATATGAATTGTTTTCCCTTACATGAATTAACCAACAATAAAACTCAAATTATGCCTAGCTTTTGAAGCAAAGTGTTTAATATAGGTACCTGCAAATTTTTTTTTATAATATGTAGAAAATTCTGTATTTTGATAACATTTTGATTCACTTGACATCAGAATGTTGCCATTACTATGTGTCGGACATTATTTTTACTTTAAAGTAGTCATAACAACCACATGAGGAAAATACTATTTTATATACCTATGAGAAAACATATATCCATTTTACATATGAGGAATCTGAGGTGAGGGACACAGAGTGTTGGGTCTGTAATCAAAGGAACGAGACTGATACAAAGCGAAGGTCAAGAAAGCTTTATTTTCGCGCCAAGCATCAAGAATCAAACCGTCTCTTGCAAAAAGGCAACCTCTGTCTGCCTTACAGACTAGCTTTTAAGGGCAAAGGCCATGTGGTTGGGCCTGGCCATGCACAGGTGGCCAATGAGATTGTAACACACAGAGAAAGCTGCACAGTCATGCTAGGTCACATATAAGTGACCAATTGAATTATAATTTACCCTATAGTAGATACTTGAATTAGCCTATCACCTTGGTCAGAATTAGCGCCCAAAAGGCACCCAAAGGGCATGGCCCATACTCCTTGGTAGCTAGGGAGACAGTATGCACCCCCACTGATTGGATACCTCCACCTGGCCTGACCCACCCTTGTATTTGGGCTTTGTTACCTGGGACTGGTTTCCGGGACTTGTTTTTAAGTAAGTCCCCTGGGGGCAGGGGGGACAGGGACAGTTTACGTTTTACTGCATAAACAAAATCACTGTTTAACAGGATAGAATCGCTCCAGCTAAATAGGCCCTTATAAGGTCAAGTGTCTTCTCCCAACTAGTAACTAGTAGAATCAAAATCTGAGCATAGGATTTCTGGCTCCAGAATCCAGGCTTTCTACTACCATGCTGGGCATCCTACTAGAATTTTAAAACAAGGTACTTTATGTTTATTTTTGTGGGCTTTAGTGTTATAAGAAAACTTCAAATTATAGGGTTTCTTTTACAAATAAGATTCCAAATTTATTACATTATCAGTAAAGAGAAATAACCATGTAAATAAACCAGCTGTTTATCTTCTGGCTATTAAAACTTGCAAACTATAGCAAGTTTGTATTTGAAACAAAGTGAAAGGTTGTTCCTGTTTGTATTAGAGGTGAACACTTAAAAATTCAATTTAAGCAGAAAATATTTATAGGATAATAAGGCAGCTTTAAATTCTAAAAGGGAGAAAAATCCAACAACTTATCAATGAACAAACCAAATTAAAATAATAAAACCATATTTGAAGGAAGAATGAGAGCTAGTCTCCATGTGAAAGTATTATGATATGCTAATTATGCCCTGACGTATGTGCACTCTGCTAACTTACCTTACAAACCAGGATCCACAAGATGAGTACCAAATAAAACTGATTGAGTATAGGAGTCATAACACTGTCTAATTTTCTTCTATAAATGCAAATCAAACCACAAGATGAATGTGACATACCTTAATTTAAATAACAACACTTGACAGTGTACAATACCAAGTACTCTAATGCAGTTTTGGAAAAGTAAAATATTTATCATTTAAAATTGTCAGTTATTATTTTTTCAGACCAAGCTCACAGTAGAGCACATCGTGCATCATCCTGCATTAATGGAAAAGCTGTATTACCAAACAGTAAAAAAAAAAAAAATAAAGTAAAATAAAAAAAATCATTTTTATAAAATCTTATTGTGTTTTTCTTTTTTCTTTTTTTTTTTTTGGACCTGAGTGTTTTTGGTCAGTGGTTGGGGGGGGGGGGGAAATTCCTAAATTACTTGCTCCTGATTCTTTTGGAACTTGTTTAGAAGAAATAAAAATTAGGTAAATCTTAAGGAAAATTTCTTTTTCTTTTTTCTTTTTTTTTAATTTAATTTTTTTTTCACTGTTCCAAGATTCATTGTTTATGCCCCACACCCATGCAATATGTGCCCTCCTTAATACCCACTACCAGGCTTACTCAACCCCCAAACCCTCTCTCTTTCCTCTCCTTTTGTAACTGCTTTCTCAAGTAATCCAGGCATCTGTGTATTTGGAAACTACTTTTCTAACTAATTCACGCAGGTTTGAGAAGTAATTGCAGCTTATTGCCTATTTCTTAAGAGAGTATTGGGGCTTTCACATGAAAGTTGACATGCAAAAACAAAGGTAGGGCTAATAAAACTTGAATGTAAACAAAAATCAACTGGGAAATGTTTATAAGATGTAGAGTCTAGAACACCTTCACCAGATAATCTGAAGCAATAGGTCTGAGATATAGTTTAAGGAAATAGGTTTCCGAGTATACCTGGCCCAATTAATTAGACTCTGAGGAGACTTGTGAGATGGACATTTCTGGCACTATAGGGAGTGGGTACAGATACTTGGGGCAGTTTTTGCTCAAGCATATTCGTTATCCCACTGATGTATGAGAACCTTTTAATATTGCTATTAAGATAAGTTTAACCTTTTATTACATTTTATGTATTAGAACAGTATACAGTTGGTTGTGTCTTTGTATGATATAGCATTAGATTTCAATTGTTACATGCAAAACAGATGGTAGAATGAGATACTCTGTTGTTTTGAGCTTGAGTATTTTA
The DNA here is from genome assembly GCF_022355385.1 of Mustela nigripes. NCBI lineage: Eukaryota > Metazoa > Chordata > Mammalia > Carnivora > Mustelidae > Mustela > Mustela nigripes. Next base: position 47,951,571 of record NC_081566.1, read on the forward strand.
TAGTACCTTTTATCCAGCTAAAACTCATATTCTCTAAATTATTTGTCCAGTGGAACCATTGGAATTTATTTTATGAAAAATGCCTGCAATTAAGCCAGAGCAAATATTACTAAATACAAGTAGATTTTAAAATAATTTTAACACAGGATTTGTCCACGTTAGTTCATTTTCTCAAATGATAGTTTCTCCATACCAGTTGAAGTGCACCTTTTCAAGGTTTTTCCTTAATGGGAGCATTGACCTTTTTTAGTCTCCCAATCTTCATATTGTTGCACCACTTTAAGGTGAATTTGAAAGCCCCTACTTTGCACATAAATAAAAATGCAAATTTGAGAGCTTCCCTTGGAGGTGAGTGAAAAATAAGACAATCTGCTCTACATCTCAAGTGGAGCACTATCTCTGCCCTATTGAGAAAACTTCCTGTCTCATATTTTACTTTAACAAAGACTCTATTTTTTAAAAACATGCACCACATACTTTACATAGATCTTTATACCATATAATACATATACAAAAGTGAACTTACAAAGTACTCTAAAGAATATAGACTTAGCCTAGTTTTATTACCCAACAAAACCCATATGAGGATTTGGTTCTCTTGAATAAATATAGAAGATAAGCTATGGCTCTGCCTAATTGGATACTTCAATTATTTAAAGTCTCCCCTTAAATTATATTTTAGATGATACTTAGAATATTCAAAAATTAACTTTTACATATACTAGTCTGTTATATAATTGGAACAATTGCAGTTTCCCTAAGACTGACATTCTTTGCACTGTCTGAGGGCAAAGGCTTTTTCTCTCTAGAACCTATCACACAGTTTAGTAAAAAAAAATTTTTTGAAGTTAAAATGAGTTGAACTTATGAAATAAACTTGTTACATTTATCACAAAGTTGATCAGGGCTTTTCTTAGGAAGACTGCTACTGTGTATATTAATAAATTTTGATATTATAACATTCCCTGAAAAAAATAATATAAATTAGACTTTATTTTTTAACTTAAGCAGATTATTAGCATAGATTTTGGAAGAAGGGAAATTGAAGCATTTTCTACAGCTTTATGAGGTCATGTTTCCATTTTATGTCTAAATCTACCTTAAGCTGTCTGAATGGCTCAGTTGCTTAAGCATCTGCTTTCTGCTCAGGTCATGATTACAGGGTCCTGGGTTGAGTCCCACATCAGGCTCTCTGATCAGGAGGGAGTCGGCTTCTCATCTCCCCCTGCCCCTCTTCACTAGTTGTGAGCTATGGGTGCATACATGCTCACACGCAGTCTCTTTCTCTCTCTTGCATGCGCTCACTCTCTCATGCTCTCTTTCAAATAAAATTTTTTAAAAATTCTACCTTAAAATTTAATATTCATACCTCAGATAACAGTTTAATTGGAATCTACCAATATTTTAAATTAGTTTACAAGTTAGTTTAGATGAACAAAAACTATTTTATAATGCTCACCAATTTTGTTATTTTTGTTATTTAATTAAGAAATATGAATACTAAATTATACTTTATATTTAAGTGAAATAGCAGATTGAATATGAATGGAAAATGGGTGGGATACTTAAAGTTTAGTTGAACTCCCTCTCAAGCATCTACTTCAACATTATTTTGCATGTCCTCTAAAACCTTGAGTACAAAGAACAGATTTTCCCAGACAGAGGATAGTTTTTGGTCAAGTATATATAACTCAGATAATTACTAATAAATATGAAAATACTGACTTTAATTACTTCTCAAATTTTGAGAGAAATATGGATTTTGGAAATGTAATATAGAATTCACCAAAGACAAGTGTTTGCATTTGATGTTTCCTGAAAGAAACTTTCATACAGATGAAAGAGAATGCAAAATAAAACTTCAAATGCTATTTATAAGTGACGGTACATAGTAAATCCAGGGACTGAATAAAATAGCCTTATGCACATAGCAGATGCAATGTCTGCCCTGGAAGGAAATATGAAGTCCTTATAGGAAGGCTAAAAACACACACAGGTAAATCTTCTTTATACATATTTATCCCACCAAGTTGATCTAGAATATTATGTAAAGTTTCTTGTCAAATTACTCATGAAATATGAATATTTCTGCATTTGGGGCAGAAATTCAATCTTAAAAGACATCAAGAAAATAATTTTATTAGAGACAGGCTAGGATGCGGGAAGATAAGGTGTTAGAATAATAACTATTTAATAATTCATGATTAAACATCTTATCAGAGTACTGTTTATGATTTCTATTAGGTACCTTAGATTTTAATTTGAAAAATAATTAAAAAATTAAAATTCAAATAGTTATCCTGGGCCATGATCCTAACCTAATTATCTGCTGGCCCAAATTCACACTAAAGTCAGAGGAATGGAAATTAAATTTTTATTTTCCTTGAGGTTAAAGTTTTTAACATGAAAAGAAATGCCAAAATGGAAAATGTATCTAAAAACGATTTAACTTCAAATGTATTTAATAAAGTATGCAGAAAGTGGAAAACATGTTGTTGAACAACTAGAAACAAATGAGTTTCAAATAAACTGTATTCCAAGACAAATTAGTTGTCTTATTAAAAAATTACTGAAAAGTTCTGGAAGCATTGTGATAAAACTATTTTGTAAGAGATTTATAAACTTCTGCTAAAAAGGAAGAAAACAGTCCAATTAGAGATGGGTCATAACTCATATGGTACTTTGGGCTAGTCACTAGTCTAAGTGTTATATTTAAAAGCTAAAACTAAAGTATGAGAAGCCATATTTATTGCCATTCCCCTTATATAGATAATGCAATGGAGGCAGAGACAAGATTTTTTGCCCTAGGCATCAGAACTTCTAAATTGTTGAGCTATGGCATAAACCCAGGTCATCTGGCTCCTGAAGTACATGCTGTTGCCATTAAATGCTGCTTCTAATGACCAGAAAGAAACTGGACAATATTACCAGCATAGCAACAGTTAAAACTGTAAATTGGAGGATAAGTAAACTAAGATACTTTTGTCTAGTTCTATGTGGCAAATGGTTCATAGACTGTTTCAGGCTACTGCCCACTGTTACTCTTGAACTAGGTCATATGAGTTTCTAGCTTAAAGTTGCATCTGTAGGTGTTGCATAACTTAATTTTAATTATAATTTTGATTCAGTCTGCTTCAGACAAGTCAAGCAAAAGCTGTGGGAAGAAGAGAAGAAAAATGCCATTTTAAATGCATACTATATGCCAAAATGATTTTTGAAGACACTGACTTTTAGTATCTTTGAGGTTAAAATTTGACTAGGATTGTGGATCTTCTGCTTAAAAATGAACTAGGAGACCCATCTTTATTGGTGAAAAGTATAGCCATGAATAGAAATAGAAGCTGGAGGCAAGAGGGAGAAAGAAACTAGTGGCTACTATGATAGGAATTCATTCAGTAGATGTTTACCAAGGACCCCCTACATGCCAGGTCCTTGACTTTATGGCACTCGTGGTAAACATAGGATAATAGTGAAGTTATAGGCTGTATCACTTAAAGGCTTTCCTATTTTTAGATTCAGACTATAAATGATAGCCATAAATAGTTCTCTTAGAGCATTAAAATAGGGTGATTCGACCTTAGTAAAACTAGTTACTTGGCAACTTCAGTGAATTGAGATTTAATTTTTGAGAAAGCCATTCAAATAACTTCATCTTTTGGCATTGTATATTTCACCTGTCAGAAATGGAAAACACATTTTGAGCAAAGATTATACATATACTACTCATACATAAAACTCACACATCTATACACCCAACTACAGAAGATGTTAGGCTTAAGTTATGTTTTTCTTTGAAAAATACTTATTCTATTTCTTTCCTGCTATTTAAAAAATAGTATTGTCTTGAGAATCAAAGATTCCTGTACTCCTTCCTTTGGATAAAAGCCAAACTTATGCTATTGTTTATAAGCAGAGAACAGTAAATAATTTTTAAAATAAAATACTTTAAAAGAAATGAAGTCATTATCAACCTGCTGAATAAGGAAGCAATTCATATTCTCCTGGACCACAGAGGTCTTTAGAAACAATGAATAACAAGTCTAATTGCCACTGAAGTCATTAGAAAACACATTAAAATGTTTACTCAGGCTTACTTAATGAAATACGGTAACAGGTAGATTTATGTGTAATGAGGGATTCCAGTTTATATATAATATGACTCTCAATTCCAAATCTCTTTTATGTCTTCTCTGTGCTTTAAAGGTGAGTCCGATACTTTTATATTTCTAAATTCTACATGCTTAATCAGTTTTTTTTTTCAACAACACTGCATGTTTATGGAAGATACATAGAGTGGCCACTGTATGCAAATTCCTATTTGTAAGTAGTGGCTGAGAAAAAATGTTTTCCGGCCTGATGAGCTAAGTAAAACAATAGTAATAGAATTACTATTTGATAATTGCTAATATTCATGAAATATTTATCAAAATTGTGCTAAATGGTTTACATGAACTAACTTGCTTAATCTCTTAATTAAGTTGGCATTTTTATCATCACCCTTATGTTACAACTGAGGAAGGTCAGGCTAAGAAGGCTTAAAGAATTTGGAAAGTTCACAAAGTTACCATTTTACAAGGCCTGAATCTAGTTCTCTAACTTCATTCAACACCCATATTCTCATTCTCTTGTCTCTTGTCATGCAGCTTTAAAAATTTTTTTTTTTAATATTTATTTGAGAGAGAGAGAAAGAATCTCAAACAGACTCCCTGCAGAGTGGGGAACCCTATGCAGGGCTTGATCACACAACCCTAAGATCATGACCTGAGTCATAATTAACTCTGGCACTTAACCAGCTGAGCACCCGGGCACCCCATATCATGCACAACTTTCCTCCAAGGCCTCTTTCACAGAGATGGCTTCCATGACCACTTGATATGAAGGTAAGTGTTCTGACTCAATCTAAATATAACCTTGTGTATTTTGATAGCACTAACCATTACCTATAATTACCTTGCTCACTCATTTAATTACTGTTCATCTTTTGTTCTCTGTAGCAGACCAGGCCTTAGCTAGCATGTTTAGTGCTGTACTTGTGTTGCTAGGATACTAGTTGGGCTATAGAATAAATGCTCTGTAAGTAGTTCTTAAGCAAACAAATGAACCATTTGGTATCTCTTCACCCCAGATAATCTTTATTAGCTTCATATCCCATGTAACCAGCTCCCCATATACATTTACACTTAATAATTTCAGATATCTTCAATGTAATACATCTATAAGTGAACTCATTTCTGTCATCCCAGTAAATAAAACTATTATCCTATGAAGTTTGAAACTTGGGAGTATTTTTCTTTTTTTTTTTTTAAATCCCAACATACCGTTAAAGTAATCACATAGATTCAGTCTTCTAAATATCACCTGGCTCCTTCCACAGCTCTCTATTCTTTGCAGGTATCTATAGCTATTTTGCTTAAATTTCATTAGCAGTTTTTTATGTCCTTACTTTCTAGTATAGCCTTCTTGCAGTCTATTTTCCAGACTACAAATTGAGAGAGATTTAACTCAATGAGCATTGAATTCCTGAGTTTATAATGGCTTGAGTCTGCACTGTTTATAGAATTAAATCCAAATGATTTTTTAACATGGGTAATGAAATGTTCAGTATCTAAATTCTGTTTCTTTGTTCACTCTTCTCATCTTTTAGCTTTATCTTACACTAGATAACCCAAGGAGTAGTGGCAAGGAGATTTTTGATTCAGATTTTCTAGGTTCTGTATGAAGACTCATTTACTACTTAGCTGTGTGACATGGACAAACTACTTAATCTTCTTGTGTGTCAGATCTTTTTTTTTTTAATAAATATTTTATTTATTTATTTGATAGAGTGAGAGAGCACGAGAGGAGAGAAGGTCAGAGGGAGAAGCAGACTCCCCATGGAGCCAGGAGCCCAATGCGGGACTTGATCCCAGGACTCTGGGATCATGACCTGAGCTGAAGGCAGACGCTTAACCAACTGAGCCACCCAGGTGCCCCATTGTGTCTCAGATCTTGACAGTAAAATGGGGAAAGGATGGTGATGGTAATGATTGTACCTATGCAATCATTAGGGAGATATATTAAATGATTAAATCATGTAAAGCATAGAAACAAGGGGTTTATATTATAAGCAGCTTTTTTGTGTCATTTACTTTCCCTTTTTTTCTGTCCTTTTACTTCTGTGAACTATCATGTCTTCTTACGTTCATGTAGTATTGCAATGTTAACCTTAAAGTGCTAGAACTTTATCTAGGTCCCATTTTGTCAGACTATGTCCTATTTCTTCTACATTTAGAATAGACATGCCACTACTGGTAAGTCTTTGCTTATCTCTCAGAAGATTGGATGTTTCTAACTTGGGGTCTCTTATAACTCATCTGTAAACTACTCTATCTGTAAGCACCTGTCAGTGTTTTTCCATTGTTTCTTTTATGCATTCCAAAATATGATCTTCTTGAACTTGGAGTCTATGCATTGCCCATGGGTATGTATAGTTCTAACACAATTCATTATACCAAGAATATATTCAGTCAAATGTCTGTTAAACCAATCTGAAAGAGTTCGCATAAAAGTACAATTTCTACAAGGGAAGATATTACACAGATGCAAGATATTTTGATATTATCTCATTCTCATTGAATATCCACAAAGATTTACTAGGAGTTGAAGTGGTCATCAGATGATGTCACCTGTTATTCCCCAGACTTTCTGTCAGGCTTCACTTCCAACAAAGTGATAATAGTACCAGTTTTCTCCAGGCAGATAAAAAAGTTGGTGATGCATGATTTGATTTTTCCCTAGAACATGTGCCACTCTGACACTTTTAGGAAGTCCCAATGATGTAGTATTATCTGAGGTTAAAATATTTGTAAAAAAAAGTTCTTTCTGAAACTTGGTAAGATCAAAGGAAATTGTATTGAGCTGTGCAACTGCTTCTGCAATTTGTGACTTTCACTCATTCTTTTAAAAAGTAGGTTGAGAAATTAATACATTCTTACTTTGTAATGTCTGTTTCTATGTGAGAGAGTGGGGACCCTCTCTTTCCAGTTTATAGTGTATCTGAAATGATGCAGGAAATTAACCATTATTATATATCATGGAACAGCTCAACAAAATAATGTACTATGCCATGTGAAATGACAGATCAACAAAATTAATGTTAATTGAGTGAAAATCTAGTGACCTCATTATGAGATCAATGAGTATATTACTATTCTCAAGGTAAAAACTTTTGTTTGTGTATAATATGGCCTAAGTACTTTTTATTCATGATTGAATTTAGACTTGATAAAATCTTATTGATATAGACATTACCAGTCTATTAATCTATAAAACGGATATAAAAGTGATCTTTTCTTGAGGTTATTCTCTTCTGCCTCTCTCTTAAAAAAATACCAGTCATTGGAAACCAACTAAGCCCTCCATTTCAATAAATTTAATATTAATCTTGACCTTTTGTCTCTAATTTTTTAGTACAGTTTTCCATCAATTCAAACATCAAATATGTACAGTCAACCACAAAATTCATTGACTAAAGCTAAGTATAATATTAAATATAAGACTAGGGCTGGGGAAAAACATGATGTATATCAGGGCCTCGTGTTCATCTTCCCACCTAAGTTATAAATTATTAAACATAACACATAATGACAAACTGTAATATGCAAGGAAAATGAAGCTACTTATTAAACATAATGGTGGTGGGATTAATACTGATTAAAATTAGAAAAGCTATCCTAATTTCTTTTTTTTTTAATTTTTTATTTTTTATAAACATATATTTTTATCCTCTATTTGAGATATTGACTCCTCCTTGAATCCTCATCAATTCATACCCCTTAGATTTTGATGTTATGGCATATATTTATTTTTTCAAGCACCTTCTACTAAAGATTGAGATGAACATTTTTGGGACAATTCATATCCAAAGTGTCTTAATTTAACAGTTTGTGTATTCAGGTACCTTCAATGATCTTGTCTTTCACAGATAAAAATACAATAATCATTGCAGGATTTTTAAATTCTTCTCTCTAGCCAAAGCATAAGAGCAGTCTATTGCAACTAGAGAATTCAAAGGCCTGAGGACAAGATAAAGGAAGACTCTTGCTATGTTTTTCATTTTATTTTACTTCTTAGAAGACCTTTCATTCCAACTGTAAAAGTAACACCAATGTCTACATAGAATTACATTAAAAAGCAGAAAATATAAACTTTTTCTTTGAAAGGTATGCTTTTCATTCAATGGCTGTTGATTCATTTACTTCCTGGAATGTTTTGAATATTCTGAAAGTCTAGTCTAGCTTTTAGCAATAGAATTAATTTAAAATTAGAAGACCTCTTGAACTCATAAACCATTCTCATTAATGACTGTTAAATAACAGCTAGATTAACAGGCAAATACTTAATTACTGTCTCTATCTTTTTTTTTTAATCAGGCAAGCAATTCTAATCCAAACTGACAAGTCATTTATTTAGGAAGGTACTTACTTTAAATAGTTACTGACAGTTCCAAAGATTTTCTTTTAAGCTCCCTAAAATGTCCATTAGAGATCAAAAACAAACAATAAAGTTGAATAATTGAAAAAAAAATCTGGTTTCCAATATTTTCTACTTAAAATTTTAAAAGTTCCTTTGTTAAATTATAGAAAGTTGAGGAAATGAGAAGTCATGAGTTAATGGAAAATGCCATGAGTTATGGCAGAAGGATCTAAGGAAAACCAAGTTCCCAACAGACCTCCAAATGAGTTACTTTAGCAACTAACCCTTGCTCAATGTAGCACTTATCCCTTTCTGTGAAAGCTGGACTGTTGATTTGTTATGTGGGTTCCATCTCTCAAGGCAGGATTCATAATATCCAATCTCAGAGCTTGTTGCAAAAAGCAAGAATGCCCATAGATTTTAATGTTACAAAGGGGTCATTTGAACATGATAGTTTTTTTGGCCAGTGATTTTTTTAATCCCTATTAATAAACCTCATTGGTTGTGCAATTATAATTGCCTGGTTATAGTCATTTTATTGATAGAGGTAGCAGGACTAGGCTGACTGTAAGAAGTGTTTTAAAGTTTCTATAAAAGTTTTTACAGACCAATGATAATATCCATGTTTTGAGTATTTAATATGTTTTAGTCATGGTGTTAAGAATGCTATATATATAGCATCTGGAAACATTATATGTGTATATATACATATATATATATATATATACACACACACACACAATATAAATATATATACCATATATATATATAGTATTAACACTATATATGTATAGTATTAAACAGCATTACCAAGTAGTCAATGTTCATAAAATAAACTAACTAAAAAGTATAGTAGACATTGGCCATTCTTATGGTTGCCTAATATTTCTTGAACAATATGATTCTAGGTTTTTAGTAAATCCTTAACTTTGAGTTTTGACTCCCAAGGTAGAGGTCAGAATTCATTAGTTGAGCCTGTCTTGCCACTATCTAAGCAGGTATACCCTCATGAGACTTCATTTAGAGGGGGCTATTTGAAAAAGATGGTGAGAGGTACCTGTGTAGCTCAGTCAGTTGAGTGTCCCACTCTTAATTTTGGCTCAGATCTTGATCTCAGGATTGTGAAATTCAGCCTTATATCAGGCTCTGCACCAGGCATGGAGCCTGCTTAGGATTCTCCCTCTCCCTTTTCCTCTACCCACCTCCCACCCCTCTTGAATACATACACACCCCCTTAAAAAAAAAAAAAAAGACAATGATCAAGAAATCTTTGGGAGTATAGATGTGGGAGACTCTTAAAGAGTAGCAGGAGTGGGGGTGCCTGGGTGGCTCAGTGGGTTAAAGCCTCTGCTTTCGGCTCAGGTCATGATCCCAGAGTCCTGGGATTGAGCCCCATGGCAGGCTCTCTGCTGAGCAGAGAGCCTGCTTCCTCTTCCCTCTCTCTCTCTGCCTGCCTCTCTGCCTACTTGTAATTTATGTCTGTCAAATAAATAAATTCAATCTTTAAAAAAACAAAAAAAGAGTAGCAGGAGTTGAGACCCTGGATGCCTTCCCTGAAGATTTTGTGTTTCCAATCTTCAGTATTCTGGTTGTTGTTCAGAGTAGGTTATTTTGTTTGCAACTAAGAATCCTGACTGATTTAATGCTGCAAAATCTGTGCAACTTAAATATGATTTATTTTTTTCTCCAAGATTTCAACCTAGGTTTTTCAGATGCCTTAATAATCAGCTCATAGAAATCAGCTTTCCAGTGTCTTCAGTAATCTGATATGTTCAGCAACACTGCTTTGGGAAATTACTAAATTATGCTGGGAAAATTTCTGTGGTAGTTAGTACAGCTTATTAGATTCATGACTTTTCTTCACAAACTACTTTTATTGCTCTCAGATTAATCTTCCATATGAAATGCCTACAATGCTTATAGTGTTTATATGTAAAGACACATTTTAAACAATTCTTTGCCTCTTTTTATTTCCTATGACATAAATATGGCTCCTGTTGCGTAAGGGTATTTCTAGTCACAAAAATGTATCTTCAAAAGCCATGTGTTAAAATTCCATTTAGATATGACACAATGAAAATTCTGTAAGGATTTCATTTGTCAGAAACCTTAAGGTCATGGGAAAGTCCTTTGGCATTTCTATAAGGACTTCTATGTTTTCTTAAAAGCTTTTTTGAAATTAGAAATAAATCTAGAGTACCTGCATTCAAAATGATTTAAAAAGGAATAAGTTTTGAAAAATAATTGTTAAAAATTCATTACCCATGTATATTTCAACCATATTATATATTTAATCATTTTTTATCAATCTAGTTTTGTTTTGAACTTTGTGTTTATATGAAAAAAAATATGCATCTCAACCAACTCACAAATGTACTTGTATAGCAGACAGTAAGTATCTCATTTTTCAGGAACTATCTTATTTTTAGTTTGTTTGTTAAATAAATCTATAGATCTTCTCCTGAATACCTGACTGTTTTTCAATGTGTAGCTTAATAAATACCAGGCACATACACCGACCAGGTAGATTTTTGTGTTTAAAAATAATTTGAACTTTAGAGTGGTTTTTAATTGAAAAAAATATATATATATATTTTCTAAATAGTAAATTGAATAAGCACATAATGTATTTTTTGTTTTTATTTTTTTTAAGATTTTATTATTTATTTGAGATAGGGAGAGAGGGAACACACAAATAGGGGAAAGAGCAGAGGGAGAGGAAGAAGCAAGACTCCCCACTGAGCCAGGAGCCTAATGCAGGGCTCAATCCCAGGACCCTGGATTCATGACTTGAGCAGAAGGCAGATGCTTAACTGACTGAGCTCCTGTAATGTATTTTTTAAATAAGCTTTTAACTTTAGAAGTTTTAGATATACAGAAAAAGTTCAGGATAGTGCAGAATTTCAGCTGCCCCATACCAAGTTTCCCTTTTAATATCTTATGTTATATGATGCATTTGTCAAAATTGAAATTAATATTTAAAATTGGTATATTATTAAATGTATATTTAGACTTGCTTAATTTTTATGTAATATGATTTTTTCTGTTCTAGGATCTCATGAATGTTATCAAAGTAACATTTAAAAGCATTAAGTTTCTCATTAACTCTGTTTCTAGCTGTAGTATAGGTTTTAGGTTTTTATGTATCTTCAACATGTTGTGGTGGTTCTTGCACAGTTGTAGTTTGCTCAGTTTTTATCATGAATTGGTGTTGGATGCTGTCAAGTACTTTTTCTGTACCTATTAATGACCATATAACATACCTTTTTTAGTTTTTTTTTAATTTTTAAAAAAAATTTTAATAAACATATAATGTATTATTAGCCCCAGGGGTACAGATCTGTGAATCGCCAGGTATACACACTTCATAGCACTCACCATAGCACATACCCTCCCCAATGTCCATAATCCCACCACCCTCTCCCTACCCCCCTCTCTCCAGCCACCCTCACTTTGCTTCGTGAGATTAAGAGTTTCTTATGGTTTGTTTCCCTCCCAATCCCATCTTGTTTCATTTATTCTTTTCCTGTCCCCCAATCCCCCACATTGTGTCTCCACTTCCTCATATCAGGGAGATCATATGATAGTTGTCTTTCTCCAATTGACGTATTTTGCTAAGCATAATACCCTCTAGTTCCATCCATGTTGTCACAAATGGCACGATTTCATTTCTTTTGATGGCTGCATAGTATTCCATCGTATATATATACCACCTCTTCTTTATCCATTCATCTGTTGATGGATATCTAGGTTCTTTCCATAGTTTGGCTATTGTGGACATTGCTGCTATAAACATTCAGATGCTCGTGCCCCTTCGGATCATTACGTTTGATCTTTAGGGTAAATACCCAATAGTGCAATTGCTGGATCATAAGGTAGCTCTATTTTCAACTTTTTGAGGAAACTCCATGCTGTTTTCCAGAGTGGTAGCACCAGCTTGCATTCCCACCAGCAGTGTAGGAGGGTACCCTTTTCTCTGCATCCTCGCTAGCATCTGTCATTTCCTGACTTGTTAATTTTAGCCATTCGGACTGGTGTGAGGTGGTATCTCATTGTGGTTTTGATTTGTATTTCCCTGTTACCGAGTGATGTGGAGCACTTTTTCATGTGTCTGTTGGCCATGTGGATGCCTTCTTTGCAGAAATGTCTGTTCATGTCCTCTGCCCATTTCTTGATTGGATTATTTGTTCTTTGGGTGTTGAGTTTGCTAAGCTCTTTATAGATTTTGGACACTAGCCCTTTATCAGATATGTTGTTTGCAAATATCTTCTCCCATTCTGTCAGTTGTCTTTTGGTTTTGTTCACTGTTTCCTTTGCTGTGCAAAAGCTTTTGATCTTGATGAAATCCCAATAGTTCATTTTTGCTCTTGCTTCCCTTGCCTTTGGTGATGTTCCTAGGAAGAAGTTGCTGCAGCTGAGGTTGAAGAGATTGCTGCCTGTATTCTTCTCAAGGATTTTGATGGATTCCTTTCTCACACTGAGGACCTTCATCCATTTTGATTCTATTTTCGTGAGTGGTGTAAGGAAATGGTCCAATTTCATTTTTCTGCATGTGGCTGTCCAATTTTCCCAACACCATTTGTTGAAGAGGCTGTCTTTTTTCCATTGGACATTCTTTCCTGTTTTGTTAAAGATTAGTTGACCATAGAGTTGAGGATCTATTTCTGGGCTCTCTATTCTGTTCCATTGATCTATGTGTCTGTTTTTGTGCCAGTACCATACTGTCTTGATGGTGACAGCTTTGTAATAGAGCTTGAAGTCCAGAATTGTAATGCCACCAACTTTGGCTTTCTCTTTCAAAATTCCTTTGGCTATTTGATGTCTTTTCTGGTTCCATATAAATTTTAGAATTATTTGTTCCATTTATTTGAAAAAAATGGATGGTATTTTGATAAGGATTGCATTAAATGTGTAGATTAGGTAGCATAGACATTTTCACAAAATTTTTTCTTCCAATCCATGAGCATCAAACATTTTTCCATTTCTTTATGTCTTCCTCAATTTCTTTCATGAGTACTTTATAGTTTTCTGAGTACAGATTCTTTGCCTCTTTGGTTAGGTCTATTCCTAGGTATCTTAGAGTTTTGGGAGCAGTTGTAAATGGGACTGACTCCTTAATTTCTATTTCTTCTGTCTTGTTGTTGGCGTAAAGAAATGCAACTGATTTTATATCCCGACTCTTTACTGAATTCCTGTACAAGTTCTAGCAGATTTAGAGTGGAGTCTTGGGTTTTCCACATACAGTATCATATCATCTGCAAAGAGTGATAGTTTGACTTCTTCTTTGCCGATTTGGATGCCTTTAATTTCTTTTTGTTGTCTGATTGCTGATTCTAGGGCTTCTAGTACTATGTTGAATAGCAATGGTGATAATGGATATCCCTGCTGTGTTCCTAACCTTAGCAGAAAAGCTCTCAGTTTTTCTCCATTGAGAATGATATTTGCAGTGGGTTTTTTATAGATGGCTTTGATGATATTGAGGTATGTGCCCTCTATCCCTACACTTTGAAGAGTTTTGATTAGGAAGGGATGCTGTACTTCATCAAATGCTTTTCAGCATTTATTGAGAGTATCATATTGTTCTTGTTCTTTCTTTTATTAGTATATTGTATCGCATTGATTGATTTGCGGATATCGAAGTAACCGTGCAGCCCTGGAATAAATCCCACTTGGTTGTGGTGAATAATCCTTTTAATGTACTGTTGAATCCTATTGGCTAGTATTTTGGTGAGAATTTTGGCATCTGTGTTCATCAAGGATTTTGGTCTGTAATTCTCTTTTTGGTGGGATCCTTATCTGGTTTGGGGATCAAGGTGATGCTGGCCTCATAAAATAAGTTTGGGAGTTTTCCTTCCATTTTTCTATTTTATTTTTTGGAACAGTTTCAGGAGAATAGGAATTAATTCTTCTTCAAATGTTTGGTAGAATTCCCCTGGGAAGCCATATGGCTCTTGGCTTTTGTTTGTTTGGAGATTTTTTTTTTTTTTTTTAAAGATTTTATTTATTTACTTTATAGACAGAGATCACAAGTAGGCAGAGAGGCAGGCAGAGAGAGAAAGGAGGAAGCAAGCTCTCACTGAGCAGAGAGCCAGATGCGGGGCTCGATCCCAGGACCCTGAGATCATGACCTGCACTGAAAGCAGAGGCTTAACGCTCTGTGCCAATCCCCAGGCACCCCCTTTTTGGAGATTTTTGATGACTATTTCAGTCACCTTACTGGTTATGGGTCTGTTTAGGTTTTCTATTTCTTCCTGTTTATATGTCTCTAGGAATGCATCCATTTCTCTCAGATTGTCAAATTTGTTTGCATAGAGTTGCGGATAGTATGTTCTTATAATTGTTTGTATTTCTTTGGTGTTGGTTGTGATCTCTCTTCTTTCGTTCATGATTTTATTTATTTGGGTCCTTTCTCTTTTCTTTTTGATAAGTCTGGCCAAGGGTTTATCAATCTTATTAATTCTTTCAAAGATCCAGCTCCTAGTTTCGTTGATTTGTTCTATTGCTTTTTTTTTTTTCTATTTCATTGATTTCTGCTCTGATCTTTAATATTTCTCTTCTCCTCCTGGGTTTAGGTTTTCTTGTTGTTCTTTCTCCAGCTCCTTTAGGTGTAGGGTTAGGTGGTGTATTTGAGACCTTTTTTGTTTCCTGAGAAAACTTGTATCACTATATATTTTCCTCTCAGGACTGCCTTTGCTATGTCCTATAGATTTTGAACCATTGTCTTTTCATTATCATTTGTTTCCGTGATTTTTTTCAATTCTTCTTTAATTTCCTGGTTGACCCATTCATTCTTTAGAAGGATGCTGTTTAGTCTCATGTATTTGGGTTCTTTCCAAATTACCTCTTCTGATTGAGTTCTAGCTTCAGAGCAATGTGGTCTGAAAATATGCAGGGAATGATCCTGATCTTTTGATATCAGTTGAGACCTGATTTATGACCCAGGATGTGATCTATTCTGGAGAATGTTCCATGTATTTCTTTGGTTAAAAAGGTTAAAAAAAACTAGAAGAAAAAAATAAAATTAAAAAAAAATTATTAACTTTGCAAGGCTAAAGAATTATGGGGAGAAAGCCATGAATTCCATGCTTTGCTTTCTCCTCCTCTGGAATTCTGCTGTTCTCCTTGGTAAGTGAACTTGGTCTTGGCGGGATTTCTTGATCTTCTGGGGGAAGGGCCTCTTGTAATGATCCTCAGGTGTCTTTGTCTGAGGTAGAATTGCACCACCCTTACCAGGGGCAAGGCTAAGTAATCCACTCGGGTTCACTTTTGGGAGATTTTGTTCCCTGAATGCTTTCTGTAGAGTTCCGGAGGATGGGAATGAAAATGGTGGCCTCTCAATCTCCGGCCGTGAGGACCCAAGAGCCCAGGGCCCCACTCCTCAGTATGCCCTCAGAGAAAAGCGATCGATCACTCCCATCTCCCCGGCCTCCTCCTGCACTCCAGCTCACCCAGTGTGTGACCAGGCGTCTGTCTCTGGCACACAGCTCTGCCTGGAGTCTCCAACACCACAGATCTCTGAGCTTTTATTGGGGGGGTCCACCTGGAACTTGTGGGGGCCTCACTCACAGAGCAGTGGCTTGTGCCATGGATTACAGTTCAGGGTAACCCCGAGTTGAGCGCTCACTCCATGGCTCTGTCTCTATAGCTGGCTTCTCCGCTCTAATACTTGTGAGCTCTGCGACACTCAGACACCCCTGATCCTTCTGTGACCCCGCGGGACCTGAGGCCACACTGTCCCTGAGTGAGCTTCTCCCCAGTTTAGCCTCTGGTGCGATGTCCCTCAGTGGAGCAGACTTTTAAAAGTCCTGATTTTAGGAGCACCTGGGTGGCTCAGTGGGTTAAAGCCTCTACCTTCAGCTCGGGTCATGATCCCAGGGTCCTGGGATTGAGCCCTGCATTAGGCTCTCTGCTCTGCAGGGAGCCTGCTTCCTCCTCTCTCTCTCTCTCTCTGCCTGCCTCTCTTCCTACTTGTGATCACTGTCAAAGAAATAAGTAAAATCTTAAAAATAAATAAATAAATGTCCTGATTTTGTGCTCCGTTGCTCTGCTGCTTGCTGGGAGTCTGCCCCTCCCCCCATGGTCTTTCTTCCCGTCACTTTGGATTCACTTCTCCGCCAGTCCTACCTTTCAGAAAGTGGTCGATTTTCTGTTTCTGGAATTGTTGCTCTTTTCGATCTCCTTTTGGATTAATAGGTGTTCAGAATGGTTTGATAAGCTATCTAGCTGATCTCCTGCTACCTGATATCGTCTCAGCCTGCTACTTCTCTACCATCTTGACTTCTTTTTTAGTTTTTGATGCAGTAGATTACATGAGTTTAAAAATGTTGAACCAATCTTGCATACCTGGAATAAATCTAATTTAATTTTAATACCGTTGGATTTTTTTTAATATAAATATATAATATATTTTTAGCCCTAGGGGTATAGATCTGTGAATCGCCAGGTTTACACACTTCACAGCACTCACAATATCATTGGATTTGATCTGCTAACATTCCATTAAGGAATTTTGCATATGTTTGTGAGAAATACTAGTCTGTAGATTTTGTTTCTAATGTATTTTACCTGGTTTTGTTATTAGTGTAATGCTGGCACCAGAAGTTTTCTCCCCACTTCAATTTATGTAAGACACTGTGGAGAGTTAGTTTTGAGTGTTTGCTAGAATTCATCATAAAGGTATTGGGGCCTGGTTCTCCTTTTTTGGAACATTATTATTTATTTTTATTTCTTTAATTGTGGGGCTGTTCAGGTCATCTGTCTTTATATAAAATGTGCTACTTTGTGTCTTTCAGGGAATTTTTGTTTCATCAAAATTATCAAATTTGTGAGCATAGTTTTTATAATATTCTTTTATACTTTTAATATCTATACATCCTTCTTTCATTTCTGATATTGGTAATATGGTTTTTTTTTTAATCTGATAGAGGTTTATAATTTTTTCAGAGAAGCAATTTTGATGCCATTATACTATTTTCCTTTTTTTGTTTAAAGAGCTAAAATTTAGACATTTATTTGATTTTATTCTCAACATATGAACTATGAGATAATGCAAATATAGTTTTTTTCTTTACTCATTCAACAGTGTTTTCAAGATTTATTCATAATATGCTAGTAGATTCTTCTATAATTTCACAAGCTATGTAATGATTATACTATATGTTTATTCCATATTTGGGTGATTTTTTAAAATTTAAATTCAATTAATTAACATACAAAGTATTATTTGTTTCAAGGGTACAGGTCTGTGATTGCTTAATCTTATATAATACCCAATGCTCATTATAATACATGGTCTCCCCAATCTCCATCACCCAGTTACCCCATCCCTCCTCCCCTCTCCCCTCCAACAACCCTCAGTTCGTTTCCTATGATTAAGAGTTTTGTATGGTTAGTCTCCCTCTCTAGTTTTGTCTTGTTTCATTTTTTCCTCTCTTTCCTTATGATCCTGTGGCTTGTTTCTTAAATTCCACATATCAGAGAGATCATATGAAAATTGTCTTTCTGATTGACTTACTTTGCTTAGCACAATACCCTCTACTTCCATCTGCATCATTTAAACGGAAACCTTTCATTTTTTATGGTTGCTTAATATTGCATTGTATGTGTGTGTGTGTATGTGTGTATTTATCCACCCCACATCTTCCTAATCCATTCATCTGTTGGTGGGCATCTGGGCTCTTTCAATAGTTTGTCTATCATGGACATTGCTGCTATAAACACTGAGGTGCATGTGCCCCTTCAGAATACTAAGATAAATACCCAGTAGTGCAATTGCTGGTTGGTAGGATAGCTCTCTTTTCAACTTTTTGAGGAACTGCCATACTGTTTTTCAGGGTGGCTGCACCAACTTGCATTCCTACCAACACTTTGGAGGAATACCCTTTCTCCACATCCTCATCAACATCTGTTGTTTCCTGACTTAATTTTAGCCATTTTGGCTGGCTGTTAGGCAGTATCTCATGGTTTTGATTTGTATTTCCCTGATGCATTTCCCTGATTCCGTGTGATATTGAGCATTTTTTTTTGTGTCTGTTGGCTATTTGGATGTGTTCTTCAGAGAAATGTCTGTTCATGACTTTTGCCCATTTCTTGATTGGATTATTTGTTCTTTGGTTGTTGAGTTTGATAAGTTCTTTATAGATTTTGGATACTAGCTCTTTATCTGATAAGATATTTGCAAATACCTTCTCCCATTATGCTGATTGTCAGTTGGTTTCCTCAACTGGTTCGTTTGCTTTGCAAAAGTTTTTATCTTGATGGAAGTCCCAATAGTTCATTTTTGCCTTTGTTTTCTTTGTCTTTGGAGACCTGTCTAGCAGGAAACTGCTGCGGCTGACCTCAGATAGGTTGCTGCCTGTGTTTTCCTCTAGGATTTTGATAGATTCCTGTCTCATAGTTAGGTCTTTCATCCATTTGAGTCTCTTTTTGTGCATGGTGTAAGGAAATGGTCCAGTTTCGTTCTTCTGCATGTAGCTGTTCAATTTTTCCAACACCATTTGTTGAAGAGGCTGTCTTTTTCCCCATTGGATATTCTTTCCTGCTTTGTTGAAGATTAGTTGACCATAGAGTTGAGGGTTCATTTCTGGGTTCTCTATTCTGTTCCATTGATCCTTTGTGCCTGTTTTTGTGCCAATACCATACAGGCTTGATGATGACAGTTTTGTCATAGCGTTTAAAGTCCTGAATTGTGATGCCACCAGTTTGGGTTTTCTTTTTCAGCATTCCTTTGGCTATTCCTGGTCTTTTCTGTTTCTGTATAAATTCTAGGATTATTTGGTCCAGTTCTTTGAAAAAAGTATTTTGATAGGGATTGCATTGAATGTGTAGATTGCTCTAGGTAGCATGGACATTTTCACAATATTTGTTCTTCCAATCCATGAGCATGAAATGTTTTTCCATTTCTTTATGTCTTCCTCAGTTTCTTTCATGAGTATTCTGTAGTTTTCTGAATATAGATCCTTTCCTTCTTTGGTTAGGTTATTCCTAGGTATCTTATGGTTTTGGGTGCAATTGTAAATGGGATCGACTCCTTAATTTCTTTTGTCTCATTGTTGGTATATAGAAATGCATTTGATTTCTGTGCATTGACTTGATATCCTGCCACTTTAATGAATTCCTGAGTTCTAGGAATTTTGAGGTGGAGTCTTTTCGGTTTTCCATGTAGTCATCATACTGTTCTTATCTTGGCTTTCTGTTAATTTCTTCCACTTGATTTATTCTTAAACTGTTCTGCTCTACTTGCTTACATTTCAGGGTTGGAGTTTTGACTGATTTGTCTTTTGTTCTAAGAAGAGTTTTTTTAAATTAACATATAATGTACTTGTTTCAGTGGTATAGGTCTGTGATTCTTCATTCTTACACAATTATTCTAACAGGAATTTAGTACTGTAAGTTTTCCTGTAACTACTATTTTCACTGTGTCCTGAAGATATTGTATTTGTATTTTTAATTTAAGATATTCTTAATATTATGTGTTGGAGAATTTTCTTCTCTATTATGTAGTGCTCCTCTTTGTTCCTGGTAATTTTTCTTGTTCTGAAGCCTCTTTTTTATGAAATTAGTTATGCCAGCTTTCTGGGTATGTGTGTGTGTGTTATGATAGCATGTGTTTTGATTTTATCACTTCAGAGTATATTTAAAATGGGCTTCTTGTTAGCTTTGCGCAGTGGCAGTATCGTAGCCAATGAGGTTTATCCGAGGCGCGATTATTGCTAATTGAAAATGGGTTTCTTGTTGATAGTATATAGTTGGGTCCTTCTTTTATTTCACTCTGATAATCTGTCTTTAATTAGAAACTCTAAAAAATTTACACTTAATATATTTGTTATAATTGGATTGATATCTACTGTATTTTTAATTATGTTCTATTAGTTGCATTAGTTTTATTCTTCTTTTTTCTGTATTCTCTTCTTTGTATCTACTTCACTTTCCTTGATAACTTCACTGGATATGGAATTCTAGGTTGATTTTTTTCCCCCAACACGCTATATATTTTATTGTACCTTTGGTTTTTCGGACTTTTGAGAAAAGTCCGATTTCATTCTTAACCTTGTTCCTCTATAGGTAAGTTGTTTTTGGCAGCTCCGTTCCTTTTGCAAGATTTCCTTTTTGCTTTTGTCTTTGGTTTTCTGTAGTTTAACTATAACATGCCTGAATGTAGGTGCCTTTTGTTGTTGTTGTTTTTTGTTTTGTTTTTTTGTTTATGTTTTTGTTTTTGTTTTTGTTTTTTGATGTGGGATCTTTTTTATCCTGCTTGATATTCTTTCAGGATCTTTAGTTTTTGTCTGTCACTAATGCTGGAAAGAGCTTGCTCAGCTCTTGTGTTTCAAATACTTCTGCTTCATTCTCTTTATTCTTCTGGTGTTCCAATTACGTTTATCTTTTGAAATTGCCACATAGTTCTTAGATGTTCTCTCATTCTTTCTTTTCTTTTTTCTTTTTTTCTCATTTTTCTCTCTATGCTTCATTTTAGGAAGTTTCGGTAAACTTATCTTCAACATCAGTGGTCTTTCCTCAGCTGTTTCCAGTTTGCATTGGCATCAACGTCATGTGTTACTATTCCACTATTTATTTCTAGCATTTCCTATTAATTCTTTCTTAGGATTTCCATCTCTCTACTTATGTTAACCTACTGTCTTGAAGATAATTTTTCTATTAGGCACTTTAAAATATTAATGATAGTTATTTTTGTTTTTATTTTTTTTAGTGCTCCAAGATTCATTGTTTATGTACCACACTTAGTGCTCCATGCAATACATGCCCTCCTTAATACCCACCACCAGGATTGCCCATCCCCTGACTCTTCTTCCCTCCAAAACCCTGTTTGTTTCTCAGAGTCCACAGTCTCTCATGGTTCTTCTTCCTCTCCGATTTTGCCCACTCACTTCTCCTCTCCAACTCCCAGTGTCCTCTGTGTTATACCTTATGCTCCAGAAGTAAATGAAACCATATGATAATTGACTCTCTGTTTGATTTATTTCACTTAGCATAATCTCCTCCAGTCCATCCATGTTGATACAAAAGTTCAGCATTCATCCTTTCTGATGGAGGCATAATATTCCATATATATGGGCTGTATCTTCTTTATCTGTTCATCCGTTGAAGGGCATCTTGGCTTTTTCCACAGTTTGGTGACTGTGGCCATTGCTGCTATGAACATTGGGGTACAGATGGCCATTCTTTTCACTACATCTGTATCTTTGAGGTAAATACCCAGTAGTGTAATTGCAGGGTCATAGGGGACCTCTACTTTTAATTTCTTAAGGAATCTCCACACTGTTTCCCATTAGCTCTGTTGTAGAAGGCCCATTTTTTAATTCTGTTGGGCATTCCTTCTAGTCATTTTGGTGAGAAATGACTGAATGGATGTAGCTGGATGTATTGACCGTGGTGCAGTCAAGGTGCACCCTGGAATGCTTCTGAGCAACCAGGATTCCCCACCCAAATGAGAGAAAAAAGAAAAGAAAAAGAAGAAAAAGAGAGAGAGAGAGAGACAGGAAATAAAGGAAAGATAGAAGGCTCAGCCCATATGGGCCCAAGGTAAGGTTTATGAAGTGTACAAACAAAGACAACGAAAAAGACTGATAAAAGTATATGACAAGAGGAAAATAAATATATATATATAAGCAAAAAAAAAAAAAGAAGAATCTTGTCAAAAAGAACCCCAAGTATAAGATTTATATACTATCATGGGGCTGCCTGGGTGGCTCAGTGGGTTAAGCCTCTGCCTTCGGTTCAGGTCATGATCTCAGGGTCCTGTGATCGAGTCCCACATCCGGCTCTCTGCTAGGCAGGGAGCCTGCTTCCTTCTCTCTCTCTCTCTCTGCTTGCCTCTCTGCCTACTTGTGATCTCTCTCTGTCAAATAAATAAAATCTTAAAAAAAAAAAAGATTTATATACTATCAGGACAAACACAAAGACACAGAAACACTGGCGGAAGAAAAAGATGGGAGAGTGGTTATAAATTCTCAGTGTAGGTGAGGATGGTTATTTTGATTCTTCCTGGATGTATTTTGATGTCTTTGTTAAAGGACTCAACTTTCCTAAGATAAAAGGGGATTAAAAACTGGTTTATCTATAGGGGTAGCATTGATTGGGGAAAACGGATTACCTTGAAGTTTAACTCTATATGAATATTAGAAAATAAAAATAAAAAAAGAATAAAGTAGACTAAACTAAAATTTTTAAAAAAATTAAAAAAATAGAAAAGCAAAAGAAAAAATGGGTGGATGTATCAAAAAGTTCAGGTTAGAAGGTTATTATGGAATTTGATGTACCGGACATCTCACTGTGATGGTAAATAGGTTAAAAAATAAAAGTTCTATCTATGAAGTAGTGATGGTTGTTTTCTTGTCATTTTTTTTTTTTTCCTGGTTGGTTTTCTGGGAGAGGGGCCTGCCACGTGGGTTTTCAGTCAATGATGTTCCCTGAGTTAAGTCCTCCTGCCCCCCTCAAGGGGGTGGGCTCTGAGGAAACTGGTTTTTCAGGCTTTTGTTCTCTGGAGGTTTTTATGTTTGTTCATTTGTCTTCTCTCCCCTTGACAACTTTTGATGGCTTTGGGAGGTTTAGAGGAAAGCAAACTGCACCCCGACCTCCCTCTCAGAGAGAAGCCTCAGTCTGTTCCCCTCTGGGTCTCCAGAGAACAGAAGGTCCCCCTTGGCCACTGGCAGAGCAGGTTCCAAGTCACGGTCCCTGGGGACGCAGGATCTCCTGTTTGTACCCAAAACCACGGCAGCGGTGGCTCTCTGGGCAGCTCCAGACTGCCAGAGAGGTTCCAAGCAGCAATTGCACACTGAAATTTTCCCGCTGGCCCGGGCTGGGAGTGCCTGGTCTTTCCGGGTCTGAGAGCGCCGGGCTGATGCCTTAATGCACCTCTCTCAGGGGAAGGGTGTGGGGCGCGTGTGTCTCAGGCTCTGATTGCATGGCGCAGCATTCTGCCGTTTGGTGAGGCTCCCAGCCCCTCACGGGAGCCGGACCCCACGTGTTCTCGGGTGCGCTGGCGTCTCAGGGACCAAGACCTGGTTTCTCCGCCACACTCTCTCTGGCTTAGGGCCAGGGGAGGCTGTCCTGAATCTGGGGTCTTAAGTCCCTGTCCCTAACTGCCCTGATTCTCACAATTTCCCCCCGTAATCCTTTGCTCTTTTTGAGTGCTTTCAACCAGACTTCAAGTTAATGCTGGTCCCCAGAAGCAGGGCACTCTTGTATTGGGGTAGTACTTTCCAATTTGTTGCCTCTGGTGGCTCCTTCCCCCTTTTGTTTATGTTCCCATATCAGTCCGACATTCCCACTCCACTTTACCTGCCCACTGGTGTCTTCTGCCCCTGTAGAGATCCAGACGTATATAATTCTGATCTCAGGCTGATTTCATGGGTGATCAGAGTTCTTTGGTAGGTAATCAGCTCATTTTAGGGTACAGGTTGAAACAGCACCTCCTCCTACTTCCCTGCCATCTTGTCTCCTTCAGTCCACACTGTTTTCCAAAGTGACTGCACCAACTTGCATTCCCACCAACTGTGTAAGAGGGTTCTCCTTTCTCCACATCCTCTCCAACACTTGTTTTTTCCTGTCCTGTTTTGGCTATTTGAACTGATTTAAGGTGGTATCTCAATGTGGTTTTGATTTGAATCTCCCCAATGGCTAATGATGAACATTTTTTCATGTGTCTGTTAGCCATTTGTATATTTCCTTTGGAGAAATATATGTTCATGTCTTCTCCATTTTTTGATGTGATTATCTGTTTTTGGGTGTTGAGTTTGAGGAGTTCTTTATAGATCTTGGATATCTGTCCTTTTCTGTGGTGTCATTTGTGAATATCTTCTCCCATTCTTTGTTTTGTTGACTGCTTTGCTGTGCGGAAGATTTTATCTTGATGAAGTCCCAAAAGTTCATTTTTGTTTTTGTTTCCTTTGCCTTGGAGACATGTCTTGAAAGAAATCGCTGTGGCCCATGTCGAAGAAGTTACTGCCTATGTTCTCCTCTAGAATTTTGATAGACTCCTGCTTCACACTGAGGTCTTTCATTCATTTTGAGTTTATCTTTGTGTATAGTGTAAGAGTATGGTCGAGTTTCATTGTTCTATGCATAGCTGTCCAATTTTCCCAGCACCATGTATTGAAGAGACTGTCTTTTTTCCACTGGATATTTTTTCATGCTTTGTCAAAGATTAGTTGACCATAGAGTTGAGGATCCATATCTGGGCTCTCTGTTGTGTTCCACTGATCTATGTGTCTGTTTTTATGCCAGTACCATGGTGTCTTAGTGATCACAGCTTTGTTATATAGCTTGAAATCGGGCGATGGGATGCTCCCAGCTTTGTTGTTGTTGTTGTTTTTCAACATTTCCTTGGCAATTTGGGGGTCTTTTCTGGTTCCATACAAATTTTAGGACTGTTTGTTCCAGCACTTTGAAAAATGCCAGTGGAATTTTGATCAGGATGGCATTGAAAGTATAGATTGCTCTGAGCAGTATAGACATTTTAACAATGTTTATTCTTCTGATCCATGAGCATAGAATGCTTTTCCATCTTTTTGTATCTTCTTCAATTTCGTTCATTTGTTTTCTGTAGTTCCTTGAGTACAGATCCTTTACTCCTTTGGTTAGGTTTATTCCCAGGTATTTTACTGTTCTTGGTGCTATAGTAAGTGGAATCAATTTGCTCATTTCCCTTTCTATATTTTCATTGTTAGTGTAAAGAAAGCAAATGATTTCTGTGCATTGATTTTGTATCCTGCCACGTTACTGAGTTGATGTTTGAGTTCTAGTATTTTGGGGATGGAGTATTTGGGTTTTCCATTCAAAATATCATTTCCTCTGCAGAGAGAGAGAGTTAGACTTCTTTGCCAGTTTAAATACCTTTTATTTCTTTTTGTTGTCTGATTGCTGTTGCTAGGACTTCTAGTACTATGTTGAGCAATAGTAGTGAGCATGGACATCCTTCTTGTGTTCCTCATCTCAAAAGGAAGGCTGTCAGCTTTTCCCCATTGAGGATGATATTTGCTGTGGGTTTTTTTATAGATAGATTTTATGATGATAAATAATGTTCCCTCTATCCCTATAATTTGAATCATTTTAATCAGGAACAGATGCTTTATCTTGTCAAATGCTTTTTCTGTATCAATTGAGAGGACCATGTGGTTCTTCTCTCTTCTATTTTTGATTTGTTCTATCACACTGATTGATTTGCAAATGTTGAACCACCCTTGCATTCCAGGGATAAATCCCACCTGGTCATGGTGGATAATCTTTTTAATATACTGTTGAATCCTATTAGCTAGGATCTTTTTGAGAATCTTGGCATCCGTAATCATCAAGGATGGTCTGAAATGCTCCTTTTTCATGGGCTCTTTGCCTGGTTTGGGGATCAGGGTACTGCTGGTTTCATAGAAAGAGTCTGGAAGTTTTCTTTCTGTTTCTATTTTTTGAAACAGCTCAGGAGAATAGGTATTATTCTTTCTTTGAATGTTTGGTAGAATTCTCCAGGGAATCTGTCAGATCCTGGGCTTTTCTTTTTTGGGAGGGTTTTGATCACTGCTTCAATCTCGTTACTACATATTGGCCCATTCAGGTTGTCAGTTTCTTCTTGATTGAGTTTTGGAAGATCATACGTTTCCAGGAATGCACCCATTTCTTCTAGTTTGCTTAAGTTATTGGCATATAACTGTTGATAATAATTTCTGATGATTGTTTCTATATTTTCTTGGTGTTAGATATGATCTCTCCCCTTTCTTTCATAATTTTATTAATTTGGGTCCTCTCTCTTTTCTTTTGGATTCATTTGGCCAGTGGTTTATCAATCTTATTGATTCTTTCAAAAAGCCAGCTTCTAGTTTTATTGATATGTTCTACTGTATCTTTAGTTTCTATCTCATTGATCTCTGCTCTTGATTATTATCTTGATTATTTCCCTTCTTTTGCATGGGGTTGGCTTAATTTGTTGTTGATTTTCCAGTTCTTTAAGGTGTAAAGAGAGCTGGTGTATTTTGGATTTCTAAATTTTTTTTGAGTGAGGCTTGGATGGCTATGTATTTCTCCCTTAGGACTGCCTTTGCCATATCCCAAAGGTTTTGGACTGATGTGCCTTCATTCTCATTGGTTTCCATGAATTGTTTAAGTTCTTCTTTGACTTCCTGGTTGATCCAAACATTCTTAAGCAGGGTGGTCTTTAGCTTCAAAGTGTTGGAATTCCTTCCAAACTTTTTCTTGTTGTTGAGTTCCAGTTTCAAAGCACTGTGGTCTGAGAATATGCAGGGAATAATCTCAATCTTTTGATATTGGTTGAGCCCTGATTTGTGACCCAGTATGTGGTCTTTTCTGGAGAACATTCCAGACGCCTTTGAGAAGAATGAGTATTCTGTTGTTTTAAGGTGGACTGTTCTGTATATATCTATGAGGTCCATCCATCTGGTCCAATATGTCTTTAAAAACTCTTGTTTCTTTTTTTTTTTTTTTAATCTTAATTTTTTATTTTTTATAAACATATATTTTTATCCCCAGGGGTACAGGTCTGTGAATCACCAGGTTTACACACTTCACAGCACTCACCAAATCACATACCCTCCCCAATGTCCATAATCCCACCCCCTTCTCCCAAACCCCCTCCCCCCAGCAACCCTCAGTTTGTTTTGTGAGATTAAGAGTCACTTATGATTTGTCTCCCTCCCAATCCCATCTTGTTTCATTTATTCTTCTTCTACCCACTTAAGCCTCCATGTTGCATCACCACTTCCTCATATCAGGGAGATCATATGATAGTTGTCTTTCTCTGCTTGACTTATTTCGCTAAGCATGATACGCTCTAGTTCCATCCATGTTGTTGCAAATGGCAAGATTTCATTTCTTTTGATGGCTGCATAGTATTCCATGTATATATACCACATCTTCTTGATCCATTCATCTGTTGATGGACATCTAGGTTCTTTCCATAGTTTGGCTATTGTGGACATTGCTGCTATAAACATTCGGGTGCATGTGCCCCTTTGGATCACTACATTTGTATCTTTAGGGTAAATACCCAATAGTGCAATTGCTGGGTCATAGGGCAGTTCTATTTTCAACATTTTGAGGAACCTCCATGCTGTTTTCCAGAGTGGCTGCACCAGCTTGCATTCCCACCAACAGTGTAGGAGGGTTCCCCTTTCTCCGCATCCTCGCCAGCATCTGTCATTTCCTGACTTGTTGATTTTAGCCATTCTGACTGGTGTGAGGTGATATCTCATTGTGGTTTTGATTTGTATTTCCCTGATGCCGAGTGATATGGAGCACTTTTTCATGTGTCTGTTCGCCATCTGGATGTCTTCTTTGCAGAAATGTCTGTTCATGTCTTCTGCCCATTTCTTGATTGGATTATTTGTTCTTTGGGTGTTGAGTTTGCTAAGTTCTTTATAGATTCTGGACACTAGTCCTTTATCTGATATGTCGTTTGCAAATATCTTCTCCCATTGTGTCAGTTGTCTTTTGATTTTGTTAACTGTTTCCTTTGCTGTGCAAAAGCTTTTGATCTTGATGAAATCCCAGTAGTTCATTTTTTCCCTTGCTTCCCTTGCCTTTTGCGTTGTTCCTAGGAAGATGTTGCTGCGGCAGAGGTCGAAGAGGTTGCTGCCCGTGTTCTCCTCAAGGATTTTGATGGATTCCTTTCGTACATTGAGGTCCTTCATCCATTTTGAGTCTATTTTTGTGTGTGGTGTAAGGAAATGGTCCAATTTCATTTTTCTGCATGTGGCTGTCCAATTTTCCCAGCACCATTTATTGAAAAGGCTGTCTTTTTTCCATTGGACATTCTTTCCTGCTTTGTCGAAGATTAGTTGACCATAGATTTGAGGGTCTATTTCTGGGCTCTCTATTCTGTTCCATTGATCTATGTGTCTGTTTTTGTGCCAGTACCATGCTGTCTTGATGATGACAGCTTTGTAATAGAGCCTGAAGTCCGGAATTGTGATGCCACCAACGTTGGCTTTCTTTTTCAATATCCCTTTGGCTATTCGAGGTCTTTTCTGGTTCCATATAAATTTTAGCATTATTTGTTCCATTTCTTTGAAAAAGATGGATGGTACTTTGATAGGAATTGCATTAAATGTGTAGATTGCTTTAGGTAGCATAGACATTTTCACAATATTTATTCTTCCAATCCAGGAGCATGGAACATTTTTCCATTTCTTTGTGTCTTCCTCAATTTCTTTCATGAGTACTTTATAGTTTTCTGAGTATAGATTCTGTGTCTCTTTGGTTAGGTTTATTCCTAGGTATCTTATGGTTTTGGATGCAATTGTAAATGGGATTGACTCCTTAATATCTCTTTCTTCTGTCTTGCTGTTGGTGTAGAGAAATGCAACTGATTTCTGTGCATTGATTTTATATCCTGACACTTTACTGAATTCCTGTATAAGTTCTAGCAGTTTTGGAGTGCAGTCTTTTGGGTTTTCCACATATAGTATCATATCATCTGCGAAGAGTGATAATTTGACTTCTTCTTTGCCGATTTGGATGCCTTTAATTTCCTTTTGTTGTCTGATTGCTGAGGCTAGGACCTCTAGTACTATGTTGAATAGCAGTGGTGATAATGGACATCCCTGCCGTGTTCCTGACCTTAGCGGAAAAGCTTTCAGTTTTTCTCCATTGAGAATGATATTTGCGGTGGGTTTTTCATAGATGGCTTTGATGATATTGAGGTATGTGCCCTCTATCCCTACACTTTGAAGAGTTTTGATCAGGAAGGGATGTTGTACTTTGTCAAATGCTTTTTCAGCATCTATTGAGAGTATCATATGGTTCTTGTTCTTTCTTTTATTGATGTGTTGTATCACATTGACTGATTTGCGGATGTTGAACCAACCTTGCAGCCCTGGAATAAATCCCACTTGGTCGTGGTGAATAATCTTTTTAATGTACTGTTGAATCCTATTGGCTAGTATTTTGTTGAGTATTTTCGCATCTGTGTTCATCAAGGATATCGGTCTATAGCTCTCTTTTTTGGTGGGATCCTTGTCTGGTTTTGGGATCAAGGTGATGCTGGCCTCATAAAATGAGTTTGGAAGTTTTCCTTCCATTTCTATTTTTTGGAACAGTTTCAGGAGAATAGGAATTAGTTCTTCTTTAAATGTTTGGTAGAATTCCCCCGGGAAGCCGTCTGGCCCTGGGCTTTTGTTTGTTTGGAGATTTTTAATGACTGTTTCAATCTCCTTACTGGTTATGGGTCTGTTCAGGCTTTCTATTTCTTCCTGGCTCAGTTGTGGTAGTTTATATGTTTCTAGGAATGCATCCATTTCTTCCAGATTGTCAAATTTATTGCCGTAGAGTTGCTCATAGTATGTTCTTAGAATAGTTTGTATTTCTTTGGTGTTAGTTGTGATCTCTCCTCTTTCATTCATGATTTTATTTATTTGGGTCCTTTCTCTTTTCTTTTTGATAAGTCGGGCCAGGGGTTTATCAATTTTATTAATTCTTTCAAAGAACCAGCTCCTAGTTTCGTTGATTTGTTCTATTGTTTTTTTGGTTTCTATTTCATTGATTTCTGCTCTGATCTTTATGATTTCTCTTCTCCTGCTGGGCTTAGGGTTTCTTTCTTGTTCTTTCTCCAGCTCCTTTAGGTGTAGGGTTAGGTTGTGTACCTGAGACCTTTCTTGTTTCTTGAGAAAGGCTTGTACCGCTATATATTTTCCTCTCAGGACTGCCTTTGTTGTGTCCCACAGATTTTGAACCGTTGTGTTTTCATTATCATTTGTTTCCATGATTTTTTTCAATTCTTCTTTAATTTCCCGGTTGACCCATTCATTCTTTAGAAGGATACTGTTTAGTCTCCATGTATTTGGGTTCTTTCCAAACTTCCTTTTGTGGTTGAGTTCTAGCTTTAGAGCATTGTGGTCTGAAAATATGCAGGGAATGATCCCAATCTTTTGATACCGGTTGAGTCCTGATTTAGGACCGAGGATGTGATCTATTCTGGAGAATGTTCCATGTGCACTAGAGAAGAATGTGTATTCTGTTGCTTTGGGGTGAAATATTCTGAATATATCTGTGATGTCCATCTGGTCCAGTGTGTCGTTTAAGGCCTTTATTTCCTTGCTGATCTTTTGCTTGGATGATCTGTCCATTTCAGTGAGGGGAGTGTTAAAGTCCCCTACTATTATTGTATTATTGTTGATGTGTTTCTTTGATTTTGTTATTAATTGGTTTATATAGTTGGCTGCTCCCACATTGGGGGCATAGATATTTAAAACTGTTAAATCTTCTTGTTGGACAGACCCTTTGAGTATGATATAGTGTCCTTCCTCATCTCTTATTATAGTCTTTGGCTTAAAATCTAATTGATCTGATATAAGGATTGCCACTCCTGCTTTCTTCTGATGTCCATTAGCATGGTAAATTCTTTTCCACCCCCTCACTTTAAATTTGGAGGTGTCTTCGGGCTTAAAATGTGTTTCTTGGAGGCAACATATAGATGGGTTTTGTTTTTTTATCCATTCTGATACCCTGTGTCTTTTGACAGGGGCATTTAGCCCATTAACATTCAGGGTAACTATTGAGAGATATGAATTTAGTGCCATTGTATTGCCTGTAAGGTGACTGTTACTGTATATGGTCTCTGTTCCTTTCTGATCTACCACTTGTAGGCTCTCTCTTTGCTTAGAGGACCCCTTTCAATATTTCCTGTAGAGCTGGTTTGGTATTTGCAAATTCTTTCAGTTGTTGTTTGTCCTGGAAGCTTTTAATCTCTCCTTCTATTTTCAATGATAGCCTAGCTGGATATAGTATTCTTGGCTGCATGTTTTTCTCGTTTAGTGCTCTGAAAATATCATGCCAGCTCTTTCTGGCCTGCCAGGTCTCTGTGGATAAGTCAGCTGCCAATCTAATATTTTTACCATTGTATGTTACAGACTTCTTTTCCCGGGCTGCTTTCAGGATTTTCTCTTTGTCATTGAGACTTGTAAATTTTACTATTAGGTGACGGGGTGTGGGCCTATTCTTATTGATTTTGAGGGGCGTTCTCTGAACCTCCTGAATTTTGATGCTCGTTCCCTTTGCCATATTGGGGAAATTCTCCCCAATAATTCTCTCCAGTATACCTTCTGCTCCCCTCTCACTTTCTTCTTCTTCTGGAATCCCAATTATTCTAATGTTGTTTCGTCTTATGGTGTCACTTATCTCTCGAATTCTCCCCTCGTGGTCCAGTAGCTGTTTGTCCCTCTTTTGCTCAGCTTCTTTATTCTCTGTCATTTGGTCTTCTATATCACTAATTCTTTCTTCTGCCTCATTTATCCTAGCAGTGAGAGCCTCCATTTTTGATTGCACCTCATTAATAGCTTTTTTGATTTCACCTTGGTTAGATTTTAGTTCTTTTATTTCTCCAGAAAGGGCTTTTATATCTCTCGAGAGGGTTTCTCTAATATCTTCCATGCCTTTTTCGAGCCCGGCTAGAACCTTGAGAATTGTCATTCTGAACTCTAGATCTGACATATTACCGATGTCTGTATTGATTAGGTCCCTAGCCTTTGGTACTGCCTCTTGTTCTTTTTTTTGTATTGAATTTTTACGTCTTGTCATTTTGTCCAGATAAGAGTAAATGAAGGGGCAAATAAAACACTAAAAGGGTGGCAACAACCCCAGGCAAATATGCTTTAACCAAATTAGAAGAGATCCAAAGTCGTGAGTGGGGAGAAAGGGAATAAAAAGAGGTTCAAAAAGGAAGAAAGAAAAAAAAACAAAAAGAAAAGAAAAAAAAAAAGAAAAGAAAAGAA